>NC_138190.1:110139444-110476944 GCF_964194105.1 Spermophilus citellus | reverse complement strand
GACCCAATCTAATTAATGATTACTTACTCTCTTCATTTCAAGTAGGGGCCTGCTAGAGGACAGTCAGGTACAAGTGTGTGTGTCCTGCAGTGTCTCAGAGAGGGCATGCTACTCTGAGGTGGCAACTCCATGGCACATTTGACAGGAGACTTCCTGGGGGCAAACCTCTCAGCCTGCATGAGTCAGATGCCAAAAATGTCCCACTGTGAAAGTCTGCAATTCCTTAAGGGTCAATTATTCACTGTGAGTTAGGGAGGCTGTCCTCAGGGAAGAGAAGATTGACTTTTCTATCCCCACATTGGGTATAGCATATCAGGTTGATGTACAGCAGGGAAACCTCACAAAGCAGGAGTCCTCAAGCATTTTTGAAGGTTTGTAATTAATTGGCATTTAGCTGCATGTTCCAGGAAGCATGGCATTAAATAGCACACATACACACACAGACACACACAAACCACCATGACAGGGGACTGAAGTCTTAGACAAAGACAGAATGGATGCACTTTTTCATATCCTTCTCAATAAGGTCACCTAACAAAACTATACTCTCTCTCTCTCTCTCTCTCTCTCTCTCTCTCTCTCTCTCTATATATATATATATATATATATATATATATATACACACACACACACACACATACATGTGTATATATATATACATAGACATATATACACATAAATATATACATATATACATGCATATATGTGTGTGTGTGTATATATATATATATATATACACACATAAAAATTCTGACAGGTGGAAATATGTTGCAATGAGTACCCTTGGTTTTCTCTTTACCTCAAATATCCCAGACTAGTGTCAGAGAAACCACCAACCTGGAAACAACAGAAAACCAGTGGCAGAGATTTCTTTAAAAATTCTAATAAAAAGCCTGCTTTCTGTAGACAAAAGACTAGAAAAGGGAAGGCCTAAGATGAAAAAAATCTTTTAGATAAAGACTGTTCTACTTTAGCCAAATACTGCAGAAAAAATATGGTCCCACACCACCCATGAAAAACCTATATTGCTCTACCCTCCCCACATGCTCCACTGCTCACTTGCTAAGATGGTGTCAGAGACTGCTAAATGAGGTAATGAGCCCCCATGGTGTCTACAGAGATCATGAATGGATCCTGGGCTTCTACTCTAAACCAGTGCTTATAAGACATACTTCGCTTTTTCTGCTGGGGTGGTGTCAGAGAAGGCCAAGTCTAAGTCAAGAATTTTACCACTGCCCAGTTGTAATGAACTTCTTCCCTTACCCAATACTACTGAAGGCTGTGTAAGAAGAAGTACAAGGCAACCCTCTCTCTACCAGCTAGGGTGCTATCAGGGTGGGATACGTGAATTCCCACATATGCCTAGCAGTAAGATGGTGCCCCTCCTCCCACAAGGTATTATTAGAGGAACCAAGTGGAAACATGTACTTTTACTGCCAACTGACTGTAACTCGAAAGCGCTCCTATTTTCTGTTATTTCAGCATCAGAGAGGGCCCGCTACAACAGAAATCTTAAGTAGACGTATTCCTAACATAATACTCAAAATGCCAATGATGCAATTTTAAAAATCACTCATTACGTCAAAAATCTGGAAAGTCACAAATTGAACAAGAAAAGACCAATCAACTGATGGCAATACCATGATGACAGAGATACTAGAATTATCTGACAACAATTTTATTTATTTTTTTAAGAGAGAGAGTGAGAGAGGAGAGAGAGAGAGAGAGAGAGAGAGAGAGAGAGAGAGAGAGAGAATTTTTAATATTTATTTATTTTTTTTAGTTCTCGGCGGACACAACATCTTTGTTGGTATGTGGTGCTGAGGATCGAAACTGGGCCGCACGCATGCCAGGCGAGCGCACTACCGCTTGAGCCACATCCCCAGCCCCCTGACAACAATTTTAACGCAGCCTTCATAAAAACACATCAATAAGCAATGAAAAGCATGCTTGAAACAAATAAAAAATTAGAAGTAGCAGAGAACGTATAAGCAAAGAAATAGAAGACATAATAACCAGATGAAAATTTTAGGACAAAAAGAATACAATAATCCAAATTTAAATAAGAAAAAAAAAACTTAGCTAAACTGGGGAATCAATCTAGATGTTCGTCCAATAGATGAATGGATAAAGAAACTGTGATATATATGCACAATGCAATATTACTCAGCATTAGAAGAGAATAAAATTATGGCATTTGCAGGTAAATATATGGAGTTTGAGAATATCATGCTAAGTGAAGTAAGCCAAACCCAAAAAACCAAAGGCCAAATGTTTTCTTTGATAAGTGGATGCTAATCCATAATGGGGGGTGGAGGGAAGAATGGAGGAAGTTTGGATTGGGCAAAGGGGAATGTGAGGAGGGGAGAGGGCATGGGGTTAGGAAAGATGATGGAATGAGATAGACATCATTACACTAGGCACATGTACGATTGCATGAATGGTATGACTACATCATGTACAACCAGAGAAATGAAAAGTTGTGATCCATCTGTGTACAATGAATAGAAATACATTCTACTGTCATCTATAACTAATTGGAATGGATAAAAACTAAAAAAGATAAATAATTGGATCATGAAATTAATTCATCAAAATTATTCCACCAAAGTTTTATTTTCTGGGGGCAAAACCCACACCACCTTCTCTGCTTAATTCCATTTCTGCAATGGTGTGTGATGCAATAAATAAATCAGCAGAAAAAAAAGAGGAAAAACTCAAGGGATGAGCTCAACAATACAATAGAGAACACAGAGGAAGTAATAGTGAATTAGAAGATAGAATAATCGTGATTATCCAATTTGAACAACAGAGAGAAAATAGAACTTAAAAAGTAAACAGAGTCTCAGGAACCTGTGGGACTATGACAAAAGATATAATAACAATTTTATTGGAGTCTCAGAAAACAAAAGAAGCAGAGCTAAAAATATACATAAAAATATTTGCTGAAAACTTATCAAGCTTAATAAGGGAATTGGAATAGAGATTTGAAAAGGTGAGCAACCCCAAATAGAATAAACCTCAAGAAATTCACTCTAAAATGTATCTTAGCCAGACTTCTGAAAACTAAAGACAGAAAAAAAGATTGAAAACACTGAGAAAGAAACGTTTACCTAAAGTGTGAAAAAAAAACAATTTAAATGACACATTTCTCATCAAAAAACAAGGGGAGAAAATAGAACAAGATTTTTTAAATGCTTAAAGATAAGAAATGTCAACCTTAAGTCCCAAAATCTCGCAAGAGTACACTTCAGCAAGGAAAGGGTGATCAAAACATTCTTAGAAGAAGATGAATGATGAAAACTTGTTTTCAGCAGATCTATCTTAAAAGATGGCTAAAGGAAGTTTCTAAAACAGAAAGTGATAAAAGAAAAATCTTGAAATATCAGGAAGGAAGAAAGTTCATATCATATTGGGTAGTAAAAAAAATTCTTGAATTCATAGTGATAGAAAAGAGAGAACAAAAAAAAAGAAAGAGAGAGGGATGGAGGAAAAGAGAAAGCAATAGAGACAGAGGGAGATATAAAAGACTTTTTATTGAAAAACACCAGCTAATAAATGTAGAAGAAATCATGGAATTAGTTAGTTATCACTGCGTGTCTCCCCAGTGTAATAGCAAGTGCAAGTATACAGATCACCATTAGAGGCTAAAACCATTGGATTGAAGTATTGCTGGGAGCAGATAGTCAAAAAGTTTGAGATTATCACCTCACATTTGATTTCAACTATAAAGGAATAAAAGTACCTTTACAGTGTAGAGATCTGACAGCTCCTAACTTAGCTGTGGAATCAAACCCAGCACCTATCACTCTAGGGACAAACTGAGCTCCTAGGCCTGCTGAGACCATACATTGGGGATTCCCAAACATCATCCATGAATTCATCTTTTTAAGAATGTTCAAGTTGAAGATAATCCTGAAGAAGCTATCAGAAAATTGCAGAGTGTAGGCTGGGGTTGTGGCTCAGTGGTAGAGGGCTTGCCTAGTATGTGTGAGGCACTAGGTAACATCCTTGGCACCACATTAAAATAAATAAATAATATAAAGGTATTGTGTCTACCTACAACTAAAATTTTTTAAAAAAGAAAATTACAGAATGTAGAATATTCTATATAATAAAACGTACCTGGCCTTTTTGAAACTATCAGCATCATGAAAAACAAACTAGCAACAAAAATAGTAGGGGGTTATTCAAAGTTAAAAGAAACTAAAGAGACTTTACAAGCCAAATGCAATTTCACTGAATCCTGAATAATAAAAAAGCTACAAAACATAATATTAAGAGGAATGGATATATTAAATTTGGACAGAATAATAAATGACACTATTGCATTAATACTAAATTTCCTGAGTAATGTAAAAATATTTCTTTTTTAAAGAGAGAGAGAGAGAGAGAGAGAGAGAGAGAGAGAGAGAGAGAGAGAGAATTTTTTAATGTTTATTTTTTAGTTTTTGGCAGACACAACATCTTTGTTTGTATGTGGTGCTGAGGATCGAACCCGGGCCACACGCATGCCAGGTGAGCACACTACCGCTTGAGCCACATCCCCAGCCCTAGAAACATTTCTTAGTCCTAAGATATGCCTATGGAAATATTTAGGGCTGAAGTGCATGATATTTCCAATTTGTGTGAGTGGGGGGTGACAGAACCAGAGAAAATAAAATATTAAAATTCATCAATCTATTTAAATCTTGTCAAGGGTTGAATTCTAAGTTCTAACTCTTTGTACCTGTGAATTTGGACTTAATTGGAGAAATAGGGTCTTTATTGATATCATTAAGGATATTGAGATGATATCATACTGAATTTAGGGTGGACCCTAAATCCAATGTTTAGTGTCCTTATAAGAGAAAGGAAAGTACACAGGCCCAAGGAATAAAGCCACATAAAGGCAGAGACAGAGGTGAGAGTTCTGCTGCCACAAGCCAAGTGTGCCAGGAGCCACCAGAAGTTGGAAAAGACAAATGAATATGTTCTTTCCTTAGAAGAATCCTGGCTATATCCTATCTTAATTTTGGACTTCTAGCCTTCAGAAATGTTAGAGAATAAATTTCTATTACGTTAAGCTACTAAAAAAAAAAAAAAAACGTAATTTGTTGCAGCAGCCTCGGGAAACTAATAGAAACATACACCAGGCTTCCACTATACTTCCTTTTTTTTTGATTTGTTCTTTTCAGATATACATGACAGTAAAGAGCATTTTGGCATATTATACATACATAGAGTATAATTATTCTAGTTAGGATCCCATTTTTTTTAAAAAATTGCTACTCTGGGGCACTTGAACTCTGAGCCACATCCCTAGTCCTATTTTATATTTTATTTAGAAATAGGGTCTCACTGAGTTGCTTAGTGCCTTGCTTTTGCTGAGGCTGGCTTTGAACTCATGATCCTCCTGCCTCAGCCTTTTGAGCCGCTGGGAATAGGTGTGTGCCACTGTGCCCAGCAGGATCCCATTCTTGTGGTTGTACATGATGTGGAGTTTCACAGGTCGTGTATTCATATATGAACATAGTAAAAAGCATCTTCATTTGCCTTTTCCAGCTTCTGGTGGCTTCTGGCACTCTTGACTTGTGGCAGCAGAACTCTTAACCTTTGCCTCTGTCTTTACGTGGATTTATACTTTCCTTTCTCTTATAAGGACACTAGACATTGATATTATCTCAATATCCTTAATGACATCTGACTTATTCTACTGTCTTTCTTATTTTCATCCCCCATACACAATTAAATGTTACTCAGTCATAAAAATGAATGAAATCATGACATTTGCTGGTAAATGGATAGAACTGGAGACTATCCCAAGTCAAATAAGCCAGTTTCAAAATCAAAGGCCAAATGTTCTTTCTGATATGTGGATGTTAACACACAATAAGGGGTGGGGAGGACAGAAGTCTACCATACTTTCAAGTTTTCTGTATGTTTGGAACTTCAAAAAAAAAAAAAGGAAACCCTCCACTACTACAGATTGAAAGAGAAACTGCAAAAGAAACAAAAGTGTTAAATTTTATTAACTTTAATGGCATTTTCCTCTGCTTGTTAAACTAAAAAATTCATATCTTCATTTTATACTGGTCCCCACAAATTATCCACCCAGCCCTGGTGTTAAAGGCACACTGGCATTTGGATGGATCATTTTAAGCTTATCTATGGTCAGTATTGGTTATTGCAGGCCTAAATATATGAAGGCAAGAGAACTCAGCAGGATAAAGGTCAAAGACTACAGCAGGCCTGACAGGGGACACTGTAAGTTTAGAAGTAAATCACATATCCTCAGACATTGTTGGATTTGTTTATCATCTTCTCAAACATATTGTAAAATTTTTGTTCCTAAGACATTGCCTCCCACTACTTTTACCCCTACACGTTTTGTGGCATAGTGCTAAGGCACACAGTTAAGTGTCCAATAATTACTTGGATTGGGATTATGCTGGGCTCAAGGGAGTGTGGGAAACATAGGCAACATTAGAAGAAATTTTTAGGTCTTCACCTTATCCTTCCTAGGTGCTAAAATGAAATAAAATGTGTCTCGGAAATTGAGTTCCATGACTTTGAGGGCAAAGGGAATTAAGCAGAAATGCACTTTTGGTTGGGAAAAGGGAAGACTAAATGTTTAGTTTTCATGACTTTCTGTGTCTGCATTCACTTTAAGCAAGACCACTTCTACAATAGTCCTAATGGATAAAATATGAGTCCATGGAATTGGCACTTGGACAAAAATAATCTATTTCATGTATCAAGTTATATATTCTTTCTCATTTAATATTTATGCTATTTTTCCATCATGTGTTGCATGGTGTGGGACCATAAATATTTTGATAGATTCTATGAATTTATAATCAAATTATTTGTAATACATTTTTTGTCATTTATTACTTTTTTCACTTAACACTTTTTAAAGATTTGTATAAATTATGAATAATTTAGCCTTCATAACAACCCTATATAGAATAGCACAGAGAGATTAAAGAAACTGCAGAATGCCATGTGGGTAGTCAGAGTTATCCAGCATTTAAATCCATGCAGTCTGGCTCCAGGATTCTTCCCTATTAACCACTATTCTTTGATATTTCAACATGTATTTGTAAAAGTTGTAGGTGTTGATGACAGGAAAGATACTGGGCTTCAACCTGTCTTCCAAATTCTAAGCATCCATCTCACATTTGTTTACTAAGAAATAGAAAGACATTGGGGTAGAAGGTTACAATCCTTTGAAAGCTGACTTGTCTGTACAGGTCATCCTGTATCTTCCCAGTGGGTCAAAGAAAACTTCACAAATCTAGGAGACTCTACAAAGCTTCTTCTGGTAGAGAAGCAGGAACTTCTGTATTAGAGAGCTAAAAGCAGATAGAATGAATAAGACTGATGTTCTTTGTCCAATGCCATCAGTACAATGTGGGAACTTTGTTGCTGTTACTAAGCAACTAACAACTTTTTTTGCTGTCATTCCCCAAGTTGATTTAAGAGATTGGGCTAAAAATAGTGTAGTTTCAATAAGGAAAATCATTGTATCAGGACTCTTTGGATTGCAAAAGAGAGAAAATCCTGCCTAATGTACATTCCTAAAAGGATTTTATTGGCTCAAATGGTTAAAGACCTTCAGACATAGCTGGATTCAGTGATTAATGAAACCATCATCAGGATTTGATTTCTCTGTCTCTACCCTTCATTTCTTTGGGATGTCTTCACTCTTAACCAAATGGGTTCTCTTTTCTTAATCAAACAATGATTGTCAAGGGCAATCAGAGACACAACCTTCTATATCTATTCTAGTATGGAATAAAAGGAGAGCATTTTTCCGACATTCCCAAGAAAAGTCATAAAATTTACTCTACCTGGATCATCATAGAACATAAGCCTCCTGGGAAAGCAAAATGGTCAGACAAAGGCCCTGTGATGATTGACTTAAGATTAGGTTCCAGGACTGAGGCTAAGATGTAAATCAGGAAGGTGGACTGAAGTAAGGAAGAAGTTAGATATCCACATGAAAATTAGAGACCATTGCCAAAACTAGACTGTTTTCTGGGGCAGTAAATAGCACATGTCTCCCACAACCATACCAGGCCAATCTATTAGTTTCTTGGTGTAGAAAGTATACATTCTGGTAAATGATCACAAGAGAAATTAATATATTTGGGCTACCAAAATGTTCTAGGTAAGCCTCTACAACCAAGATTACACAATTCAATCATTTCGTCGTGTATATGGGACTAATTTAGAAGTAGATAGCAAGAATAGGGATAAATGACCCACTTAAAAGGACAGATATAAATAGTAGGAGGCCCCAAGAATTAGTTTAATACTTTAATATCTTACAGATTCAGGATCAGAAAACTATCTGTAAAGGACCAAGTACCAAATGTTTTTGGCTTCATGGATCTTACATGCCATAGCATGAAAGCTGTCAAAAATAATATGTAAACTAATGGGTATGATTGTGCTCCAATAAGATTCATAAAAACAACCAGTAGTCTGAACTTGTCCCACAGCTGATAGTTTGTTTACTCCTGTTGGAAGTAGATAATGTATTATATAGGAATGGTCTCTGATGTTGCATGTAAATAGATTTCAGCCTGACCTCTGATACCTACTAGCTATGTCCATGGACAATTTCCATTATTACTCTAAGCCTTGGTTTCCTCATCTTCATAATAGAGATAATAATAACAAATATCTAAGAGAGTGTGAGAATTTAAAGAGAAGATGCACATAAATCAAAGGACACAATGGCTGACATATAGTAAATTGTCAATAAATAATAGCTGCTATTATAATTATTATTAAGCAAACCATTGTAGGAAAACTATAAGAAAACTTTGAAGAATATTTGGAAGAAAGAAACAATGAATTTCAGTGTTGTTTAAGGCTATCCTTTTGTTAAAATATATTCCAACTATATTTTGGGGGTAATGTGGTTTGTGCTAACAGTTACAATTCAGAAAGGGAATTGTGGCTTTCAGGGAATAGTGTATAATGATTCTTCTCTCAAGGTATTGACCAAAACTGAAAAGGCCAAAATGTTACTAGATGTCATTTTTTAAAAAAGAAAACATTAGCAATGAAAGACAAAATATTATCTTGTTCACACTTATTTTGTGTCCACACTTAGAATTCTGGGTACATTTGTGATGATTGTCCTCCACTAAAAACTGAGTGGAGTTGGAGAAGGTTTATAAAGGTTGTGCTGGAGGGATGGATAAATACACGAGGCCAACTAAAAAAGATTAAAGTTGTTCAACCTGGGACAACAATTGAGAAGAACATATAGCATAGTGACAACATGACCTTTACTATCAGAGACACTTGTATTTATTGGCCAGGTCACTGACTCAGTGACCTAGTAGCTTATATAACTTTGGAAAGTCATTTAAGCTCTATTAGTTTACTTGTTTTCTCCTGTGAAATGGGACTATTAATTGTGCTTTCCTCATGGGATTATTGTGAGGATTATGAATATAAATCCACCTACTTTATCTTTGGCACATAGTAAGCACTCAGTGTCTGTTATTACTATCTGAAACTTCTAAAGTCATGTTTGAGATGATCAGTTAGTCAACTTTCTAGTACATGAGATAGTCAAAAAGAGGAGAGGTTTGTGTTGGCTCACTTTTCAGAGGTTTCAGTCTATGGTTGCTTGGCCCTATTGCCTTTGGCCCTGTGGCAAGTTAATACATCATGGCAGGAGTCCATGGCAGAAGTATGTTCATCTCACAGCCAGGAAGCAAAGAGAGAAGGAGAAAGAGGCTAGAGAATGCCCCCTATGATATAACTTCTTCCCACTGGCCCCCACCTCTTAAGGATTCCTCCACCTCCCAATAGTGCTACAATGATGGTGTCATTAACATGTGGGACTTTGGAGGATACTTATCAAAAAAGAGGGAATCAGTATCAGGTCCTTTCATATCTGGAAAAAATTGAAATGGGAGAAGAATGCCTTTACATTACACACAGATGAAATAACTGCATGTAGGGGGAAGTCTTATTTAAAAGACAGGTTGTAAACTTATGATTTCTATTGCCTCATTAAGTATTACAGGCTATAAACAAATAGATTTAATAAGGGATTCATGGATAATAGAATCATTATGGATAGCAAGGGGAAACATGATGCTTGGTAGTTGTTACTAAACTCATGGTTGATATTACAGAAAACAAGAGTATCTCCCCATAATTTCTTCTTAGAGTCAGAATTTTGGATGAGATAGTCCCTGAAGATGATACAGTAAGGACAGTTCCCAAATTAATTAATCAATTAATTGGTACCAGAGATTGAACTCAGGGGCACTAGACTACTAAATCATATTCCCAACCCTATTTTGAATTTTATTTAGAGACAGGGTCTCACTTTTGCTGAGGATGGCTTTGAACTCAGAATCCTCCTTCCTCAGCCTCTGAGCCACTGGGATTACAGATATGCACCACCACACCCGGCCAGTTCTCAAATTTAAATGGCTAAACGACTGCTATATGAATTAATCAGAATCTTATTTTAACCTTGATTTTTCCATGATGATAGCAGATAACAACCATCAGAAGACTTTAAAGTTGTCCTTGTCTCCTGGTATTGTTCAACCACTGTAAACATAATCATTCAAAAAAGACTCAATAGCTTTGAAAGAGGAGCTGTAAGAGGAGCTGTAAAAATATGAAGCATTTTTGTTAAAATAAAACTTTTGTTAAAATCCTGACTCAGCAAACAAGTGCCTATCCTATTGGATAAGGCTTATACAGTGCATTTTTTTGATGTGTCAAGGAATTTTCTCCAGCCTATTAGAAACAAATGAAATGTCAGAGTCATATAAAGCACCAATTTGTTCTATGCTTCTTTTATAGTCTGCTGTCTAGAATGTGACTTTCAGCCATTGGCTATATGACCACCAGTTAGAGTTGTTTCTCTCTTTGGAGTGGCTATGGGAAGTAAAATTAAGTTTGGTAATCAGGAAGGGTATGAATTAGAGAATGTCCCTTTTTTATCAGCAATCATAAGCCTCTGGCATCAGAAAGATATGCTTTCAGATTTTAGCTCAGACACTAGCTGCATGACTGGAGTGGATAAATTAACTGCTCTGACCCTTCATTTTATCATTTTTAAATTGAATCTATAGCACCTAACTCAAATGATTATAGTAAGCACTAAATGCTAGAAATGGATATGTAATATTTTTTAAGACACACCTTCTTTTTTTTTAAATACCTTTATTTTATTTTTATCTGGTGCTGAGGATCGAACCCAGGGCCTCACGCATGCCAGGCAAGTGTTCTACCGCTGAGCCACAACCCCAGTCCATCTTTCAGAAATATCGAATTTAAATAAGCAGTATTAAAATTAAAGCACTCAGCACAATGCCTGCTATAAAATAGTCATTCACATAGTATTAGTTCCCTTTTCCTAGATATCCACAAAGCTAAATTTTATACCCAAGAGGAAATCAATGAGTGGGATTCAAGTTCAAACAGACTCAAGAATCAAAGCCACCACCAGGAAGTACTACCAGTAATTTAGTACATGATTGCTCAATGCCATCATCATGATCAATGACAAGACATTGTGGCTTAGAGACTGAGACACATTCACTATAATATTTCTATTAACTCTACTAAGTGGTGTAGCTCACTTCTGGAAATTTTTTTTTGAAACATGGACAGTGTCTCTTGGCTTATGATAATATTGAAGCTCTATATCACTATCACTACATTCCATGGACAGATTTTTAAAAATTCTCTTGACCAAGTGTAACCTAAAGCTTCATAACAAGATATTGAAAAAGCCATCAGTATAGAGGGATTTACAGATGTAATATAACCTCCTGAAGCCTTCCCAAGGGCACGTGGTGTTAAATTTTGCCAAGATGCTGAAAGAACTTCTGTATGTCTTAAATGTTTTATTTTGCTTCAGAGATGATTATTGTAATAGGTAAAATGTTTCTTGGTGGAGATGATATTCCAGAATTCAGTAAAGGTGGTACTTATTGTTTCTATCATCATGGATAGAAATAAGGGCAGTGACAATATGAGTTCTATGTGTTGTCATCTGGACAAAATGGAGATAGTAGGAGTAAGGACAATCCTATAGTTATCTCTCTCTAATGGTGCTCTCTGATGGCTCATGCCTACAGTTATGTGTTATGTCTGCATCCATGATAGTATAATATGACAGTTGTACTGAACTATGTAGTGTTGTAAATGACAATGTTTTATGGTAGGTACCATGCTTCTGGGTATGAGTAGAGGAAAGTGAAGGAACTTAAATCATAGGTATTTCAAAATCTTATTATAGCTATAGATAAATGAGAGAAATAAAGAGGAAAGCTGTCTAATATTGAGACAAGTTTCCTAAGGAGGCCAATCTTGAGTGCACTCACTATGATTCATACTGTGGTGCATAGTGAGAACCTATTTCAGTGTGCTCAGAGTTGATTAGAATACAAAGGATTGATGCTATTAAAACTCACAAGAAACTTATGAGTAAGCCAAACACCAATTTATTCACTTACAATGAGAATTAACTGCCAAATAGGCTAGAACACTTATGTCAGTAGGTTAGGAAATGTTCTCTCCATAACAAAGTTTATACAGAAAAGCAATTACAATATGATTACTTGAAGACCATCAACTCAGAGCAAATGTATTCAGGTGACCATCTTAATGGCTAAGGCCAAATTGGAATGGCCTGGTGGCTTAACAATACTGTCAGGGTAGACCTTCCAAATGGTGTGCTGGTGAATAATCTTTGAGGCTGGGGAGATTAGTGATTATGTTTTTTTCTCATTGCCTTCTTTTTCAGACTCCAAGTAGACCATTCTTTTGTTAGCAATATCTTATTCAGTCTTACAAAATAATTAGACCCTACCTTGCTGGGTCGTATCAATCATGTAGCAGATCTGTCTCTCTAAAACTACATCCTTTATTGGACATAGGGGTTCTCCAGGCCTTTGAAGTTACAGACTGCATCTGTTCTCCGTGGATTCAAATTAGTTTCATTCTCAGAGCAATTCATTTAGCTATAAGTTCTGAGGACACCCCTTTGTAACTATCTTTATGCTAAGCAATGAGTAATTATTGTTGAATTTGATGATATAAAGTAGATGTCACTATAATAAATTTTTGAATTGTTAGTAGCTAGTAGGCAGAAAAGCATGATCACAGATTCCCATTAGTATGCTCAGCCTGGCTACTGGATAAAACTATATAGTGTACAAAATGCCCTTGACTTGGAATGCCTCAACGAAGGACCTCCACAAGCTCTAATCCTGCAGTTGCAACTTTGGATTGATCATCTTTTCTAAGAGGTTATGAATTCTGAAGATTTCTTGGAGAAGAAGAAAATGTTGTCACAAAGGGAGAGTAAAAACAGGAATTTTTTTTTTATTTTTTTATATTTATCTTTATGAGAGAGTCCACAATAAAAAAATTGTGGCCCTAAGATAAGGAAAGACTGATGATGAAACCAACTGAATGATCGTATTGATATTTCAGGACTATATTCAGGTCAGTAAAGTAACTGACTAGAGGCCAATGGGTTAGTCCTTTATTATCAAATTAGTGGTAATATGTCAGGATACCTCCAAGGTATTTCAGAGTCACTCAAATTTCAAATAGATCTACCTGTTGGAGAATCTCATACTATCTTATTACTGCAGTGGGAATTGCTTGGTGTTATTGAAATATGTGCATTCAGGTTTCCTTATAGAGGGAGTTAATGGAGTAATGTGCATGTATAGAAAACTATTGATAAAGGAAACCCTTTGAAAATGCAAATAATTGTTAGCACAGTGGTTGGTGAGGCACCAATGGGTGGAAAGATCTCTTTGTTGTTCTACCAGATGAGATTAGTAACCCTAGTTGGATTTGAACACTGAAAATTTAGACTAACTCTCCAGGACAGGGCTGAAATATAATGGCACTTCATGTTCTGAGAAGATCTTGATGGTTTCTAAGAACATGTAATTAGTGATTTCAGGAGACCCATTATGATGACATGCATGGCACTAAGAAGCCGTGACCAAAGGCTTAGAATTTACAAGCATAAACTGATCATCACTGAATATTCTTAACATTTTATGGAGTTATGCCTTTCCAGCACAGCATTACTTTAGCTCAGAAGCATCATCTATCTATATACAGAGTTGGTATGTGCCAAGAGTACAACACAAGCAATCAAGCTTATCACTTCTTGAGTTTTGTGTACAGATGGTGTTAATGTATGTGTACTGGGATTTTTCAGATGGGATGGTTCAGAAACTTGTCTTCCATTCATTGTTTTTCATGATCCTCAATTAGATAAGTAACCCCAGAAGCGATCTGTAAGGGTAGAGACCTATAGTGCTGGACAGTGATCCTAGATAATGACCAAATTGAGGTCCTTAGAGTCAGGAATTACTGCAGAGCCTGACTCTTAGTCCTTAGGGAGATTATTTTGGCCAGGTTCTCTGTCCAAAGCAGAAATAACACTGCAGTTATAGTAACTATGTAGGAGAACTTTTTAGGTCTCATTAAATATCTTTCAGAGGTCATTATCCTAAATCGTTTTTGCTTATTGGTAAGATATTCTGGAACCTCAATCTAGGATCATTAGGGAAGAGGGAGAATCCTGGGATTGTTAGGGCATGGCTAATAGAATGTACCTGCCAGAAGGGTTAGCCCATAGAAGAGACCAATAATTCCAAGCAATATTCAAATGGCCATAAAATATGATTTGTCAGTAGGCAACAGGTTCAGTTTTTTGGGCAAATAGGGGACTTTGGATGGAAACTAATTACATAAGGTGACAAAGCTGTGGTTCCAGGAAGTTTGGTTTGTGTTGAAGCTACACCCCAATCTATATGTGGAGCAGGATCCACTTTCTAGGAGGAGAATATTGGCAAGTTATGGTGATGCAACTAAGATTTTCGGCAGAGGACCTAAACCAACAGGAAACTAGGATATAGATCAATGAGGGCCAGGGTAAAAGGCTTGGACTCAGTCATAAGCACACAAGAAATGGACTAGGCCAATAAACTCAACCTAGATCTCATCCATTGGTGGAGATGAGATTCCCAACACTTCCAGGTTTTTTTTTTTTTTTATTGGCTCAGGATGGGCAGTGTTTTACCTGCAGACTTACAGTACTCTTTGAGGAATTGATCCAAACTATAGAAGTGCCTATGAATTGTTTTCCTCATTGTTAGATAAGGTTTGGTGAGGAGTTACTTCCAAATGAACATGATCTGGTTGATTACATTTCCAGAAGCAAGAGAGTTCATGGCTATCTGTAAAGTGGCTTTACAGTTCTCCATCTGTAGTATAGAGTTAGTGCAGGATATAAATCAGTAAGGCTGTGGGTGAGAAGGATATAAGTTGGTCATTTTTACTCTCCTGCGCTTTTCTTACTGGTGATCTGGATTATTTGTACTTGCTGGGGCTCGAGAGCGTTTGGCAAGGCAATCTCTTGTGAAGTGATCAGCCTGGTTGCAGTAGAGGCACAAATGAGTTTCTTGTTGGCGGGCTCTTTTGGCTGGGGTGAGAGGTAACTGGCCTCCCCGAATTTGTGAAGGCTCTTCCCTAGATGGTAGGCCTGTGGTACTGGAGAGAGATTGATGGTAGGTGAGGGAAGCCAACGTTGGGAGCTGAGTCTCTGATTGTAGGAGCTCTGGCCTGTCATTATGTTTCTTATCCAACTGAATGCACTGAATGATCAGGTCAGGGAGGTTGCCCATCATATCTGCAACACTCTCTTTATCCTGGATGGGGTCAGCTAGTCCCTCTTGGAACTGATCACTCGGATTTGTTTCACTACAAGTCACATTTTGAGTATTGTCTCCTTTGTCAACCTTAGTATTCATCAAAGGGTTCATTTCTTGTTTCATGGGTTCATCAAATGACTGCTGGAAGTCATGAACAAAGCTCTCATGTTGCTTTAATATAGTACTCTGATCAGATCCGGATGTGACCCCACAACTTTCCATTTGTTGGGATAGGTAGTCAAAAACGAGCTTGTTCTGGGTACCATTAACAGAATTGGGAATCTTGAAAGCTGTTAAGTATGTAGTTACCTGAGCAAGAAACCCTGAGACACTGGCAGGATCACCATGAAATTGGGTGAGATTCTCAAGTGAGTAGGGTACAGACATCATTGGGGTAGTCAGAGGAGGCATGAGTTGGCCTCTCAGAGCAGGGTTCTCCTCAGTCAGCTGCTGCATTTGTGGTTGCAGAATCAGATTCTCCCCCTGAAGAAAGGAAGGTTCTACCTGCAACGCAGGTGGTGATTCTGTGCACTTCTCCATTATATCTCCTGGAATCAGGTGACACTGAGTATAATCTCAAGTACCAGTACTGGAGATCAATGGACACGCAATGGATTTGCTCTTTGATCCAAGAGGCAGTATCAGGAACAAGTATCCCAAGATGTTAACTATGAAAAGTCACTAGGGGAGGCTGAGTTGGAAAGATGCCAAAAATTATCTGTTACTCAATGTTGTCTCTTCTTCATGGGGAATGCCAATTTCTGCATTAAGAAGAAATATATTACCTTAGAACACATACAATTTGGAATTAAGAAGATATATACAACAGTCATGGCAGTTTTTCTCTTCCCTCCCTTTCCTTGGGATAGAGGGGCAATTTGCCCTCACACTAAGCCTTGGTTCTAATGTGTCTTATTTGTTCACCAGAGAGTCAAAGAATTTTACAATCCAAAGTGATCTTAGAGATCATCCAGGCCAAATTTATAATTTCACAGATGAGAAAACAGACTCAGAGAAGCAAATATGTTTGCTCAAGGTCACCCAGTTAGTTAATATCAGACCTGGCATGCTCATCAGGGCTGCTGTCCAAAACACTGCTTCCTCCAGGACCACAAATGTGCTTATTTGCATATGCTTCTTGAGCGTGATGATAGTTCATGTTACTGGCTACTCAAAATGTGATCTGGGAACAAGCAGTCTCAGCATTACCAGAAAGGTTATTAGAAGTACAGAATCTAAGGTCTCATCCAAAACCTACTGAATCAGGTTTTACACTTTAACAAGAGTTCCAAGGTGATTAGAATGTATACTGAAGTCTAAGAAGAACTGCTATAGACAGCACTTAGTCTGAATTGGAATAATCACTTGTTGGACTTCACCTATCTTTTTCTGGTTATTTTGATCCTGTCTGAGATCACATTTTGTTGCTATGGAAATGATTAAGACATCATAGGCAAAAATGAATAGGTAAGATTGAGAAACTAGCAAACAAGAACTAAATATTCATAAAAGTATAAAAATCAAAATGTTCAGCATTCCTTGATAACAAGAATAAAATATCCAATAAAAGTTAAAAACAGTCCCCAAATATGTGATATATCAATTGTGCACTTCAGTTCCTCTCTTTGCTCTTTTTGTAGCATACTATTTAAATGTGTTTAAATTACCTAGTGGGTTAAAAAAATGTGTATCATTGAATTTTTCAAAATTTGAGACTTGTTTCTTTAGGTTTTATTTGATGCCGTCTCCTCTCTAGATCAATGCAAAAAAAATAATTGAAGACTGAAATAGCGTAAGATTGGAGGCTCTGGCCTCCAGAAACTCTGGCCCAAAAACTAGTGTTAATCAATTGATGTCTTTGAAGAACTCATTCGGTTCTCAGTTTCCTTTTTATCTAATGAAGATAACTATCTTTTCTGTACCAGAGTTGCTATATCAATGTGATAATAGATAGATTCTCTGGGTTACAAAAAATGAGAAGTTTGCTTCTAAAATTGTTCTAATTCAGGTTGTGAGGATTTGCCCTTATCACATATTGCCAAAATAGGGACATATACTGTCCTATCCTTCTTTTTTTTCTTTGCGTATCTCACCATTTTAGTCTCCTGATCTACTTTTCAGATATCTTCGACTTCCCACGTTCCCATCCATGAGTTCATTCCTGCCATTCCAGCTAGGTATTAACCAATGATCAGATAGTAAGATATTAGTTAATAAGGGTTAATGATTGACTTTTCTCAGGGCATTCACTTTTTATTCAATCTCTAATGTATGTAAAATCAACTCAGTCCCCAAATCTATCAAGTCTGATTTATTAGGTCTGGGTAGATCCCAGGAATCTGTCCTTTAACAAGCTAGTTACGTGATGTCTAAGGGAGAGGATCCCTGTGAAAAACACTGTGTTTCAAGGATTAAAGACATATTAGTAGTGACTCAGAGAATAGGGATGAGACAGGGGCATATTTGGAGATAAGATATTGGTCCTCAAGCAACATATAATGTGTGGTATCCTATTCTCCTTCTGCATGAAGCCCACAAAGAGCCACAATGTCCTTCACAATTGCTTAATTCTTCCAGCCAATAGAATGCAAGAGTTAAGCATCCAGATTTTAAAGTTGAATGGCTATGGGTCCAAATCCTGGCCTGACTAAAAGCTGTGCAACTCTGTGTAAGCTATTTAACCTCTCTGAGAACTAGTTTCTAAACTTTAAAATGAAAGTGCTCATAATATCTACCTCCTAGTGTTTTTGATGATTAAATGAAATGAAAAGAAATTAGCACAGCGTCATGCAGATGGCAAGTACTCCATAAATGTTAAGTTATCATTATTCTAGGCCCATCATCTGTTATCTGTGTTTCAGAATTCAATTTTTTATTCAGATTTTAGGTAACACACAGTATTACTGTTTATTATATAACACTTCCTGCAGTGTCTGGGGAAACATCCCATAATCAAGCTATTAACATTCCTGCAAGGAAAAAAAAAGTCTGAATATTCATACTAAAAGGGATAAAGACTAAATTAATGTCAATTCAGGTCAAGTTTTGCTTCCAAATGAGATTTGGCACCAAATTACTGAAAAAATAACCTCCAGTTTACAGAGTTTTTGGATATCAGAATTGGGATAAGAGATTGTAAACCTCTAATAAATTATCCTTTTGATTGGAAGGGTGTGACTGTAACTTTTCCTTCCTATCCATGCTTTCTGCCCTTTCCTTGTACCTTCCAAAGTTCCAGAATTTTGTGGAGGTCTCTTGTTTCTTTACAGAATTATGTATTCAAGGTGACATGGCATTTAATTTTCCTAATTATGTAGCACTGGTGAAACACTTGGTAAAAATATAAGCATTAGCTGAAATGCAAATCATACAATAGCACTATTGTCAACTGCAATTGTTTAATTCCTCAAAATTGTATCCTGCCTTATCATTTTGGAAATTTATCTCCTTTTGGAGGTCAGTGACCTTTCACTACTGGATTGTCTCCAGAGGATGTTAGAACAAAGTCTGTCACGTCTAGAGGATCTAGTCTTGAAGAGAAAAAGGAGAGAAATAGCTGGAACCTCAAATGCACAGGTGTAACGACTGGATTGGTGAGCTTGGATCAGATCCAACACAAAACTACATATATTTAAGCTTTTACTTAATAAGTATGTATGTGTCTCAACTACAAAACAGCAGCAACAACAAATGAGTTTAGTCAACTATTGCATGCCTTTTTGTTGTTATGCATTCAGTTTGGCTCAAAGCCATGGTTAATAGCTTCCCTGGACACAAAACTACTTCATTTTGGAGTTCCTGGAAACCATGTTTGCAGAATGGCTTTCTATAATTTGGCTCTAGAATGTACCTGAAAGGGTCATGTGCTTTTAAAGGCTTGGCCCAATAGAATATGGTGTTATTGCAAGGTGGTGGAAAACTTTAAGAGTTGGGGCCTAGTAAGAAGTCTTAGGTCATTGGGGATGAGCCCTCGAGGGGGATACTGGAACTTTTTTCTTTTTGTGTCCTGGCTTCCATGAGGTAAGCAAGTTGCTCCAGATGGTGCTTTCTACCATGGTATACTGCTTTGTCAGAGGCCTAAAAGCACTGGGGCCAACCATGAACTGAAATTTCCAAAATTATGAGCCAGAATAAACCTTTCATCTTTTAAGTTTATTATCTCAACAAAATGTATTTTTGTTATAGTATCCGAAAGCTAAAACAGACTTGCAATACCCTATTATTTATAAGAAAGCTTTATGACCTTACATTGTTTAATTTCAAGTTATTTCTCATAACCTATTGGAGGAGGAGCTTTGACCTGGGATCATATAACCATCTAGAGCAGCTATACTTCTCACACTTGAGCTTCAGATATTCTAAGGAATGCTGTGGCCACATCACCTAAATTGAGACACAAATAACTTTCCAGGAATCAAATAAGATGAAGTCATCATAAAGATGATCTAATTCTTTCAAACCCATAGATTCTATAACTTGCCTGAGTACATAATTAAAAAATCAGTAAGGAACTGGCTATTAGTCATGTAAAATCTGTAATCTGACACTTAGATCCATAGTCAAACTGAAACTTACTCACTGTGTACCTCCCTCACTGTCCCTATGCCTGAAGGAGACTCACTGGCTAAGATACAGCAGGCTTTCTTTACCAATTTGAAGTCTTAGTCTGGTTTCCCTGTCCATTCCCAATGCTCCCATCATTTCAAACAGAACATGCTGTTTCAAGTAAACAATTAAGGGAAGAGTGGAAAAATTCTGATCTGCAAATCCCAAATAGTCATAAAATGAGCCCTTAAAATATGAAATGAAAGGTCTTCTCCTGCATTCATGCTCCCTGCTGTCTCTTTCATCTTTAATTCATTAAGTGCAATTCACTTAGTGCTGAACACCACTTGCAGCTGATAAGCTGACAGAGCCCAGCCCACTTAGATTCAACTTTTTCTTTGCATTGCCAGGTCCCTGTGGTGTTCAGACAACCTGCAGCCCTGCTCAAGGTAGAGAAAGCTTAATATAGGAAACTTAGTGTATATCATGTTTTGATTACAAGGAGTCTCATAACAGTCTTAGATTAGAAAGAAGTCTTAACTTTACATATGAAGAATTTGAGGCTTAGGAAATGGAAAATGATTCAAGTTATGTTTAAGACTATACATGATAAGGTCTAATCCTAAGACTTTCCCAGTTAGCCTTTCTCTTTTTTTCTAAATATTGACTAGGAGTGAATGAGCCATATAGGGATTATGTACTCTATAATGTCATTCAATAATTGGTGCTCTAATGTCATTCCACAATTGGTAACATCTCATACATATACAGAACATTTTATTTCTGTCCTCTCTGTATTTTCCAACTGTTTCATTTATCTTTTCAATAAATTGTGAAGTAGATAAGGCATGTATTCAATATTCCCTCTAATTGATAAATAAAAAGTTGTCTAAGGTTACACAATTATTATTTTTTAAAGAATTTAACTTTTATTTTTTATTTATTTGCTTTTATGTGGTGTTGAAGATTGAGCTGGTGCCTCACCCATACTAGGAAAGTGCTCTATCACTGAGCTACAACCCCAACCTGGTCATGCAATTATTTTGTGTTACATTTTATATTAGAATCCCCAACACTTGCATCACTACATTCTGCACCCTAATATCACTACACTCTGGAAGTAGTTTGAAATGGATAAAATGGGAATTTAAGGGAAGAAATAATCTCTATATTTCTGTTTAATTCATGCATATGGAATATGAAAATGTGCTAGGCTGCACTGGAGCAACCACCTTTAAGACAGGAGAATTACCTTTCATATGTTGTGCCCCATGAATAATTGGGCCACAAGTTTAGGCAATAGGAGATATTCTGGGACAGGTGAAAAGATAAAAGTAAAAATCGGTAGGATTCTCTAGAAGTTCAAGCAGCAGCAGCATCAGGGATCCTAATTCTATACACTTATTACTAGAAGCCTTCCTTTTCATTTGCTGACATTCCTTAACCTTCGGACATTGAGACACACACAGGGTGGCAGAATTGGGGGATTTACCAATTTCTGGCTGTATAATCTCTTTCAATTTCATTTTATTTTATTTGTATAAAGTGACCAACAATCTCTACCACAGAAAGTTGTTCATTTCATGTAAACTTTAGTGAATGCCTATTTTGTGCCAGGCACTGTGTTGGACTCTAGAAAACAGTAATGAGCCCTCAAAAAGTATGGATATTCTACAATTACTGATTTAATGTATACAAACTATATCAGTACCTGGCTCATAATGCCCTTTTAATATGTGATGGCTGTTCTTCTTATAGTCTGATGTGCTACTTATGAGCTAGGCTCTGGAGTTAGACTTGGGTTTCAGTTCTAGTTTAGAATATTAACTCCACATATTAGCTATGAGAATTGGGTACTTTAACTTGGTCTCTCTTTAGATTTCAGACGTCTAAATTTCCTCATGTATAAACTAAATAATAATTGTCATATCTTTTCTATAATCTAGAAGGATTAAAAAAAATCTAGAAGGCTTCAAGTCTTCTCCCCTCTAAGGTTTAAAAACTTGGGATTGAAACAGGTGTAGGTGGATAAAAACTAAAAAGCCCTTTCAAAGAAGGTTTCTCTCAAGTTGCTTGAACTCTATCTTGAGCAAAAAGGAAGGTAAATAAAATAGCTATTGTTATAAGGCCCAGTAGCTGATGAAATTGAAAGTACAGATATTGCCTTCTAAGCACTACATCATTAATAGTATGGAAGATAGAAGGAAGCAAATTTGGAATTCCTACAAGACTGAATTTTCCAAAGTTCAGAACTTCCCAAGAATACATCGTAAAACATTTTTTTAAACAAAAAGGAGGGCTTGGGTTGTGGCTCAGTGGTAGAGTACTCGCCTAGCACATGTGAGGCCCTGGGTTTGATCCTCAGCACCACATAAGAATAAATAAAAAATAAAGGTATTGTGTCAAATTACAACTAAAAAATAAATATTAAAAAAAACAAAAAGGAATGAGAGGAAAATCTTTATTTGTGGTAGGGACTAGTAAAGATCTCTTTCACATCCAGAGAACCCTCATGGGGATGAAGAGGTAGTCTAATTCTGTGAACAACAAACATCAATAGTAAGGAAGATACAATGAAGTAGATTCATAATTCCCACCAGATATACCTTTTTAAAGTTCAGAATCTCTTAATAATATATTTAACTTCTTCTTCATTAAGAAAGAAGCTATCACTGGAGATAGGATGAACACTTCATGGGAATGTTTTGAAGTACATTCATGCATCAGATAAAGGTTAGATGAATGTCCTCAAATGTTTCTATAACAGTGTGAAACAGACAATATTAAAATTTCGTGACTTCAGATGTTTCCTTTCTGTATCCTGCCCTCTCATTTCTGGCTGACCTCCACTCCCTAATGCTCTAGGTCCACAAATGGCTGGAAATTCATCCCCATTAGAACACATTGACTGTTTCTCCGTCCCAGAGTGTCTGAGTTATAGTACATTCCTCCAATATAAATCTCTACTGGTAGAATTGCAGGTAAAGCATCAGTGAGTAATATATTTTGATTAGAATTTCCTGCCTGTCACCATTCACATTAGACATAGCACCTAGATGATTATCTACCTACTGGCTAATAATGTAGCCTTGAGAGAAGTCAAAGAAAGAGAAATAAAAGCTTCCAAATATGGGTTGCAAAGCAGGGCAACAGATGAGAACTAACAAACTCCTTCTCAGCTTGGTTTTCACATCCACATAGACCTGACTATCAAAAATTGTCCATCTGCCAACCTTTTTTTCTATCTAACACTCTCCAACCCTGATATGGTACTGTATGTTTTTAGAATACTGCTTACATCAACTGACAGCTTTTTTATATACCAATCAGGAGTGATGTATCTTTTATTCATCTTCACACTTTAAGTTTCTGTCACACTGTCAAGTCTTCCTATCTTCTGTAAGGATATGTCACTGTAGACGAAACAGAAATGTTGTGACCTGCCACCAGGCCTCTGGGACTCAGTCTGCAGGGAGGTCCTTCAGAGTTTTTCCAGAGTAACTTGACCCTAAGAACACCATCATCTTTGTAAAAAACAATCCAAGAAAGAAACAAGGATGAAATTGCATCAAGGAAATGTTATTTTAGATCTGGAGATGAACTTATGCTATACAAATGAACAAACCATGGAATCAGTATCCATAGGGTTGGTGAAAGCACTAGTGATCAAATGGATTTAGGTTGATATATAGTGGAGGCAGTGAACTGGGTTAAGTGTTCTCAAATGCATTTGCCACTGGTAGTGCAGCTGTAAGGATTTTCTAGGTATATTGACAAATTTAATAAAAAGCACAGAAGTATCTAGCATAAGGATAGTATAATCTCAAAGCACAAAGTCTTTTTGTTTTGGTTCTCCCAGGGAGGTAACTAAGACCTCAAGAAGGGAAATAATGATTCTGAATGATTCTATAAAAAAGGAGTGAGGCAGTTAACTTTTTGTTACATCCAACTCTAAACCCCAGAAATTTCACATTTTCAACAGTGGTAAAGATATCATTTTGAGCTACCCTTTCAGGCTTGGTCTTCACTTCACAGAATAAAAGAATACTGAAAATCAGTCATTACCCTGATCATGTTCATACAGAAAACTGTGTTCAATTTCCTCCATAAACCCTGCCTTTGATCAGTGGCATATGTGTGTGGTCAATCTGCTGAAATGGCTCAAGAACCAGTGTGAGGTCTGGAGATATAGTTCAATGATGGAACACATGCTTAGTATACACATGCCCCTCATTTCAAACCGTAACATCAATTAATCAATTAATTAAAGGGTTGGGTGTCCAGGGTGTAACTCAGGGGGAGAGTATGTGATTGACACTGGGTTCAATTTCTACCACGCACGTACACACACACACACAGTCAATATGAGCAATATGAGGCCATGGGAGTATGAAGAATTATAGAATGCTGATAGGTTTATTTCCCCCTTTCTGAGCTTCATATGGACATTGATTTCCCAAGAGTTCATTATTTTGAAGCTTACTACCTTCCACAATTTTCCAAGTGCTATAGTTTGGATGTGGTTTGTCTCTGAAAGGTACATATGTTGGAAGCTTGGCTCTCAGTATGGCCATGTTGAGGTGGTAGGACCTTTAAGAAATAGGGCTTAAAGTAAGGTAATTAGGTTGTTGGGGCAGCTGCCCTTGGAAAGGATTAAATAGTTCTTATGGGATCTATATAGTTCCCCTGAGACTGGATTGTTATAAAAGAGCAGGACTGGTCCCTCCTCATGCTCTGGCTTTTTATCTTGCCATGTGATCTCTCCTTATCTCATATACTCTTACCATGATTCCATATTCCATAAAGTGATGTAGCCAAGAGGGTTTTCACCAGAAGCCAAACAGATAGGACCCCCTCATCTTGGATTTTCAGCCTGTAAAACTGTGAACTAAGTAAACCTCTCTTCTTTATAAAGTGTCCAGCCTCAGGTATTTTGTTATAACAAGATAAACTGGACTAATAGAGTAGGTGATTGAACTTTGCTGGGTTTAGAACTTATAATTTACTATTTCTTTCATAGACTTTACCACTTAGTGAAGGGTGACATGAAACATAAGGTTCAATTCAGTTTAATTGAATGGCTCCTCTGGATCACTCAGAAGAATGGTTAGGTAGGAACTTTTGCTCATAGCTCTGGTTAGATTATATGACACCCAGATAATCATAACTTAAAATAAGTCTATTGACACACTGGAGAATCTTTAGAATCCAGGGTCATGACTTAAAATCAACTTATATTCAAAAAGATGAGTAGGAATTTTACAAAGACAAAAGTCATATTTTAAAACATGATAAAACATATATCTTATTGCTGAAGAGATATAGTGTTTTGTACCAGCTCATTAAATAGGGCCTGAGCCTACCCCAACAACAATGCTATAAAATATCAAACAACTAGTAGATATTAATACTGAAGAAAGGCATATAAAATCTACAACTATCAACAGGATTTATTTATAGAGTATTTATTTGGGACCTAATACTGTACTTCTTTACATGTATAATTTCATGTAATCATGAAAACAACCTAAAAAGTCATTTATATCCTCATTTTACAGAAGGAGAAATTGATTCTGAAAGGTTTGTTGTTTTGTTCAAGACCCCACAGTGGGTAAGCAGCAAAACTGAGACTCAAATCCAAATCCATCTGACTCAGAGGCCCCAAGTTTATGATAAATTGTTAGAATGCTGGGTAGAGATGATCTGGTAATAAATTATGCTGGAAAAGAAAGAAGCACTAACTCCTTAATTGGGTGATCTTTTTGAGTTCCTAACTTGATCTCTGCTCTGGTTTGGATATGGTTTGTTACTCAAAAGTCTATGTGGTAGAAGCTTGGTCCTCAATCTGACAGTGTTGAAGTAGTGGAAACTTGTGGGGCCTAATGGAAGGTATCCCTCAGGAATGGATTAATGCTGATCTCATGAGGTAGGCTCTGAGTGTCAGAGGAAGAAGTCAGTTCTCATGAAAGCAGTTTGTTATAAAGTGAGGCCACATCATGTGCTTGGTCTCTTTGGCATGTGCTTATTTCTCTTTTTGATTTTCTGTCATGTTTTAACATAGCCAAAGATGTTTTCAAGAGGACACTGGCACTATGCTGTTTGGACTTTCCAGCCACCAGAAACATGAGCCAAGTAAACCTCTTTACTTTATAAGTTACACAGACTCACAACTCTTATTATAGCAACACAAAATCAATTAAGACTTTCTTTCTGCATCTCTCCATCCATTGTCTGTCATCCCATTATTCCTTGGGTTTTTTACTCCAGAACAAACTTAAGGAAAATTAGGTTGACTGAGATAGGAAAATAGGTGTAAGCTAATGGCCAACAAGATATAAAGTATGTGTATTTGGATATAGTAAATTTAGAGTCTTTTCTGTGGAATTTGTTATTCCTCTCGATAAAATACTATTAATTGTGTAGGACACAGTTTTTTATTTATAGATGGCAAGTCTAAAGGATAGAGTATTTATCATAGAATGTCCTAAATACTAGCCTAATATTTATAATTTAATAGGCTATCTTATATCTGTCACTGACAGTCTGGGTAATTACTGTCTGCCTGGGTGTACTCAGTAGAATTAATGGCTTACTTTGGGTTGAACAGTCCATAGAGATAGAGTGAATCTTATAAAGAACAATATGCCTTGGGTTATATTTCCCATATCTGGGATTCTGGAGAAGCAAGTGAAAATTTACTCAGGAAATCCCATGATTAAAAAAAAAATCTTTATCTTCTTATAATTGGAGTAAAAGCCATTTATCAGGAGCTGCCAAGGACTTTCATAATTATTTCAGGTTTACTATTGATTTGTATAAATATACTCGTAGTACTTGTAGAATAGAACAACAAATCATATTTACTTTCAGAAGTAGTGTTCTGTGTTCATGAGGAGACTGGTAACTTCAAGAGATCCATTGATTTCACTAAAACGAGGATTTAGTCCGGAATTCCCATGTCTATAGCTGAGAAGCTGAGGGGCTGCCACTTTAAATCATTGAGAAAAATGTTTTTTTATTTAACACAAAGAGAAAGTTGAAGGTTTATAAAAATATTTATGCCTTTTGTTCTTTTCAAATTTACATCTCTGTGAACAACAGAACTGACAAGTTTATTTTGGCCCATGGTTTCAGAGGTTTAGTCAATGGCAGGAGAACTCCATAGCTCTAAGAGTGTGGTGGAAGAAAGCAGCTGGGAACATGGCACCAGGAAGCAGAGAGAGAGTTCTGCTCAACAAGGACAAAATACAAATCTAAAAGTCATCCTCTGAGTGACTTACTACCTCTAACCATACCTTACCTGCCTACAGTAACCACCCAGTTAATCCATATCAGTGAACAAATCCACTGACTATGTTACAGCTCTCATAATCTCATCATTTCACCTCTGAATATTCTTGCATTATTTCACATGAGCTTTTAGGGTAAAACTCATATCTAAGCCATACTACCTGTTTATTCTACTTATTCTTCATATTTCTCATTAAACATTCCTCTTTGATAAAGAGGAAATTGAACAAAATTCATTAAGAAGAAACCTCTGGTATGATATTTATAATAAAATAACATGCAAAAGAATAAAAAGTTTGAATATGACCATTTGATAAATACCTTATTTAAAGGGACAAAGAAGAGAAACCAAGTATGTGTGTTTATACTTAATAAACTAAAGAATTATATTCTTAGGAAAAAACAGAAATTTTAAGTCCTTGTTTATGCTTTGTCAATAGTTCTCAAGATAATATCACTTGACTCATTTTGGATTTTTTCTAGCTTCCTCCTCACCGGGTTTTTCTTCAGCCTCCTTTCTGTAACCTGAACTTTGTACTGCCCTCCCACTTCCACCTCTTCTATGAATCTGAGCTCAAATTTAAGGGAAGCCAATTACTGGAGATGCATCACAGCGACAAGGGGGCTTGATAATGATCTGTTCTTTTAAATTTATTTCCTTCACCAAATATATTTACCCACAATGGTAAAAAATATTTCCTAACATATTAATGCTATTGCATAAAACTCTCAAAGAAATAAGAATAGTTATTGAACAAAAATTGTACTATAAATTGTAAACAATTACTCAGAGGCTCCAAAAACATATAACTTTCTCCTTGTAAAAATAACTGAATGAATACACAGGTAAAGTTCAATCTGAGCATGTTCTAGAGAAGAATTCAAGTGTATGCAAATTATTGTGCATATAGAAAGAGGCTATATAGTGTTGGTGGTGAAGTGGTGAACTAATAACAATAATCTTCACTAAGGGACTCACTAAACTGGTGCTGGAGAGATTCATGTTAATGCTAGTGTCCAGAAGGCAATAATAATTGTGTTTCTAAAATTCCAAGCTTTGCTTAATGATTTATGTCGTACATATCAGGAGCTTAGAAGTAGCTTTGAAATCTTAACAGCAGATAAAATTTGGAACAAACTGAAAAGCCAAAATCTCTTCTTAAAATATAGCAGAAAAGTGAGCTCACAGGGCAAATACCCCTCAATTTAGAGAAAATTATACCTCATCAGAACAGAAACTCGTATGCAGAAACTTTCATAGGAGTGTTGGGTTGGAAAAACCCAAATCACAATTGACAAATTAGTGGAGGTTCACTGTGGAAAACAGAGATTAAAAACTCCAGGGGCAATTAATTACAGGAGGGCCTCTACACTTTCATGAATTTTACTTCCAGAAGTTCTACCAGGTCATCAATGTGAATAATGGAGAAATATTTCATTGAGCTTCTTCTGTCATAGGAAGGGGAAAAGAAACCATTTTGAAACATACTAGAACATACTGTTCTTAACAAGGCCAGCCTTCAGGAGAAACTGTTTAACCAGAGTCTATCCTGCTAGGGTTATATCAGAACTTAACCCTCTTTGTTGAAGGAACAGCCCTTAGTTTTCCATGTTGGGGAAGATAAATATTCAACTCTAGTAACCCATAACCTTCCATATAGGGGAAGGGAAATGAACAAATATGACTCCTTTCTGCCATCTCTACCACTTAAACGGAGAACAAAAAAACTGAGAAACAGTGTTCAAGTTTACAGTTCATGGACACATGCTTACCAAAACCCTAACCTTAATCATAGAACTATGGAATACTTCCTCTGCCTCCACATATTACCACTATATTAAGTTTACCTAACCTCAGTTCCTTTTATCTAATATATCTTGTTGCCTTTTGACAAAAAGTTATAAGACATATTAATAGGCCCAAAATGCAATTTGATGAAGCCAAACAAGCAATCAGAACCAGAGTCAGATATGGATAGGATGTTGAAATTATCAGAAAAAAAATTTTAAAAAACTATAATTAATATTCTAAGGGCTTTAATGGAAAAAATAGACAACATTCAAGAACACATGGATCATGTAAGCAGAGAGATGGAAATTCTAAAAATGGAATAAAACAAATTCCACATATCAAAAACACTGTAACATACAGAAAGACAAATACCACATATTCTTACCTTTATGTGGAGGCTAAAAAAGTTGATCTCATAAAAGTACAGGGTAGAGGGGGTGGGGATATAGTTCAGTTGGTAGAGTGCCTGTCTAGCATTCACAAGGTCCTGCGTTCAATTCCCAGCACCACCAAAAAAAAAAAAAAAAAAAAAAAAAACCCGAAATAAAATAGAGGGTAGAGTAATGGTTATTAGAAACCGGGAAGGGTTGAGGAGAGAGAGGATGGTTAACGTGGAGCAGTTGGATGGGAAGAATGATCTCTAGTGTCTGATAACACAATAGGGTAAGTATAGTTGACCACAATTAATTGTATATTTCAAAAATAACTAGTAGAGAGGATTTTGTATGCTCCAACATAAAAAAATGATAAATTTTTGAGGTGGTGGATATGCCTATTAGCTTGATCAGATCTTTATACAATGTACACATGTATTAAAATATCACACATATAAATATGTACAATTATTATGTGTCAAGAAAAAATTAAAACACTGCATCACAAAAAAGAATGGCTTTGATGGACTGATTAATGGACTAGAGAGGAAAGAATCTCTGAGCCTGATACTGTGACAATGAATACTTCCCAAATCCAAAAGCAAACATTTTTAAAACCCCAGAATAGAATATACAAAAATTGTAATTTAACCATAAAATATATAATGTCTTAAAAGGAAAGCAGAAAAGAGAATGGAGCAGAAGTTATATTTGAAGACATAATGATTGAGAATTTCCTGAAATTAACGTCAGACACCAAATCACAGATCAAGAAATCTCAGAGAAGAACAATCAGGACCCCCCCAAAGCCCTAAACCTTAAAAAAATTAAGATTAAAAATATTTTGAAAGAAGTAAGAGGTCAAAAAATTAACATTATTTATACAGGAGCAAAGTTAAGAATTACAAAGTTAAGATTCTCAAAATGATGCTAGCAGGAGAGAGTGGGATGAAATATTTAAAGTGTTGAGACAAAATCCCCATCAACTTAGAATCTCAGTCCCTTGAAAATGATTTAAAAAAAATTAAGCAGAAATCCTTTCTCAAAGAAAAATTGAGTGTATGCATTGTCAATACACTTTCCTTGCAAAACCTGCTTGAAATTTGTTTAGACAGAAAGAAAATGACATTGGCCATAAACTCATATTTACATAAAGGAAGAGTGTCAAAGAAAGAATAAGTGAAGATTAAAAAAAAAAACAACCTGTATTTTTGCTTAATTGACCTAGCAGAAAATAGTTTGTTCAAAAAATAATAGCAACAATGTATTTGATCATGTATGCTTATATATATATGTATATATATATATATATATATATATATATTTGCTTATGCATGCCTATACATAAGTGAAATTAATAACAACAATCATACAAGGAATGGAGGGAAGAATTAGAAATATTTTGTTATTTTAAATTACTTACACTATCCATAAAGAGCTGTAACATTATTTGAAATTGGACTTAGATTAGGTATAAATGTACACTGCAAACTCTAGACCAACCACTAAAACGTTAATAATCTAAATGTATTTAATATGTTAAGACTGAAAAGAAAAAAAAACATATAAAGTATTCAGTTAAAACCACAAAAGTCAGAAAAAGTGTGGAAGACAAATGGGAATAAAAAAAGCATAACAAATAGAAAACAGTAATAAAGTTGATATTAATCCCTACTTTATCAATAATCACCTTAAATATCAATTGTCTAAGCCTTACATGGTGGTGCATGCTGGTAATCCAAGTGGCTCTGGAGGCTGAAGCATGAGGATAGCAAGTTCAAAGCCAGCCTCAGCAATTTAGCAAGGCCCAAAGCAACATAGTGAGACCCAGACTCAAAATTAAAAATTAAAAAGGGATGATGATGCAGCTCAGTGGTTGATCCCCTTGGGTTCAATCCCTGGTACAAATAAAAAAAATCAATCGTCTAAATATACAGATTATTGAGTGCAAGAAAAAATAGGCCCAACTAACTATATTTTGTCCACTAGAAGTCCACATTTAAAATCAGGACATATTTAAATATAAAGTAAAGATATGAAGAGAGATATATCATGCTAAAACTAATTTAAAAATGGGGATTAGCTGCATTGATTTCAGACAGATTGTATTTCATAGCAAGAAAAATTAGCAGAGATAAACAGGAGCATTACATAAAAATAAAGAGGGCAATATTACAAGAAGACTTGACATTCCTTGTGTGTACCTCTCCAACAATTGAGTGTTAAAATTCCTGAGACAAAATAGCTAAATCCACTATTATAGTTGAGGTTAATGCTTCTCTATCATAAATGGACAGATACAGCAGGGAGAAATCAGTAAGCACATAGTTGAACACAACAAAATCATAAGTCAGACAGACATAATTGGCATCTCTAGATAGATCACATTATGGGCGATAAAGCACACCTTAACATATTTAAAATAATCAAAATCATGCAATGTTTATCCTCAAACCAAAAGAAAATTACATAAAAATGAATAACAGGAAGTAACCATAAATTCCCAAATACTGGAGGTTAAAAACACACTTCTAAATAACACATAGGCCAAAAAATAAATCTCAAGAGAAATTTAAAATGATTTTGAACTAAATGAAAATGAAAATACACCTTATCAAAATCTGTGAAATGCAGCAAAAGCAGTGCTTCATGGGAAATTTACCATATTGAATGCACATATTAGAAAAAAAAGAAAAATCTAACAACATTAATCTGAACTTCAAACTTCAAAAATCTGAAAAAGAGAAAATTTAATTCAAAATAAACAGAAGAAAAGAAATAAAATTAAAACAAAAATCAATAAAAGTGAAAATAGGAAATAGACAAAAATTCATTAAATGAAACAAAAAATAGTTATTTGAAAACATAAATATCTCATTAAAGAAGATATAAAAATATTAAATAAGCATATAAAATGAGTTCGATATTATATTTTACTAAGGAACTCCAACAATTAAAACAATAGGATCCAGGTATATACCCATTAAAATGGCTAAAATCCAAAACACTAATGATACCAAATGCTGACCAGGATGGGGAGCAACAAGAATTCTCATTCATTGTTGTTGGGAATGCATAATGGTAGAGCTACTTTGGAAGATAATTTCACAGATTCCTACAACACTAAATACCCTCTTACTACATGATCCAGATGGTGCCTTCCTTGGTTGCTGCCTAAAGGAGTTGAAAACTTAGGTCTACATAAAAACCTGCACATGGATGGATATTTATAGCAACTTTATTCATAATTGCTTAAACTTAAGAAGCAACCAAGATATCCTTTACTAGATAACTGGATTAATAGACTGTGCACATCAAATAATGTAATATTATTCAGCACTCAACAAAAGTAAGCTATTAAGCCATGAAAAGATGTGAAATAAACTTAAATTCACATTACTAAGTGAAAGAAGTCAATATGAAAAAGCAACATATTGTATGATTGCAACTATATTACATTCTGGAAAAGCAAAACTAAGAATACAGTAAAAATACCAGTGATTGCCAGGGGATGGGGCATGGAGAGGGATGAATAAGTAGAGCACACAGAATTTTTATGACAGTGAAATTATTCTGTGTACTTTCTACAATAATGAATACATGTCGTTTTTATGCATTTGTCAAAACCAAAAAAAAAAAATCTCAACATCAAGAGTGAACCTCAATGCAAACTATGGACTTTGGGTGATAATGATGTTTCAATATAGGTCTGTTGACCATAATAAAGGTACCACTCTCATGGGGTAGGCCGAGGGTAGGGTGATTGCATGCAAATGTGGAGGTTGGGAGACAGGAAGTATATGGGAACTCTCTCAATTTTGCTACAAAACTAAAACTGCTCTAAAAATAGTGTATTGATAATCATCAGGTAAATGCAAATCAAAACTACAATGAGATATCATCTCATCCCAATTAGTGGTGCATAAATTTTTTTCAAAAAGAAAAAGATTGTGTTAGTCAGCTTTTTTGTCACTGGAACAAAATACCTGAGAAAAACAACTTAAAGTTTGGTTTACAATTTTGGAGTTTTTAATCCATGGTAGCCTGGCTCTATTCATTCTGGTCTTTGGTGTGGCAATGTGTCAAGGTGGAGAGGAGTGGCAGAGAAAAGCTGCTCACCTTTTGGGCACCTGGAAAGCAGAGAGAAGGAAGGAGGGAGGAAGGGGTTGGGGACAAGATATATCCTTTCAGGAAATGTTCCCAGTGACCTACTGCCTTTAAGTAAGCTCCCACTTCCTACAGCTTCCAACTGTCTCCCAGTAGTCCATTTAATCATGAGCCCATCAATTGATTAATTTATTGATAAGATCAGAGCCTTCATGATCCAATTAACTTCCCAAAAGCTCTACCTCTGAATATCATTTCATTGGGGACTAAGACTTCAACACATGAGCCTTTGAGGGACAATTAATAGCCAAACTATAACAAAAAAATAACAAACGCTTATGAAGAACCAGAGGAAAGGAAGAACTCTTGTATACTGTTGAAGAAAATGTAAATTAGTATAGCCATTATGGAAAACAGTGCATATTTTGAGAGGTTTCTTCAAAACATTTTTTTAAAAAAACTAAAATGTTAGCTAGATATGTAGCCAAGCATGAACAAACCCCCATGTGTGATCCCTAACACTGCAAAAATAAAATACAACTACCACAGGACCAGCTCTCTTCTTCTGAGTATAAAGCCAATCAAATGAAATTAACACATCAAAAAGATACTTGCACTGCCATATTTACAGAACTATTCACAATAGCCAAGAAAGGGAATCAATTGATGTTTCCACTGGGTGGAAAAATTGATAAAGCCATTAAAAAGAAGGAAATCCTGTCATCTTAACAAAATGGATGGAACTGGAGGGCGTTGTGTTAAGTAAAATAAGATGAGCATGGAAAGACAAATACTGCATGTTGTCATGCATGGAAGATAAAAAAGCTGATCTCATAGAAGACAGTAAACTAGTGATTACCAGAAGTTAGGAATAGTAGGGAGCAGCTGGGATAGAGGGAGGTTGGTTAATGGGTACAAAAATACAGTTAGATTAGAAGGAATAATTCTAGTGTTTTATAGTGCAGTAGGATGATTCTAGTTTACAAAAAATTTGTTATATATTTATAAAGAATTAGAATAGAGAAGTTTGAAGTCTCCCAACACCAATAAATAATAAATATTTAAGGAAATAGAAGAGGAAATTACCCTGATCTGATCATTAATCATTGTGTACATGCATGGAATTATCACATTGTACCCCATGTATAACAGTTTTTATGTATTAATAAAATTTAAAAAATTCAGTCCTACAGAAATAAATAAATGAAGCGTATGATTTAAAAAAAAATCAGTAAAACTTTGTAAAAAATCCCCATCTTTATTTAATTTTTTTTTCCTCTCTGCTCCATACTTTAGGAGAAAAGAAAACCAAAGCATTTGAAAGCCTCTTTCCTGGGTGAATATGATAACATTAATGCTTTTAACCTGGATCTCACATTGGGCTGTTTTATTAAATTGCTACCCAGCCTGCTTCAGATTGGTTGCAACCTTAGCAGAACTGTGCACACAGAAGATCCATGTCCTGGGCACTGATCCAAAAAGGTCATTAACTGTAACCCCAGATGTATCAGTTGCCAAAAGATTTATTTTCAACCTCCTCACACAATGATAATCAACCTTTATATTTTCAATGAGTGTTTGCAACGCCCGTGAACTTTTCTGTAACTCAAAGTCTAAAAAATAAATCAGATTGTGTGTAGCTAGACCAAAGAGAATGTCTAAATGGAAGTAATTCTGTCAAAGCCAAAGCTCCCCAAGGATATTAACAGACAGTACATATTTGCTACCTTGTAAATTGTGTATTTATTAAAGATTTTTCATCAACACCTTCCATGTTATGTCCTCCGGTTGTTATAACATTACTTGAGCTAATTTATGTTCTTTCGTTTATAGTAAATAAATCTAAAGTATCAAGTCCGAACTGGAAAGAACTCTCCTTTTGGATTAGTGTGGCTGATTCTTATTAATCCATGAGGGGTTTTCAAAATTATTCCAGACATTGGGTGCATGAACTAAAGATTTGTTTCAGCAATTTGGGCTGAGCTTTCAGATTTGAAAAAGAAATGTGGTAGAGATGGAAAATGTGGGAAAGTCTAAATCAAGTTAAGGCCAAGTTCTGGGTTTAAGGATAATAGATAAAGGGGATATTAGATAAGTATAGCCCCCAAACCTGTGGAGAAATTCAATAAATAACTGTACTGATTTAAATTAAATAGGAATCTGAAGTGGGGGAAGATAAGTTATATTCTGTATTTTTGAAATTTTGTTTTAATTTATTCATTGGAAGACCTTTAGACCTTTTTTTGGCAGGGGGAATTCCCAAGGATTTGACTCAGGGGCACTCAACACTGGGCCACAACCCCAGCCCTCTTTTGTATTTTATTTAGAGACAGGGTCTCACTGAGTTGCTTAGCCCCTTTCTTTTGCTGATGCTGACTTTGACCTCACAATCCTCCTGTCTCAGCCTCCCACACTGCTGGAATTACAGGTGTGCACCACCGTGCCTGGCCTGCAAGACAATTTTTAAAAAAGCATATTATGAAAGTTCTTGAGAAATCTGTTTGCAGCCCTAGGAAACCAAAAGTTACACAGTTTGAAAATCACTGGGTTAGATAACCACGGCACTTTGGGGAAGCTGTGTTAGCTAGTAGACTCTAATATAATCTCTACTTCCTTTTCTATGAAAGACTGACCACTAGTTTGAGCTCATAGCTAATGACTTGGACATCTCAGTAAGTTGCTTTGCTCTCATACTCCTGTGACCCACAGCCATTGACCATGTATTCAACATCATATTTCTAAGGTTTTTAAGGGCTTGGATGAATAAGTCGGTGGGGTAAGACCAATCTTGATCTGTGAGGCCCTCTTAAAAGTACTTGTGCTTACTAAATTAATGTTGTTAGTGAGAAAAATTATATTGCTGGTGGCTCAGAGATGACCAGAGCAGCAATGAAAGGCAGGCCCAGGGAAGGAAGGCTTCATTGTTGAGTAGCATTGAAATCCTACAGACACACTCATTACTAGAGTTTGCTCATTTTCTCTCACCTTGTAAATAATCTCTGTATCCTGGATCATAAATAGCAAATAGTTTTCATTTTGCACTACCAATATGATTTATTGGTGGTAGCTATCTCTAATGATGTATTAATAGTGAGCAATTTAAATAAACTATAGGTCAATAGCAGAAGGATCAGTAGAGTAGAGGAAAGAGAACAGGAAAGGGATGAGGGGAGAGAAAGAGGAAGTACTAGGAACTGAATCAGAACAAAAATTTTTTTTTTTTTTTTTGGAATCAAGCTAGTCTGGATTTTATTCTTGATTCTGCCACTGGTGAACCATTACACAACAATGTAATCTCTTTAAACCTCAGTTCCTTCTGTGTAAAATGGGAATAATGATAGCACCAAATATCCAGGGCTTTTCTAGGGTTATAGTATGTATTGGAAACATTTAATACAGTGCCTACCTCATAGCAAGTCAACCAGTTATTCATTTAGAAAATATACTACATGTCATTTTAACTGGAGATATGGATGATGTTATAGAAAGACATAGGAAGGGCAACTAGCTTCTCTGGGAGTGGAATGCCAGCAAGGTTTAGGAGTGCCTGGTTGATCTATGAATAGAGAAAGAATGGTGACTGGTCATAGGAAAAACACCTAGGAATTTGGAGGAAAGATGCAAGACAGGGAGGTGGGAGGGTACATGTTAGGCTCAGGGAGCAGCTAACAGCCTGCAATTTGAATCAGAACAAATTATAGTCCATGCTTTTATAGTTTTGTCAAAATGAATTCTAATGTTATAACTAAAAAGAACCAATAACATGCTTAAAAGTATGATTCTGAGGTTGATTTCAGATAAAAATAATTCTATGGTCAATTTGCAATATTTGCCATGGTCACAGGAATGGGGAGGGTCAGCAGCTATGCCAAGCATTTGCACCCCTTGAATGTGTATGGAGCTCCTGCAAATTTTTCAGATAGTAAGGCAGCTTTACATGAAAAGAGCCAAATGAGTTAGTCTATATTGAAAATTCAATCAGTGCAAAATTTACAGAGAAGTTTATGGCTGACATCTTAAAATGGTGTCTTGTAGGTGACTTGCTCATTGCAACAAACCTACAATTCTCTACTCTATAAATCCCATACTGACCAAATTTACATTTTTAGTTATCTTGACTTGTGGTTTTGGCCTGGTTTTTCTTGATTCTTATTTCGGGGTATTTTTGTTTTTCTTAAAACTTTTTCTCTTTAGCTCCATACAAAGACCCATTCTAAGGAGGGCATGATGGCGCATACCTGTAATCCCAGAGGCTCAGGAGGCTGAGGCAGGAGGATTGAAAGTTCAAAACCAGCCTCAGCAACTTAGAGAGATACTGTCTCTAAATAAAATATAAAAAAGGCTTGGGATGTGGCTTAGTGGTTGAGCGCCCCCGAGTTCAATTCCTGGTATCAAAAAAACTTTTTTCTCTCTCTGCTTATCATACTCATTTTTAAAAAAAAAATGATCATGGAGTTGTTACTTTGGATCCAATATGCCATTTAAACTTTAGGTAGTTTTTGTTAGTCAAAACACCATTTATTATTCTGTTTTGAGTTACTATTGGTTTTTTCTTCTGAAATAGATTTCTAGAATTAAGGCTATAAAGTGTGCTCTCAAATAGCTCTGTCTAGTTACAACTGTGGTAGAACTTCCTAGCAGGTTCACTGATTGTTTTTGTTTGTTTGTTTTTTTGTTTGTTTTTTTGTGGAGAGTTGTCTTCCATCAATTACTAACTACGTGACCCCTGGGCAAATAAATTAAATTCTCTAAGCCTCAGCTTTTTCATCCATAGAGTAGAATAATGGCTATAGGTCTTTCACAGGGCCATTAGTTAAGAGGATTAAATAAGAGAGTACAAGAAAAGCACTTAGAATCATGTCTATATTATAGTATTTGCTCTATAAACACTAATTTTGCTGGTTTATTTCTTAGGAATCTTGTTTTTCACATTGTTTGATTATGAAACACCTAAGTATTTCCACTTCCAATTGCTGATTCAAGAGAAGGTTTTTAAGAGCATTTAATAAACTATAAAACTTATAAAAATGCTGCCAGTAATAAAATTATGAATATATTAGTGAATTGGATAAAATTGATTTTGAGGTTGAGCCTTGTACATATTTAATATAGTCGTTGGGTCTAAAATGTTTTTAATGCATTTATTCTGTGCATTAATTACTGAATGTATTAACCTAAAGTCAGTTACATTCATCTGCTACTTAACAAGAGTACCAAAGCTTCTAGCACCTAGGCTAAACACTGCTGTGGGTAATATATAAATAGAAGACTAAGTCCCTGAACTGAGAACTTATGTTGTGGAAGGCAAGATTATACACAAAAACCAATTGTGAAGAATTATAGATTGTATGGAACCAAATTCCAAAATGAAGAATATTATTAAGTATGTGTAGTATAGAAGAATTACAGTGTGTGCTCTAGCAGGTGCCTTTGTGACTTTTATGTCAGCTTCCAACACAGATGCTGATGGTACTTAAGCTGATAACTTTTCTGCTCTTTTAGATGTCAATATTCCATTTCTCCATTGCTGTTTAGGATTGAGATACAATGGCCTGATAAATGTTTGATATATATATATATACACATACACACACACACACACACACACACACACAATGGCCTGATAAATGTTTGGTTTGGGTGTTAGGTGTCCCCCCAGAACTCAAGTGTGAGACAATGCACGGAGGTTCAGAGGAGAAATGATCGGATTATGACAGCCTTAACACAATCAGTGGATTGATCCCTGATGGGATTAACTGGGTGGTAACTGGAGGCAGGTGGGGTATGGCTGGAGGAAGTGGTTAATTGGGGGTGTGGTTATGAGGTATATATTTTGTATCTGGAGCTTGAGTCTTTCTCTGCTTCCTGATGTGAGCTGCTTTCCTCTGCCACACTCTCCTGCCCTGATGTTCAGTCTCAACTTGAGCCCTGTGGAATGGAGCCAGCCTTCTATGGATTAAGACCTCTGAAATTGTGAGCCCTAAAATAAACTTTTCCTCCCCTACAGTTGTTCTAGTCAGATTCTTTATTCAGAGCAGAAAAAAAAAAGCTGACTAAAACATTCATGATAATTCAGAAGGCATTTCATGAGCTGGAAATGCATTGAGATATTAATATGCATATGGATTATCATTTGATAGGATGAGAGAAGAACTTTCTTATATAAATTTTCCCATTGAATTTAAGGTAGTTAATTTCTTACATTTGTAAAAAAATATAATTTCATGTTTCTTAGTGCTTTATGTATGTTCTTTTTCTTTTTTCTCATGGTATACTATTATAAAATAGGTGGGATAGGCATTTATAATCCCCTTGTCAAATTCAGTTCTAGTCAACAAACTTTAACAAATACCTACTTTGTGCCAATTCTTGTGCTGCAAATAGAAAAAATACATACAATAGATCTACTGCTCTTAAAAGATCCTGGTGATTACTAAACCATGTACAGCTGTTGATAGTGCAAATATGGTACTTAACACATTGTGATAAAAATGTAATTGGAATACAAATAAGGAAACTTGAATCATGTCTGAATTAAAGGAAGGGAAAAGCTTCACAGGAGTGGTGGAATTTTTGCTGGGCTCTAATAGGTGATTAGTTGTTACTCAGTAGTAAATAGAAAACGTGCAGTGTTATGTTTTGGATTTGAGGTGTGCCCCAAAAGCTCCTGTGTGAGACAATGTGAGAAGGTGTAGAGGAAAAATGTTTGGTTTAGGAGACCCTTAACCCAATCAGTGAATTAATTTCCCTCATAGGATCAACTGAGTGGTAACTAAATGTGGGTAGGGTGTGGCTGGAAAAGGTGGGTTCCTGAGGGCATGCCTTTGGGGTATATATTATGTATCTTGAGAGTGGAGGCTCTCTGCTTTCTGATCATCATATGAGCTGCTTGCCTCTCCTACACCCTTCCACCATGATGTTCTGCCTTACATTTAGCCCTGAGGAATGGAGGAGGCTGTCTATGGACTGAGACCTCTGAAACTGTGAGCCCCCGAATAAACATTTCCTCCTCTACAATTATTCTTGTTGGGTCTTTTAGTTGTAGCAGTGAAAAAGCTGACTAAAACAGGAAGTTTGTACAAAAATAAACATAAGCAAAGGAGATGGAGGTATAGATGTTGTAGTCTGGGATAGGTGAACAGTCCTGTGGCGTCTGTGACCACATCTATCATATGTGGCCAAAACTGATGGGAAACAAAGCTGGAAAGATTGGCCTGGGTTAAATTGGGAAGGACTTTCAAGGATATACTGAAAAGCCCATAATAACCACTCTTACTTTTAGCACTTCCAATGTGCCAGGAAATGTGCTATATACTTTAAGGATGCACTTTCACTTTTTTCTCACAAGGACTGCATGAGATCAGTATCATATCCATCCCATTTTAAATTTGGCTCAGAACATAAGTGGCAGTGCCAGAATGTAAATTAGGTCTGTTCAATGCCACAGCCCATGATCTTAATCACTGTTTCTACTGCCTAACATATTGCTTTCTTTTTGGCAGGGCACCCCCTCTTCCTGCTATGTCCCACAAATACTTTCACCTATTCCCCCTTTCTGAGCTCCTTCCTTTGATTCATATTGAAGCATCTCTTGACATAACAAAATGAGTTAGAAAAAACTTCTGGTGACTACTTCCCTACTATTACAATTTCAACTGGAAGAATGTTTCAGGAAGCATTTGGAATCGGCTATCTCTCAAGCCTTAACACTTTCAGACCCTAGTGAGCAAATACACCTGCCCTTGGTTCCACAAGAGTATCCATTATATATTAGTTCATTTTGTATTACTGTAACAAAATAGCAGAGGATAGATGCACTATAAGTAAAAGAGTTTATTTATCATGTAGTTTTGAAGGCTGAAATTACAAGATCAGGTGGCCCAATCTATTTGGCCTCTAGTGATGGCCCTATTTGTAACATCATATCATGGTATATGGCATCATGGTGAGAGCATATGCAAGAGGGAGAGATCAGAGGGCATGACAGGAAGACAGAGACTATAGAGGGGCTAGATTTACTGTTTTTATGGCAACCCAGTCCCACAGAGACCCACAAGAATAAAATCAGCTCCTTTTTAGGTCAGTAGCCCCAAAGATCTAATCATCTCCTTCTAGGTTCAGTCCTTTAAAAGTTGCACCACCTCAGGGCTGGGGTTGTATCTCAGAGGTAGAGTGCTTGCCTAGCACATGTGAGGCCCTGGGTTCGATCCTCAGCACCACATAAAAAATAAATAAAATTAAGGTATTGTTTCCAACTACAACCAAAAAATAAATATTAAAAAAAGTTGCACCACCTCTTAACATCACCACACTGGAAATCAAAGATCCAATACATGATCCTGTAGGGGAGGCACCCTAAACATATCCAAATCCAAACTATAGTACTCACAAACTGTTTCACTGGCCCCACCTATTCCATATCCACTAAGTCAATAATATGAAGTTATGTGGATACTTCTGGAGTGAGGGGAATAAAACAGCATTAAGCCATTTCTAAATGTTTCTTAAATTTTTGAGATTCATCAAGATCTTCAGAAGAAGAAAAAAGTCACAGCCACCTACCCACTTTCCTAATGACAGCTTAGCTCTTCCCAGAGAAGAAATTTCCCATTTCTGGGTGTGAATGTAATTTTCTGTGCTTTGAAGCCCTACCCTGTAATCTAGGGAAGCTGACATTTTCCATTCTGTAATAGGGTGAAGACATTGGTTTGATGATTTTCTTTTGCCAGAAGCGCTTTTTCTTTGATAGCATATGGTAGCCTGGGCTACATCTGTTCTGATTGCCAAGAACTTCACCATCTTCTGGGCTTATAAAGACTAAGGGTCTAAAACTAAAACTATCCCCTCTCTTGGTACAACAAGTTTTAGCACTATCAGTATTTTCATGAGAAGGGGTATGCCTGTTACCTGACTGAGACCATGGATGCCACCTGATTGTGGCCACTGATTTGTGTATACCAGAATAACATTCCCTGTATAGAATATTTTTCTGTCTCAAGTTGCTTTTTATTTTTATTTAATCTGTAAGGTAAGCAGAATAAACTCAATTGTCCTTTCATAAATGAAGACATTCAAACACAAAAATAGTATTCTTTAATGTGAAAACAATTTGGAATTGAGTCAAAATTAGAACTCAGGTTTCCTTTCAGTACTGTGCAGAATCTACTACATCACATAGTTTGAACAAAGTTCAGGCATGTTGCTCTCCATTCCCTTCTCCAGTGTTTAAATACTATTTTTTTTTCTCTGTCACCTAAGAAAGAGCCTCTGAAGCTCTGAGAGTATTAGCTGAGGATGGATAGCTACATAGAGCTCACTGGATATTTAGAGAGGCCCTGGGAGTAACTGCTGCAGGTTTTAGGGCACTGGCTGCATGCACAAGCTCAGTGTTACTAGGCTGTTACATTTCTCCTATACCATAAAAATCAACTCATGCACTGATTTCCACGTGCCAGAGTGCTGTGAGCATTGCATGAATTATATAATTTACTCACATAACTCTATAAAATAGGTCCTACTTTTAATCTGTATTTTTCAGGCTGCTAACCACTGGAATTGACTGCCACTCCAATATTGCAATGTTAGAGAACTTCCAGGAGTGAAAAAGACTAGTATTGAGGCATCGAGGCATTGATTCATCATATGTGTTTCATTCTCTAATTCTATGTCTTATGTGTATTTTTACCAGCTTTTTGAGAAATGTCACATGATATAATTCAGCAATTTAAAGTATACAATTCAATGATTTTTAGTATATTCACAACATTGTGCAACCACCACCACAACTGATTTTGAGGACTGGCCATCATTCCCCAAAGAACTGATATCTCTATTCTGATGGCATTTTGCTTTTATTTTGTTTTAATTTCATGGAAAGTGGGATTTGGCTTGATTCCATATCTTTCCTAGACAAATATTTTAAACAGACATCAAAGCCTCAAATGCTGCAAGGGCCAAACACATAACACCAAAAAATGACCAAGCATCAAGTCTAGGGGAAACTAGAACAATTCAGAAAGAACCTGCCCTTTAAAAAGGGAGCATCTGTACAACTTAATAAAGCCCTAGGTAACTCAGTGAGACCCTGTCTCTAAATAAAATATAAAAAGGGTTGGGGATGTTACTCAGTGCTTAGTACTCCTGGGTTTAATGACTGGTACCAAATATAAATAAATAAATAAAAGATAGGGAGCAGCTGTAATTGAGTCAGGTGGGAAGGTGGGAATTGTTTTTCAAAAGTAAGCCATAGGGCTGGGGATGTGGCTCAAGTGGTAGCGCGCTTGCCTGGCATGCGTGCGGCCCGGGTTCGATCCTTAGCACCACATACCAACAAAGATGTTGTGTCCGCCGAGAACTAAAAAATAAATATTAAAAATTCTCTCTCTCTCTCTCTCTCTCTCTCTCTCTCTCTCTCTCTCTCTCTCTCTCTCTCTCCTCTCTCACTCTCTCTTTAAAAAAAAAGTAAGCCATAAGTAGAAATTTATATGAAATTCCATGATTTTTGGATGATAGCAAATTAATTATTTTTTTTAAAAACTATGTAAGATAAACAATGTCTATGGGCTGAATTCAAATCCTAATCACTAGTGGGTGTCCTCTGCATTCAAGAAATAAGGAAACCCTCTAAGTTTCAGTTTTGTTGACATTATCTTCTCCTGACACTTCCCCCATCTACCTAACTGGAATTTGAGGGTTTTGGCCTTAGAACTTTGATCTATATATGGTTTTATCAAAGATAAGGATATGGACTAGATAACTTCTTGAGGGGCTTTCATACTGGCCTCTTTGATCTATGTTCACTTCTCTGAAAAGGGATTTGAATAGTATGTCCTTTAAGACCTCCAAAGAGACCACAATGAGCAGTTTTATTCTAATGGGGGCTGAAACCTGATGCCCAACTCAAGATGTCCCTAGGAGTCAATCTAAAGCAAAGGGCCTCAAGCTCTTTCAGCCTTTAATTTTATCCTGATATCAAGACAATCTGATTTCCCACAGAGTATCCAGTGATATATGCCCTCCTCCTTTGGATGACACTGTCCACTAGGTACTGTTGCCCACCTTTGACCATCAGGGCCAATTCTAATTTCTATGGGCTGCACTTGTATAAATGCCCACCTTAAAGGTTGTGTTAAGAATTAGAAATGGCATGCACCAAATCTCTTTGATAGTGTGTTGTCCTTGGCAGGTGCTCATTAAAAAACACAAGTACTGATTATGATTCTGCTGATGTTTGAGAGAAAACAGAGATTTCTGTTGAGAGGGAAAAAAATAGCAGCATGTAGCCAGCCTGCCTTGCCAATAGTAGAAATGCTAGGTTTCTGACATACTGTAGCCCATCTGCAGAAATAAATAAATAGGCATATATTTCATCAACCTGGGCCTTGCCTGACTCCTATATTACTTTTTGATAGTGGATATGAAAATGCATGGCTCCAATTAGAATGCTAACCAGTGTTGCAAATGCTTGGTTTGCTCAGTTCACCAGGTTGAAGGAAAATTAACCTGATAATGAAAGCTCACTTGGTACATTGTAAGTGGCAAGACATATATAAGTGATATTCTTATAGATATGTGTCTCACAGGCATCAGATCTACAATAAAAGAAGCTGCAATTTTAAACAACATAGTACCTTTTACTATGATGAATGGGTTGAAATCAGAGAGAAAGGTATTATGGGTTAAATTGTGTCTTCAAAAAGCTATATTGAAGTCCTAACCCCTATGAATATGATCTTGTTTTGTTGCAAGTTCTTTGCCTGTTTTGTGTTGCTGTAACAGAATACTACAGACTGGGTAATTTATAATGAATAGAAATTGATTTCTCAAAGTTCTGGTGACTAAAAAATCAAAGATTGAATATCTGCATCTGATAATTGCTTTTTGCTTTGTCTCAACATGGCAGGGGGCATCACATGCTCTCTTGAGCACATATAAGAAAGGGTGGGAGCAAGAGAACACTCAACAGAGAGCTCAGTTTTATAACAAAGCTGCTCCCACAATAACTAACCTACTCCTATGACAATAACTTTAATATATTCATGAGACTGGAATCTCCTAAAAAGCCCTACTCCCAATATTATCACATAGTAATTAAATGTCAATGAGTTTGGGAGTGAGCATTAGAAACAATGGTAGGGTGTTTGCAGATGTAATTAAGTTAACATGAGGTCATACTGGAGTACGATAGGCCCTCAATCCAATATGACAAGTATCCTTATAAGACAAGAAAAAAGAGAGAAAGAGACAAACATAAAGGAAAGTCATCTATGTGGAAACAGATGCACAGAGGGAGGATGGCCATGTGATTGATGATGGAGGTAGAGATTGGAGTCATCTAGTGACAAATTAGAGAATGTCAAAAATTGGCAGTAATGGCTAGAAGCTAAAAGAGAGCCTGACCCTGACACCATCTTGATTTTCTAGCATGCAGAACTACAGGACAATAAATGTCTGTTGTTTTAAGAATTGAAGTTTGTTGGACTTTATTACAATAATGCTATGAAACAAATACATGAGTTACAGTCGAAGGGGTGTACCCTTGAACATCAGACAATTCTTGCTTCTGCTATTTTCCAGCTCCGGCCTTACATTTAATATCTCTGATCTTCCATTTCCTCGTCAATAAAATATGAAAAACATTAACTAGGATAAACATAGGATTATTAACAGCATTGACTAAAATATTTGAAGTGGAAAGTGTCTATTATCGAAGAATGATGATTTTTTTCTATAATAAATGTATTTCTGGGAAGCAGTTAGGTCTAAAAATACATACAAGCTTCACATATACAGACCCTATGATGCAGGAATATCTAAGGTATATGTACAATAGTAATTTATAAGTTATATACACACTCTTAAATATATATCCAACAGAAACACATACACTAGAGTGTTCAAAGCAATATTTCTGATAGTAAAAATTTTCATTAACATTCAAATGAAAATTTAATTGTGATATATTCATACAATGGAATGATATATAGCAATTAAAATGGGTTACCTATGACTATGCACAACAAAGAGGATAAAGATTCCAAACCTAATGTTGAATAAAAGAAGCCATAAACACAACATATTTTATGATTCCAAATATGTAAAATTTTAAGTCAGGCAAAACTATTATCTACAATTAGAAATCCCAGTGGTGCTTCCCGCTGGGAGGATATAGAGATTGGGAGGGGAAACAGTGAGACATTGGAGCTGCTGGTTATATTCTATTTCTAGATAAGGTGGTTGATTATATGAGAGTATTGATTTTTAAATTTTGTCAAGCTTGATACACACATAACAAGTGCATTTTATGTATATAGTTTATATTTCAATAAAAGTTTTAAGACTATAAACATTTTAACCCTAAAATTAACTTTTTATCAACCTTATTAATTAAAAGTGAGAAAACAACAAGTTAACATTTAAATGATACCAATTTGTATAACAATACTAAATTATGAGAGTGATTGCAATTTAATATAAAGTAGTATGTATGGTATACTAGCTTTGATTATTTTAGATCTATGTTAAATTTTAGTAACTGGCTGGGTCTAGTAATTACATATCCAAAATTATGACTTGAGGGAAAATAAAACATATGTCTGAGAATAGTCAACATAGTAATATACATAATAGCTAGATCAGCAAAAACTATGCAAATATGCAACAGGAGATTTGTGATTTAATCATTATGATATACCTATATAATAAAATATTAGGCTAGGGTTGGGTTTTATATCCATCATTCAATAGAAAATGTTTGTTTTAATAACTCTTGTAAGGTGTTCATAGATAAGCCAAACCTCTCATTTTATGCTTTTTTTGTTTTCATTTATAAAGAAGAGAAACTTGCCTAAGTAATGTGTCTGCCCAAGCCACCTTCTGTTCATATCTAAAACAGAAGAAAAATGAGTATGAGATGAATTGGGATTGGGTCACACACTATTTCAGGTTGATGAACAATAGAACATCAGTCATCTGGTTGATAGCAAGGGTTCCAGCTTATGTAGAATATTCAATCAATAGTGCAGGAGCAGCTGGCTAGACATTTGGGAAAAAAATTAAAGAAAAGTCGATCACTATTGTACTTCATACACCACAATAAATTCCAGGTAGAAAAGAGGATAACTGCAAAAGCAGTGAAAAATACCATGGGAGCAGCCAGGCACAGTGGCACATTCCTGTAATTCCAGCAGCTCAGAAGACTGAGGCAGGAGGATATTAAGTTCAAAGCCAGCCACAGCAACTTAGCAAAGCCCTGAGCAACTCAGCAACACCCTGTCTCAAAATAAAATATAAAAAGTGATGGGGATGTAATTTAGTGATTAAGTAACCCTGGGTTCAATCTCTGGTACCATTAAAAAGAAAAAAAGAAAAGGAACCTCCAAAAATAATTTTGAAACGGGGAAGGCCTTTCTAAGAAAGTCAAATCTCTGAAACCCTAAAGGCTAAAGACTATAAAATGCTTAAGATTTCTTCATGGAAAAAATAATAAATAACTAGGAAAAAATTGTAGACAGATACAATATGAGCAAAAGTTTTCCAAATATGGTGAGGGACAAATTTCTTAATAAAGAAAGATCTTTTACATGCTACAAAAAAAGACCACAACCCAATAAAAAATGGGGAGGAAAACAAAGAAATGGCTCACAGGAAAATATAGATGGTACATGAAACCAGCTACACTTATATAGTACTTCTCATAGACTAGGATACTTGGTCTGAACTATTTACACATTTTAGCCCTACTACAACCCTATAAAGTAGATACCAATATGATTATCAGATAAGGAAGCTGAGATAGCGAGATTAAGTGGCTTACTCAAGTTCATACAGTTGATAAATAATAGTGATGGGTTTTAACTTATATTTGATTATATATATGCTTGTACTGTTTGAATTTTAATGTGTGTGCATGAATTATTCTTTCTTTAAAAACAATGCTAATGGCAAAGAAACTATACAGACTATCAAATTATTATAAATGGGCTAAATGAATATGTCCAGATGCAGATTTAACTAACACTTATTAGGGCATAATATATACCAGGTTTTATTGTAAGCACTGTTGCAAATATCTCTTCTTTGAATTTCCCAGGTACATGAGGAGGACAGAGACTCAGTAAAGTTTTTTTTTTTTTTCTGCCCTTAGTTGAAGAGCTACAGAAAAAAAAATCCCACACTTAATTTTCCTGTCTGCTACTATGTTGGGGCACAGTAGGCAATATAGTTTTTGTAATTGTTTTAACTTTTATTTCTTTAATTCTTTTCAATGATAATAGCTGTTACAATTTATTGAGTTCCTATTATGTGCCAAATGCTGCAATATATAATTCATATTTAATTCCCACAATAACACTATGAGATAGGCACTATTCTAACCTTTCCTTGTAGAAGAGCCATCTGAGTCTCAGACAGATTAAGTAACTTACACGATGTCACAGTCCACGTCTGATTTACAAACCCCTGGTCATAATTTCTTACTATGATCTGAATATGGTTTGTACCCCAGATGTTCATGTAAAGGAAACTTGGTGCCCAAAGTAACAGTATTGAGAGGTGGTAGAGCCTTTAAGAGATGGCCCCTAATAGGAGGTGTTTTGGTCATTGTGGGTATCACCCTGAGGAGGAATTAATGCTTGTCTTGAAGGAGTGAATTATATCACACTGTACTGAACTGGTTATCACAAGAAAAGGTTGTTATAAAGCTAATTTGGCTCTACAGGCTCTCATTCTTGCTTCCTCTTTCCACATGTAACTTCTATTTTGCACATGCCTGCCCCCCACTCTCACCTGTGTTCCTCTAATGCCATTAACTTGAATGGACTACAGGATTGACATTCTGGCCAAGTGAAATAATATAGATTAGGGTGTTTTGTAAACCATGATGTCAAATACAAAGCATGTTGTTATAATAAATGCAAAGCCCTTATAATGTTTGCACATAAACCTTCATATCCTTAGGGATTTTAGAGGTAAAAATCATGCCAGCTATCTCTTGAAAATATGACAAGACTAAAGTAATGTTAAATGAAACGTAGGTGTTCTGATACAAGAACAAACAGTAATGGCTTATATTTGTATAGTGCTTTTACTTTTTTCAAGCATCTTCTCATCCATTACTATATCACTTGATCCATAAAACAATTGTATAAACTAAGTAGGAATGAACCTTTGGAAATTTCACTTTCTGCACTTTAAAAATGGGGATGAATGACTTCCTGATGGTACACATTGTATATAGACTCCTAGAACCAGCTGCAAAAAAATTAGAATCACTAAGACAGGAGTACTAATTTCCTTTTGTTGCTATATCAAATTGCCACAGACTCAGTGACTTAAAAACAACACAAATTTATTATCTTATAGTACTGAAGTCACAAATGTGAAGTAGGTCTCACTGAACTAAAATCAAGGTATTGGTAGGGCTATGTTTCTTCTGGAGGCTAGAGAATATTCTTCTTTGGCCTTTATGGCTTCTAGAAGCTGCCTAAATAGGCTCATGGATCTGTTTTCCATCTTCAAAGCTGATAATTTTATCACCCTGACCTCTATTCCTGTTATCACATCTTTTATATGATGCTGAGCCTCTCTTTTCCTCTTTTACTTAAAAAGACCCATCACTTCCACCTGGATAATGCAGTCCAATCTCACCTTCTTGAATCCTTGATGTGGCAAAAAGGTTTGCAAATGTCATTAAGTAAGAATTTAAGACATTTTGTAAATTAGGATGCAAATATTTTTGAGAGGACATTGTTTTGCCTACCTCAGGTAGGTCCCAGACCTCTTCATTTTAACATTCCCAAGGTGATTCTGATATAAGGCCCCAATTGTAGAACAGTGGTCTCTGAATTTTATGTGTTCAGAACCTTTATCTGTAAACGTGTTCAGTACTAAATAGTATAAATGTATACAGTAAAAAATATGTACAAAAATATAAGTAAAAAGTAAGAGATTACAAAAAAACAACAGTATTAGTTCTAAAACTATCTTTTCATATTTCAACTCATTATCATGTGTATGTTGTGGGTTGTCCCTACTTTGGAGAATAGTGCCAGAGAGTAGTCATTTAAGATTTTGTATGCTCTATGGTGTCTATTGCAAGTACTTAAATCTGACATGATAGTGCAAAAACAGCCATAGACCAGTATGAATGAATGGACATGGCTATGTGCCAATAAGACTTTATTTATAAAACAGATAGCAGTCTGGTTTTGACTTGCAGACAATATCATGTCAACCCCTTCTGTAGATTATTAGCTATGTCATACATTTGTAACTATTCTTTTTTAATTGAGAGAATTAATTTCTGTTATGACATCTTATGATGGTGGGGCATTACTTTCCCAAGGCCATAGTTTGAGATATGACTGCAAGTCTTCAGAAAGTGGCAGCTGAGGATGGGAGCTGGGGTCTAATAACTGCTCCTAGGCACTGCCAGTTCATTTTGTTTCCCTTCCCTGATGTTCCTCCCCCTGCTGTGTCCTCTCCTAGATGTTCAGATGCAAAGCCAGATGGACCTAAATGATCGTGTTCTGGGAAGATAAAGAAAGCTTTGACAATTATTTCTTGGTTTTTGTTGAGTAGAAATAGTCATTCTTTTCTCCACTGAAAATAATGCTTTCCATTTTAAGCTACTTATTTCCCTGTAGGTATAGATGTAATTACCAGAGAAGAAGAGTCAACAAAGATGAAAGGATTGATGGAGTTTTTAGTCATCTTCAGAGCTTAGAGGATATATATTATGGAGTATTAGTGAGCTGATGTTCTCTCATTTTCAACTGAAGGCTTGGTGTACAATGGCTTCACACTGAATTTAAGATAGGCAGTGATATTAACAGAGTACAACAGTAGGCTCCCATTCGGGTTGTGGGACCTTTATATTACTTTACCCTGGTGGGATTCAGAAATTCTTGCTTCCAAAGTAGAATAACATCAAATCTCAAACTAAAAGAGATCACAGAATTCATTAAGTCATCTTCTCCCCTGTTGGATAATTCACTGTATCATTTGTCTGGATAGAATTTTTTCATCATCTTTTATGATAAAGTACACAAGTCCCCACCAGCTCATAATTTTGTTGTATTCTATACTACCATTTTTACAAGATTTTTCTTTCTTACATTGAACCAAAATATATCTCCTGAAATCTCACTCCCTCAACACATTGACCCTTGTGGTACTGCATGGAGCTATACAGAATAAGCATGATTCTCCTATTTCAAGGAAATATGTCTTCAGAAATTTGTGCTATATCTTACTTATTTTTTCTATTCCAGACTAGATTCTGTTTTTTAGCCATTTTTCATATGTAATGGTTTCCAGTCCCTTTTCAATCCTGTTTTCAAATTTGTTAGTGCCCTTCTTATCATGTGCTATATATAATTGAATTACAACTGGAATCTAATTACTAATAGCAGGTAGTGTTGAGTATTACTGTGTGTCAGATGAAGTATTCAGTACCATAAATGAATCATTTCATTTAATTATCCAGCATTCCTGTGAGATAGATGCTATTAGTGCTGAATTTTATACATGAAAAAACTGAGAAACAGAAGAAAAGAGGTATTATATATTATAACATAGCTGGTAAATATTAAAACTGGAATGTGAAGCCAAGTCTGACACCAAAGCTCAAGCTTCACTTCATTTAATCTACATATCGTGATTGCCACTGATGAGAGTTTTGTTTTTTCCCCCAACCACCTGAGTATATAATAGCTCATATTAAGCTTGAAAGACAACAATACATACAGCAATTAAACAAATCCAAAACTTTTCCATCACACCATTGGGAAGCTAGCTGTCTCCTATCCTTCACTTGAGTGATTTAATTTTTAGTTTAAATGTTAAACTTTGCTTTTATCTTCTTAGTTTTAACCAATCATTTTCATCTGCAGATTAGCACAGTAACTGTTCCTTCTTTGTCACTTCAAAATTTGACAAAATTTTTCTCTATGCCATAAAAGATATTCCATAAGAACATCAGCATTGACAGGGCTCAGTATATCAGTAAGGGAAATAGCAGGGAGCAGGAGAGCTTGGTTTTAAGACAGTAAAAGAGCTTGGTTTTAAGACACCAGTTAGTGTCTCTGCGCTGGCAATTCACTTAATGCTCGCTAAATATAGTTTCTATTTTTTAATAAAAATGGTAATACTTTTTGTTCTACTTTCATAGTACAATTATTGGAAGCATGAGATAAGATAATGAATGTGAAGATGCATGACAAAGGATAAAAAGCTACACAAATTAAAGATGTAAAGTGAAAGGGACCATGATATCACTGTGTGTATCCATGGGACATTGTGAACAAAATAGTACATATACTCATGAGTACTATAAAAATTTGTGCTAGGAATGGACCAGGAAGGGCTACAGGCAGTGAAAACTGTAGCTATTATGGTTCAAGTATCACTCACATTCATCAGCTTTGGGGGCATAAACAAGTCACTTAACTCTTTTGAATGACAGTCTTTTCATCTATTGAATGGGGTTAATAATACATGGAAATCATCTTCCACAAACTTTAATGTATTTCGAGGGTTTTTGCATGGTGCATTGAAATACAGAGGAGTCAATTAATATTAGATGTTAATAAGTCAAGAAAAATGTTATCCCTAAAGTTTTAAAAGAATATAAAATAACAAACCTGAATAAAAAATAATTCAAGAGTAGATAAGAAAGGCTGATAAAACGACTTGAAATAAAATAAACATAAGAAAGAAAAATTAAAATATTTATACTCAAATATATCACAAAACATATCACATATAAACGGACTAAATGATCCAATTAAAATACAAAACTCATAAGATTGGATTTAAAAGAAAATAAAATTACTGTAGGTTTCTTATAAGAGACCTATCTAAATTATGACACAGGGAGGTTAAAAGTAAAAGAGTACAACAAGCATGCAAACACAGCTCTCCTATAAATTGATAAGTTAGCAAACCAAAAAACACACAAAGATGTGGACTCTTTGAACAATGCTATTAATCAAATTAGCTTAATTGTTATTTATATATCACTATACTCAACAACACATGTTTTCTATGATTTGCATATGTTTTAAATGTCCCTCAAGGCTTCATGTGATGACATTTATTCCCTACTGTAAAATATTAAAAGGTTGGAAATGTAATCTTACTATAGTGTTTAGAGGTGGGGTCTTTGGGGAGTGATTCATATTTGAGAAGATCATTAGGGTGAAACTCTCACGATTGAATACTCATGGCTTTACAAGAAGAAAGAGAGAAGGGCTAGGGGTGTAGTTCAGTAGTAAAACACTTGCCTAGAATGCAGAAGGCCAGGCTTATATCCCCAGTGATACACACACATGTGTGTGCACACACGCACACAAAGATGTTTTAAATGTCCCTCGAGGCTTCATGTGATGAAATTTATTCCCTATTGTAAAATATTAAAAGGTTGGAAATGTAATCTTACTATAGTGTTTAGAGGTGTACACACACACACACACACACACACACACAAAGAAGGAGAGTGATCAGATAGACATACACATGCATGCTCCCTATCTCTTGCCACGTATTGCCCTATAATACCACAGGACACTACTAGCGACTGCTAGCAGCAATAAATCCTTCACCAAATGTAGCTCTCAGACCTTGGACCTCCAAAACTGTAAGCCAAAATAAACCTCTTTCTCTATGAAGTCCTAGGAATTTCATCATAATACTGAAAACCAGTCTAATAAAATATTTTTTTTTCAAGTTTGTAAGGACCATTTTTCAAAATTGACCATATGTTGAACCACAAAAGCTAGTCTGAACTACTTCAAAAGATTAAAATCTTACAGGATATATGCTGGCCACAGTAGAAATAAATGATAACAAAAAGATGACTTTGAATGCCTCCATGTAATTAAATATTAAGAAATACACTTTTGGGGCTGGGGATGTGGCTCAAGCGGTAGCGTGCTCACCTGGCATGCGTGCGGCCTGGGTTTGATTCACAGCACCACATACAAACAAAGATGTTGTGTCTGCCAAAAACTAAAAATAAATAAATAAAAATTCTCTCTCTCTCTCTCTCTCTCTCTCTCTCTCTCTCTCTCTCTCTCTTAAAAAAAGAAATACACTTTAAAATAAATGATAAATAAAAAACACAAAAATGAAAATTAGAAACATTTCAAATTATGATGCTGAAATTCTATAAATTGGAAATTTGTGATGCAGATTAATTCACTCTGAGAAATGAAAAACATACATATAAATCATTACCTACATTATAATGTATATATTTAGAAAAGAGGACAGGTTGAAAATTAGTGGTCCAAGTACACATGTCAAGAAAGTAGAAACACAATAGAAAATTAGGGCAAAGAAACTAGAAGAAAGAAGTTATTAAAATAACTAATAGCAAAATAAAAAAATGTGTAATCAAGAGGATAAACAAAGCCAAAAGGTGGTTCTTTGAAAAGATTAACGAAATTGATATGCCCTGGTGATGTTGATCAAGAAAGAGGGAATGCAAAATTTCCTAAAGTGACCATACTTCCCTTTTCATTCTCAATGATGTTTTAGTTTGAGTGATAAATTATGTTGTCATCCTGCAAATACTCAAAATCAGACATCTAAAAGATATATCACTGTATATCAACCTCTATAATACCTTTTCTCTCTTCCCTCCCTTCACTGAGACATGTTAATTTTACTTATTCTCTTTTTTCATCTCCACTTCTACAACCCTAACCCAAAGGTATTAAGTATCTGTCACCTAAATTGTTGTCATGGAGCCTTCTAAATAATCTCATTGCTTCCATGCTTGCATCCATACCATCTCTCATTTATTTGTAATCTAAGTGATCTTTTCAAACCATAAATCAGTCATTTTGTCTCCAGGAAGGGGCTGTTGAATTTACCAAATAAAAGTACAGGATTCCCAGTTAAATTTGGGTTTCAGATAAGCAACAAACAATGTATTGGTATATGTATATCTGCCTGTGCTATTTGGAAGGTAGTTGCAATTTACAAATTGTTGTTTATATGAAATACAAATGTGTCTGGAAGTTCTGTATTACATCTGGCATACCCGAATCAAGGCAAAAACCATTTAATTGTCACCATTGTTCTAAACATATACTTAAACTTGATGAAATGCCTTCCATGACCTGGCTCTTTTTTCTAAACTTTTTTAAGTTATCAAATGACATTTATTTTATTTATTCATATACAGTGCTAAGGATCTAACCCAGTGCTTCACACATGCTAGGCAAGCACTCTATCACTGAGCCACAACCCCAGCCCCAATCTGGCTCTTAACTATCTATTATGATATGGAACTAAAAATGTCTCAAAAGGGTTCATGTGTTGTCAATGTAGGAATATTCAGAGATGAAAAGATTAGATTATGAGAGCTATAAACTCATCAATGTATTAATTCATTTTATGGATTAATAATTTGAATGGACTGCTAGGTGGTACTTGTAGACAGGTAGAGTATGACTAAAGGAAGTAAGTCACGAGGGTGTTGCCTGGACTTTATCTGTCCATAGGCCCTCTCCCTCTCCCTCCCTTTCTCTCTCTCTCTCTCTCTCTCTCTCTCTCTCTCTCTCTCTCTCTCTCTCTCTCCTCTTTTTTCTGGTTGCCACAAACTGAGCAAATTTCCTATACTATGTCATTCTGCCATGATGTTCAGTTCACCTTAGGCCCAGAAAATGGAGTCAGCAGACCTTAGACTGAACCTCTAAAATCATGAGTCCAAATTAAACTTTTCCCCTTCAAAGTTGTTCTTGTCTGGAATTTTGGTCACAAAAAGCTAATACACTACCTCTACTTTTACATCACTTACAACTCATCCTCTCTTGGCTATAATTCCATCTTACTGGCTTTCTGTTTCTTATATGCTTTCTTCTCTATCTGGAATATCCTCTCACTATCTACAAGGCCAATTGCATGATTAATTCTGACTCAGAATCCAGATCTTAGCTCATGCCTTTGTTCCTTAGGGAAGCTGTCTCTCCTGTCTCAAGTTAAATCTTCTTTACACTTTTAACTTCCTAGCCTAGTGTTGTTTGGAGGTAATGTCAAACCAGCCAGAACATATATTCTTAATGAACTATTAGAAGGCATAGCCTCAATCTACTACCTCATGCAGAAAAATTTCCCAAGTACAAGTTGCAAGTTGTCTGAATTTTGTTCAAAGAAAAACAAAACTTGTCTGTCAAAGAGAATGGTTCTATTTTATTCAATTTAAAGTGCCTATACTACAACAAATAACATCACAGAAATTGTGTTATGTTGGTCCTGCATCTATAATTGGGAGAAGAGTCCATTCGAAGTTTGGAATGTGATTTCTCCACATCCCTGTCTTTCAGACTCCCATGTATGCTGAAGATATAATGAACAGGATTAGGACTGCCACTTCCTCCTGATGTATACTTAACAAAGGAGCTAAAGAACCAAATCAAAAAGGTTTCTTATTCTTTTGTATGTGGCCCTAAAATAAGTTGCTGAAAAATCATGAATATTTTAAGTCCAAAGAAAATAATAATGCTGTCTTTTCCATGCTTAAGTAGCATGACTAACCCTTCATAGATGAGCGTTTTTTGAAGCCTGAGTTAGAAGTCACCTACAGAACCTTCACAGAAGTGTTGAATGTGCAGACGTATATGTTTCACCTTGACTTACCAAGTCAGAATTTCTGAGGTCAAGGTCCTGGAATCTGCATCACCTGCATGATTCAGATGAAAAATGGAGTTGAGCAACTTTTGTCAGAATTACTGTTAGAAGGAAGCATCTATATAGACTACATACTTATTTAAATTCTTTAAATGTGTGTTTCAGGGAAATGTCACTGAAAATCAGCAACATTCAGCTGTGACAACTGGGAACAGAAACTCCTATGGTGCAAAGCTATGACTGGAATGCTATCAAAGTGCCTTTTCTTCCTTTGCAGCAAATCTGCAATATTGCTCCATTGCCCCCTTGGAAGCAATGTAGCAGATTTAGGTTAATTTAAGCATTCTGCCTTGAAACAATACAAGTTTAGTACTTTAATATTTTATTATGGAAGTTTAAATCTGCTAGTGGGCTTCTTCTACAGCAAGTGCCCAACAAACCCATCAACTCCTTTAAGCAGAACAGAAAGACCTATGAAAGGGATATAAACTGGAAAAAATGGAGGCTTCTAAAATGAATGTCTTTTATGAATTTGAAATGTATTGAGAATATATTCTACTTAGAGTAGGTATTACAAATACAAACACCAACACAGATAATAAAAGTATGATAAAACAGTAAATTGGGTGGGATAAATAAAAACTCAACTGTTTGGGCTTGATATGTTTTCTTACTTTGATAGGTAAGAAAAAAATCATTTTCCTTTCAAATCTGATATAAAAACAACAACAGTATAAATGTGGTAATAAATGTAAATGTCAATTACCTTTAGAGCCATAAGAAATGGTAGGGATTGCAGTAAATTGGACAGCAAGGCTGCAAACAAAGAATGAACCAACTACGCTTAGTCTCAGTGCCAGGAAGATAGTGCAAATGGAAAAAAAAAAAAAAAACCAGGGTTCCATATTAGATGATTGATTGCTTGTAGAAATTAGAGCCTTTTGTTTCCTGATATTATGATTCCTCCCAAGAAGCTAGAAATCTGAAAATTTATGGGCAGTATCCTTCATTTTTAAATACTGGTAACTAATTCTATTTTTTCAAAAAATCAAGTTCAAAAAAGATAACATTAAAAATAAATACAGCATTGATTAAGCAGATAAAAGAATAAGCTGATTTGGTCATTGAGTTGACTATTTATGACCTCTGAAATAAGTAATACTTTGGGGTTTTAACCATCAAGAGAGCTAAAAATAAAAAATAAAAATATTAGCCAGGGAATAAAACTAAGAGGTAGTCCAAGAGATGAGGTAGAGACAGATATCAGGAATGTTAGGTAAAGCAGATTGCTCACAAAAACATAATATGTCACCCTGGATGGTACATCAGATATTATGTAGTTCAACCCCCTAATTTTATAGACAAAACACCTAAAATATAGAGGTTAAGTGGGTTTCTCAAAGTCAAATACCAGAAAGTGTCTTGGTCTCATGATACTCAGTGTTTCCACTAGACAAAGATTTCTCTAGAGGTCATTTCAGTGAAGTTTCTAATGAACCAGTTGTGGGAAAAGAGATGTCCAATTTCTCCCAGAAATTCCAATGACCTGCCTTTATTTGTTTAGCTCTTTGTATCTGGGAACAAAACACCTGATTTTTGGCAAAGCTTGTGGTTCGTATGCACAACAAACAGATTTATGTATTGTTATTTGTTTACTAAAGCCACATTGGTGGGGCAAACAAACGAAAAAGAAAATAAACAAAACCAAATCTGTGAGTATTTTGTTTTGGCAAGAAAAGGGGTGATGGTTGCAAAGTGGGGAATGCATTTATTCTAATCATATCTATATACAACCAGGAAACTGGGTTGCTTCCATTTCACTACTTCAGAAGCTGAAAAATGAGTTCTGAGTTGAACAGGGCAAAGTGTGATTTCAGAATACTTAAAATACTGTTCATATCACATACTAAGTTACTCAAAACAAATTCAAGACATTTGCTTCTGTGAAATTCTTTCACAGATCCCTATTTCCCTTCCCTTATTTAGCACACTTTCACTTCCAAGAAAGCATGATGACAATTTTTTTCTCCTTCCTTAAAGTTGTCTGGTTCTTCATATCCTGGCTGGTATCTGATTGTGTATGCTGAAGGTACCATGATATAGTTGTGTATTCCCTCTCTTTCTCTTCTCTCTTCTCTCATCTTCTCTGTTGTCTCTCTTTTCTCTCTCTTGCTCTCTCTCTCTCTCTCTCTCTCTCTCTCTCTCTCTCTCTCTCATTGCTGATGTTTATTCTGAAGCCATCAAGGTCTTAGCTATTTAGCTTTTGTCTCCATTTTGTCACAAATATTCACTCACAGATTACCCAAGAAAGAGCTGCTAAGTTTATTAAAACATGGAGGATATGATGTCTATCAATATAGGTCGGCATTCCGAAGTCCCAACTCAGACCCACTAATCTATGACTTTATTCTGAAAGCTTAGAAATGGACAATGGTCAGAAAGCACAGTGAATGTCACTATAAAATGGTAAATATAAACCATCTTAAGAATATGTATACACATATACACTGATAATTCAACAAGAAGATGAGATAAACATCAGTTGAATGTTTTTTTAATAAATCAATAGTTCTTGACAAATAGCACATGCTTGCAAAATACAAATAAGAGAACAGATTATTTGTATTTCCAAGAGTCTTAAATTGTATATGAGAGAAAAATTTTCCAGACATCAAATGATCAAATACCTAGCAGTCATGGGAAGAGATCAGTGTGCTCTAAAGGATCAAGCAAAGATTGATATGATGCTTGAGTGATATCTTGATGGCTAGTTAGGATTTAGATGGATGGGGAAAGTACACCAAGTTAGGAAAATAGAATAGCAGGCATGAGAGAAAAGAATAATAATATGAAGAAAAGGGAAGAGATGATCCAAAAATGTGGCTGAGAAATCATATAGGTTAGTAATAGAATATATTATGGAACATAAAAGATGAGCTAAGTGTCTTAAAAGTCAAACAGAGTATTTGGTATTTAATGTGTCAGGCAACAGAGTGCTATTAAATTTCTTTCACAGGGATAGAAGTCAATAACAATATTTAAGAAAGAATACTGTGATGGTATTACCCAATGGGGCTAGAAAAAAGGAAGTTGTTAGGAGGCCATGGAAAATTTGAGGCAAAGACAGCTAGCTTTCAGAGAAAAGAGATGGAATAAAAAATTAAGTTTTATGCAGACTTATATAGAATGAGAGAATATTAAGGCTATAAAAAGACTTTAGAAATTATATAATCAAGATTCTTCACTAAAAAGAGATTTAAAAGAACAAATAAAAATGTATTGACATATCCATCCAAAGACACATGAAGCATCTTGGTGTGCATTAAAAATATCTCAACTAAGTAAATGTTGGCAAACTTGAATTCTAATAAATGTTGACTTTATAATGTGAATAGTGATTAGAATCTAGTTGTGTTATTATACCATAGTTTTACATAGCTACCATTTGGAGAAATTGGATAAAGGTTGCATGTTATCTCTCTATACTCTTATGGTTACATGGGAATTCACAATTTCTTAAAGTAAAAAATAATATAAAATAAAAGATTCATCACTTTATAGGTAAGTAAATTGAAACTAAGAAAGTAATCTAATCAGGTAGTTAGCTTCAGAACCAGAGACCAGAATCTAGGCTTTTTGTCACTTTAACAAGTATACTTTGCAATATACCAAGATGCTGAAATGAAATTAAAGCAAGACAACCAAATGAAACATCCTTCTATGTGCAGCAGATCTTACAGATATTCAGACAAATTAATACTTAGTATGTCACCAAAAGAAATGCATCTGCACCTACAATGGTACATGATCCTTGAGAAGGAAAATGTAGATAAGAACACAGATTAAAGTTGATTACACAGTGAAGACAGTAAGGAACCATGAACAGAACATCCAAGAATTATGGGGCAGCATCAAAAGACCAAATATAAGAATTATTGGGATAGAGGAAGGTTCAGAGTTTCAAACCAAAGGAATTCACAATCTCTTCAATGAAATAATATCAGAAAATTTCCCAAGCATGAAGAATGAATTGGAAAATACAAGAGGCCTATAGAACAACAAATACAAGAGGCCTATAGAACAACAAATGTACACAATTACAACAGATCTACACCAAAATATAATGAAAATGCCTAGAATACAGAATAAAGATAGAATTTTAAAGGCTGCAAGATAGAAAAATCAGATTATCTATAAGGGAAGACCAATTAAGATCTCAGAATATTTTTAAACCCTGTCTCTCAAAGCTATGAGATCCTGGAACAACATATACCAAGCTCTAAAAGATAATGGATGTCAACCAAGAACCTTATATCCAGAAAAATTAAGCTTCAATATTTTTTTAACTTTAAGTAAAATTTATTTTGATAGTTGATGATTTTGATCAGTACACTCAGAAAATACAGAAGTCCAAAAATATATCATCTGTAATGTTCTCAGTAAATATTTCCAACTTATACATTTTCCTCACAATCAAGACATCACTGTAAAAAGAACAAAGTCAACTAACACCAGTACTTCTTAAACTATTTCATAAAATAGAAAAAGAAGGAACAATTTCAAACACATTCTATGAGGCCAATATCATCCTGATTCCAAAACCAGACAAAGACACATCAAAGAAAGAAAACTTCAGATCAATATCTCTAATGAATATAGATGTGAAAATTCTCAATAAAATTCTGGGTAATCAAATACAAAAATATATCAGAAAAGATAGTGCATCATGATCAAGTAGGGTTCATCCCAGGAATGCTAGTTTGGTTCAACAAACAGAAATCAATAAATATAACCCATCATATCAATAGATTCAAAGATAAAAATCATATAATCATTGCAATAGATGCTGAGAAAGCATTTGTAAAATACAGAATCCCTTCATGTTCACAATGCTAGAAAAACTAGGGATAACAGGAGCATACTTCACCATTGTAAAGACTATCTATGCTAAGCCCCAGGCCAACATCATTCTAAATGGAGAAAAATTGAAAGCATACCCTCTAAAAACTGGAACAAGACAAGGATGGTCTCTGTCACCACTTCTATTTAACATAGTTCTTGAAACTCTAGCCAGAACAATCAGACAGATGAAAGAAATTAAAGGGATACGGATAGGTAAAGAAGAACTCAAATTATCACTATTTGCAGATAATATGATTCTATACCTAGAAGACCCAGAGCATTCCACCAGAAATCTCCTAAAATAAATGAATTCAGCAAAATTGCTAGATATAAAATCAACACCCATAAAACAAAAGCATTTCTGTGCATCAGTGACAAATCCACTGAGAGAGAAACTAGGAAAACCACTCCATTTAAAATAGGCTCAAAAAAAGTAAAATACTTGGAAATAAATTTAATGAAAGAGGTTAAAGACCTCTACAATGAAAACTACAACAAACTAAAGAAAAAAATTAAAGACCTTAGAAAATGTGAAGATCTACCATGTTCTTTGATAGGCAAAATTAATATTGTCAAAATAACCATACTACCAAAAGCACTATACAGATTCAATGCAATCAAATTTCCAACGGCATTCCTTATAGAAATCGAAAAAGCAATCATGAAATTCATCTGGAAAAATAAGAAACCCAGAATAGCCAAAGCAATCCTTAGCAAGAAGAGTGAAGCTGGTGCCCTTACTATTCCAGACCTAAAACTATACCACAGAGCAATAGTAACAAAACCAGCATGGTATTGGCACTAAAATAGACCTGTAGACCAATGATACAGAATAGAGGGCACAGAGTCTAACCCACATAACTACAATTATCTTATATTAGACAAATGCACCAGAAACATACATTGGATAAAAGATAGCCTCTTCAACCAATGGTGCTGGGAATACTGGAAATCCACAAGTAACAAAATTAAATTAATCCTCTTATCACTCACCATGCACAAAACGCAACTCAAAGTGGTTCAAGGACTTAGGAATTAAACAAGATACCTTGTGCCTAATGGAAGAAAAAGTAGGAACAAATCTCCATCATGTCAGATTAGGTCCCAATTTTCTTAAAAAGAGTCCTGTAGCTCAAGAATTAAAACCAAGAATCAATAAATGGAGTGGATTCAAACTAAAAAGCTTCTTCTCAGCAAAAGAAACAATCAGTGAGGTGAATAGAGAACCTACAGAATAGGACCAAATCTTTACCACAAGTATATCAGATAGAGCATTAATCTCTAGGATATATAAAGCACTCAAAAACCTTAACACCCACCCCCCAAAAACCTACAAATAACCCAGTCAATAAATAGGCCAAGGAACTGAACAAACACTTCTCAGAAGATGATATACAATCATTAAACAAACATATACAAAAATTGTTCAACATCTCTAGCAATTAGAGAAATGCAAATCAAAACTACTCTCAGGTTCCATCTCATTCCAGTCAGAATGTCAGCTATCAAGAATACAAACAATAATAAGTGTTGGCGAGGATATTGAGGAAAAAGGCACAATCATACATTGCTGTTAGGACTGCAAATTGGAGCAGCCAATATGGAAAGTAGTATGGAGATTCCTTGGAAAACCAGGAATGGAACCACCATTTGACCCAACTATCCCACTCCTCAGTTTATACCAAAAGTACTTAAAAACAGTATACTCAGGGATACAGCAATATCAATGTTTATAGCAGCACAATTCACAATAGCTAAGTTATGGAAGCAACCTAGATGCCCTTCAATAGATGAATGGATAGGGAAACTTTGGTATATATACACAGTAGAACATTATGCAGCATTAAAAGAGAATAAAATCATGGCATTTGCAGGTAAATGGATGAAGTTGGAGAATATAATGCTAAGTGAAGCAAGCCAATCCCAAAAATCAAAGGTCAAATGTTTTCTTTGATATGAGGATGCTGACTCATAATGGTAATGAGGGGAGCATGGGAGAAATGGAGAAATTTTAGATAGGGCAAAGGGGATAGAAGGGAAGGAAGATGTAAGGGGGAAGGAATGATGGTGGAATGAGGTGGACATCTTTACCCTAAGTATATGTATGAAGACATGAATGGTGTGAAAATACTTCATGTACAATCAGTGACTTGAAAAAATGTGCTCTATGTGTGTAATATGAAATAAATTGCATTCTGCCATTATGTATAACAAATTAGAATAAATGATGTAATAAAAAGAAAATAAACCATAAGAATAACAAATATGAACTCAATTATAATTAATCATCACAGAATTGACCTGCTAAAGCAAGTGTAAAAGAGAAAAATCACACAAAAAGAAATAAAGGAACACATTACTCACAGAGGAACAAAGATAAACTTGAGAGCAGGTATTTCTTTAAGAGCAAACAAACAAAAAAGAACAAAGTAGAGTACTCGATTTTTAGTAGACATAGAAGAAGAAAACTGGTTGATCTATATTACTATCCTCAGAGAAAATATCTTCCAAAAATGAAGAAACTAAAAAATTTATAGTGCTGGGGATGTGGCTCAAGCGGTAGCGCGATCGCCTGGCGTGCGTGCAGCCCAGGTTTGATCCTCAGCACCACATACCAACAAAGATGTTGTGTCCGCCGATAACTGAAAAATAAATATTAAAAAATTCTCTCTCTCTCCTCTCTCTCTCCCTCTCTCACTCTCTCTTTAAAAAAATAAATAAAAATAAAAATTTATAGTCATACAAAAGCTGAAATAATCTCTGATAGACTCACCCTATAGAAATGTAAAAGTCTTTTGAGAAAAAGCAAAATGATACCACATAGAAATAAAGTGCACAAATAGCCTCAGGAATAGTAACAACATAAGTAAATATACTTTTTCTCATCATTTAAGTGACTTCTAAAGATAACTAATATTTTAAGCAAAAATAATAATATATTTTGGGGTATATAACATGTATAAAAGTAGGATGTATGACAAAATAGCACATATAGTACATAGAAGGATATTGCTGCAAGGTGCTTATACTATGTGATGTAGTATAAAATCACTTATCAAAAGATTGATATGTTTAACATGTATAGCATAGATCCTAAAAACCCCCAACAATGGATTATAGCTAATAGAACAAAACAAAATAAAACAGAATCATGAAAAAGTATATAATCCAAAAAAAAGCAGAAGGCAGAAAAAGTAGAAAAGAGGAACAAAAACTATGTGGAAAAAAAACTAGAAAACAAATAGAAAGATGACATATTTAAACTCAATTATTAAATAATCACTTTAAAGATTAATGGTCTAAACACCCAAATTAAAAGATTATTAGTCATAAAGAAAAATGACATGGGCTGAGGTTGTGGCTCAGTGGTAGAGCACTTGCCTAGCATGTGTGAGGCACTGGGGTTGATCCTCAGCAACACATAAAAATAAATAAAATCAAGGTATTGTGCCCAACTATAACTAAAACATTTTTAGAAAAAGAATGACATTACGCCATTTGCTGGCAAATGAATGGAACAGGAAGACACCATGCTAACTGAATAAAACCAGGCTCAGAAAATCAAGGGCTGTATATTTTCTGTCATATGCATCAGCTAAACTGAAATAAGGAAAAGAAGTGGGGAGACTCCCGTGAAATTAAAAGAGAGAGCATTGGATTAGAGAAAGCAGATTGGGAGAGGGAGAACACACAGGAAAAGGGAGAAATGCTGGAATGAAATTGACCAAATTATGCTATGGATATATATGAATATACCACAATGAATTTCAACTTTATGTATATCTATAAAGCACTAATTAAAAAAGAACTAAAATTAAATAGAAGGAAGACCGGTAGAGCAGAGGAAGTGGAACAGAGAGAGGGAGGAGTGGAGGGAAAGAAGTAGTACTAAGGACTGAAGTGGAACAAATTATATCCCATGCATGTATAATTACGTCAAAATGAACCACAATATTATGTATAGCTATATTAATAACAACATACATATAATAACAACTAAGATCAAAATTTAAAAATGAAAGAAAAAAGAAATCATCAGATTGGATTTTTTTAAAAAGGCAAAAGCTAACTATACAGAGCCCATTAAAAATTCCAATTTAAATATAAAGACACAAATTGACTAAAAGAAAAATGATAGAGAAGGAAGTCACAGCTATTATGAAAAGAAAAGAATGATAGTGTGGCTATATTAATATCAGACTATGTAGATTTTAGAATGAAGAACATAATTAGGATAAAAAGTATCATTTAATAATGATAAAGTAATCAGGCCATCAACAGGACATGCTGATTCTAAATACTTATGCAATATAATGAAGCTTCAGAATACATAAATCACAAGATGATAGAAGTGCAGTGAGAACAAAAGAATACAAAACTATAGCCAGAGATTTTAACATCCCTCTATAGAAAATTAATGAAAAACACAGACATAAAATCAGTAAGGATATAGAAGCTTTGCATAATACTACTAAATAACCTGACCAAATTAACATTCATTTTTACTCCACCCAACTAAAGCAGAACACACATTCTTTCCTAGTGCATATAAAATATTTATCAAGATAAACTATATTGTGGACCATAAAACAAAAATGAAAAATTTTAAAGAATGCAAACCACTCAAAGCCTGATATATGACCATATGGAATTAAGTTTGAAATCAAGCTTAATTCTCTGTAACCTAACAAATATTTGGAAAATAAACAATAAAGTTTTTAAAAACTTATAGGTCTAAGAAGATATAAAAATGGATGCTAATTTGAGATGCACAAAAATGATACCATATACTAAAACTGAAGAGATGCAGCAAAAGCAGTAGATAATGGGAAATTTATTACATTAAATTCCTATAATATAAGAAAGGAATCTAATCAGTAAACTCAGCTTCCACCTTAAGGAACTAAAAAATGAAGAACAAATATGACCCACAGTAGGAAGTAGGAAATAATAGAGACCAGAGCAGAAATCTATACAATAGTAAATGATAGAGAAATAAAGTGAAACCAAAATCTGGTCCCTTAAGAATATCAATAAAAACCAGTAAACCTTCAGCCAGACTTTACAGTGAAAAAGATCAAAGAGGGAAAGAAGGGGAAAAGAGAACAATATACACAATATTAGGAATGAGAGAGGTTAAATCCCCGAAGGGTCTATCCGTATTTGAGAAATAACATGTGAATAAAATAAAAAATTTTATGTCACTAAATTTAAAAGCATAAATGAAAGAGACTCCTTTAAAGACACAAGATGCTGATGTTTAAACAAAAAGACATAAAATATCTGCAGAACCCCATGACATTTGTATAAATTAAATTTATAGTTTAAAACTTTTGCACAAGGGATCTTCTGGGTCAGATGGCTTCACCAGGGAATTCTACCAAATATTTTAAAAAGTCATAAAACCAATTGTACAAAAACTCCTCCAGAATATTGAAGAGGCAAAAATTGTTATCTAATTAGTATATAAAGATAGCATTACTCTGACATAAAAACCATAAGGATTACCAGAAAAGAAACCCATAGATCCATATTTCTCATGAACATATATGCAAAATAAACTTAATGAAGATTTAACAAATTGGATTCCACCATGTATAAATAGAACAACAAAATATGATCAAGTGGAGTTTGTTCCATGATGAAAAGATTGGCATAATATTCAGAAACCAAACAATGTAATTCACCAGCTTATCAGACCAAAAAAACAAAACCACATGATCATGTGGATACAAATATCACTAGGCAAACTCTAGCATGCTCTCCTGATAAAAGCTATAAACAAAGTGGGAATAGGGAAAAAATAATCTAATAAGGAACATCTATGAAAAACCTACAGCTAACATCATACTTTAGTGAAAGAGTGAATGGCTTCTCCCAAAGATTATTACCTTAACAACACAAGGATGTCCAATCTTACCACTCCTATTCAACAGGATATGGGAAGATCTAGCAATATGAAATGGGATTAAAAAGGAATGCAAAGCATCTGGATTGAAAAGAAAGAGAAAATCTATTTCTGTCAGCAGGTGTTTTAGTGAGTTCTGTGTCACTGTGACCAAAAGACCTGACAAGAACAACAAAGAAGAGAAAAAAATACATTTGGCTCATGGTTTCAAATGTTCAGTCCATGGTCAAATGACTACATAGGCCTGGGCTCAAGGTCTGGCATAACATCATGACAAAAGGGCATGGTGGAGGAAAGCAGCTTAGCTAATGGCAGCCAGAAGACAGAGAGAGAGAAACCAGAGACAAGATAGAGTCCAAGAACATGCCCCCAGTGACCTATTTCCCTGAGCACTGCCCCATCTGCCAACAGTTACCACAGTTAGTTCATTCTAATTATGAATTCATCAAATAGATTAATTCATTGATGAGTTACAGTCTTTCTTATCTAATCACTATGTAAAAGCCCCACCTCAGATCCTCGCTATATTAGAGACTATCCTTTCAAAACATGAGCTTTTCAGTGTACATTAAAGGTTCAAGCAACAGTAAGCCCTTAGTTATTATCAACAAAATTACTTCAAATGTAAATGGACTAAATTATTCAATCAAAAGATATAGAGTAGCTAAATTGATTAATTAAAAAGGCAGTAGTCAATTATGTACTGCATATAAGCAATACATTTTACTTTTAAGGAGAGACAATCTGAAAATAAAGGGATGGAAAAAGATAGTCTAAGCATTCGGAAACAAAAACGAGCAAGGATAGCTATATTTACATCAAACAAAATATACATTAAGTTAAAAACTTTCACAAGAGGCAAGGTCTTCAAATAATGATAAAGGTTTCAATTCATAAGGAGAATATAATAATTGTAAATATATACATGCACCCACAATCAGAGCTTGTAAAATATAAAGCAAATAGTGGTTCCATTTCTAGTTTGAGGAATCTCCATACTGCTTTCCAGAGGGATTGCACCAATTTGCACTCCCACCAGCAATGTATGAGCATTCTCATTTCTCCACATCCTCACCAACATTTGTTGTTACTTGTATTCTTAATAATTGCTATTATAACTGGAGAGAGATGGAATCTCAGTGTAGTTTTAATTCTTATTTCTCTAATTGCTAGAGATGTTGAACTTTTTTCATAAAAAGGATTTAAAATCAGCATACTACAGTGGCACAGACAAATCAATGTTTATAGAAGCAAAGTTTCAATAGCTAAGCTATGGAACCAACCTAGATGATCATCAACAAGTCAATGTATAAAGAAATTGTGGTATATATACACAATGAAATATTACTCGGCTATAAAGAAGAATAACTTTATGACATATGAGTAAATGGATGGATCTGGAGTCTATCCTGCTAAGTGAAATAAGCCAATCTCACAAAACCAAAGGTCAAATATTTTCACTGATATGTGGAAGCTAAAACACAATAAGGGTGGGGAGGGGAAGAAGAGAAGTTCAGTAGATTAGACAAAGGGTAATGATAGGACGTGAGGGGGTATAGAAACAGGAAAGAGTAGAATTAATCTAACATAATATTCCTATGTACATATATTTAAATACCTAAGTGAATCCCACCATCATACCACCCACAAGAATGGGATCCTAATTAGAATAAGATATATGCTTGTATAATTTCATCAAAATACATTCTACTCTCATAGTAAATAGAAACATCAATAAAATAATTTTTTTAAAAAAGCAAATATTAATAAATGTGAAGAAAATATTATATGGCAATACAATAATAGTAGGAGCTATCAATATACCACTTTCAACAATGGATAAATCATTCAGGAAGAAAATCAAGAAGGGAATACTAGATTTTTGACTATGCTTTAGACGAAATAAACCTAAAAAACACAGAATGGTTTTTGTTGATTTTTTTTTTTTTTTTGGTATTGGGAATGAACACAGGGGTGCTTAACCACTGTGCCACATTCCCAGTCCTTTTTGTTTTTTATTTTGAGACAGGGTCTCACTAAGTTGCCCAGGTGCTTGCTAAGTTGCTGAGGCTGGCTTGAAACTTGCAATCCCCCTGCCTCAGCTTCCCAAGCTGCTGGGATTACAGGCATGCACCACCATGCCCAGCCATACAGACATTTTGATCCAATAATATCAGAATATGAATTCTTCTCAGAAGCACTCTAAATAATTTTCAGGATAGATGATATGGTAGGTCACAAAACAAGTCTTAACAAAGCTTATAGAGTTTGAAATCATATTATTATGTTTTCAATCACAAAGGCATGCAACTAGAAATCAGAAACAGAAGGAAAATAGGAGAATTAACAAATATGTGGAAATTAAACAACTTATTGAATAACCAAAGGATCAAAGAAGGAATCTAAAGGGAAATAAATATCTTGAGGAAACTGTAAATGGAAATACATATTACAGACCCTGTGGAATGAAGCAGAAGTAATTGTAAGGGGAAATTTATAAGAGTAAACATCTACATGAAGAAAAAGAAAAATCACAATTTATCTTTATAGCATAAGAAACTAGAAACAGAAGAAAAATTCAGTCCACAGCTATTAGAAGGAAGGGAATAACAAATATCAGAGCAGAAATAAATGATATAGAGAAAAAACACAATAGAAAGATAAATGGAATTAACAGTTGTTATTTTTTGTAAAGATCAACACAATTGACAAAACTTTAGCCATACTAACTGAGAAAAAAGAAAGAAGACTGAAATAAATAAAACTAGAAGTAAAAGAGGAGACATTACAACAACACAGTGAAAATACAAAGAATGATATAAATTGACTCTTCATACGACAACAAATTTGATAACTTCGAACATGTAGGTTAACTCCTAGAAACATACAATCCACTAAGACTTAATCATGAAGAAATAGATTATCTTGAGAGATGAATAACAAATAAGGAGTTTGAATGGATAATCAAAAACATCATACTAAAGTCCAGGACTTGAGGCCTTTGCTGGTGAATTCTACCAAACATTTAGTCAGCTGTTTTAGTCAGCTTTCTTGCTGTTGTGACTAAAAGATCTGACCAGCACAACTGTAGGGGAGGAAAAGTTTATTTGAGGGTTCATGGCTTCAGAGGTCTTAATCCATAGAAGGTTGGCTCCATTCCTCGGGGCTGAGTTGAGGCTGAATATCAGGGTGAGAGAGTGTGGCAGAAAGAAGCAGCTCACATCAGGAAGCAGAGAAAGACTCCAGCTGCAGATACAAAATATATTCTCCATAGCCACACCCCCAATTAACCACTACCTCCAGCCACACCCCACCTGCCTCCAGGGATTCACTGATTGGGTTAAGACTCTTATAACTCAATCATTTCTCCTCTGAACTTTCTTGCATTGTCTCACACATGAGCTTTTGGGGGACACCTTACACCCAAACCATAACACCACCTCCTTCTCAAATTCTTCCAAATAATGTAAGAGGAAAGAATTCTTCAAACTTGTAAGGTTAGCATTACTCTTATACAAATACCAGAGAAGGATACCAAAAAGTGGAGGGAAGAGAGGGTAGGGGAAGGGAAGGGAGAGAGAGGATAGGAAGAGGAAGGGAGAGGAGAGAAGAAAATACAGACCAATATCTCTGATGAAGATGAATGCAAAACTCAATACCAGCAAACCAAATTCAACAGCACCTTAAAAGGACCAGACACCATGATCAAGTGGGATTTATCCCAGGTACTCAAGGATTGTTCAGCATAAATGTGATAACCTACATTAACAGAATGAAGAATAAACATCACATCATCTCAGAGATGCAGGGGAAAAAGCAAAATTTAAAATCCATTCATGATAAAATACTCAATATTCTAGGTATAGAAGAAATATATCTCACTACAATAAAGACTATATGTGACAACTCCACAGCTAACATCATACTCAATCATTAAATGCTGAAAACTTTTCCACTAGGATCAAAGAAAAGACTAGGACATTCACCCTCACTAATTCTGCTCAACATAGTACTGTGAGTCCTTACAAGGGAAATTAGGTAAGAAAAATAAATAAAAGTCATACAGATAGATAAGGTAGAAGTAAAATTGTCTCTGTTTACAAGTGACATAATTTTATGCATAGAAAATGCTAAAGACTCTACTGAAAAACTGTTAGAATTACTGAACCAACTCAGTAATGCTGCAGAATGCAAAATTAACAAAAATTAGTTGTCTTTACAAAAACAAGTGCATTACAAAAAAAATTAAGAAAACAACTCCTTTACAATGGCATCAAAAGGAGTGAAATATTTAGGAATAAATTTAAACAATGAAGCAAAAGATCTGTATATTGAAATCTATCTAACATTAGTGAAAGAAACTGAAGAAAACACAATTCAGAGATTTCATTTGTCCAATAATTAATATTGTCAAAATGGCTATTCTACTCAGAGATCTACATATTCTGTGCATTCTCTGTCAAAATTCTAATGGCATTTTTCATAGAAATAAAAATTAATTCTGGGCTGGGTTGTAGCTCAGTAGCAGAGTGCTTGCCTAGCATGCATGAGGCATTGGGTTTGATCCTCAGCACCACATAAAATAAATTAATTAAATAAAGGCATTCTGTCCATTTACAACTACAAAAATATTTAAAAATAATAATAATCCTAAGATTCATATGGAACTACAAGAGATACCAATGAACTAATGTAAATTTGAGCAAGAGGAACAGAGCTTTAGGCATCATACTTTCTGATTTAAAATTACATATAAAAGGTATAATAATCAAGCCAATAATGGTACTGGCATAAAAACAGATATGTGGCTCAATTGAAGAGAATAAAAAGAGAAGAAATAAATCCATACACAGTCAACTGATCTTAAAAAAAGATTAAAAAACTGCAGAATAAAAAAGCATAGTCTCTTCAACAAATGGTGTTAGGAAAAGTGGCTATCCATTGGCAATAATATGAAAATGGCTTGGAGTTGTGAGTCAGTGGTAGAGCACTTGCCTGGCATGTGTGAGGCCCTGGGTTCAAACCTCAGCACTGCAAATAAATAAATAAATAAATAAATAAATAAATAAATAAATAAATAAATAATCCATTGATAACTAAAAATATTTTTTTAAAAATGAAATTAGGTCCTTTTTTCTATAATATATACAAAACTAAATTTGAAATGAATTAAATACTTTTAACATGGACCTGAAACTGTAAAACTACTAGAAAAAATAACCAGGCAAAGCTCTAAGATACTGTTCCTCATAATGACATTTTTAGATAAGAAACAAAAAGTACAGGCAACAAAACCAAAAATAAATGACTGGAAACTACATTAGACTAAATATCTTCAACTAATAAGATGAAAAAGCAACCTATTAAATCAGACAAAATATTTTCAAACCCAATATTTGATAAGGGATTAATATCGAAAATATGTAAGGAACTCTTACAACTCAGTAACAAAAAGTTAAAAAATGGACAAAGGATCTGAATAGACATTTTTCCAAAGAAGACATACAAATTGCCAAGAGGTCTATTAAAACTGTTTACCCTTACTAACATCAGGGAATGCAAATCAAAACAAAGGGAATTATCACTACAATGGGTATTATCAAGAACAAAAGAAAAGATAACATGTGTTGGCCAGGGTTCGGGAAAAGGGAGCCCTTATATATTATTGTTGGGAACCTAAATTGGTACAGCCAATATGAAAAAGAGGTTCCTCAAAATTTCAAACTAGAACCAATATATGATCCATCAACTCTAACTGTTGATATATATCCAAATAAAATAAAATATATAATCACCAAGTATACATCAATATATATGATATAAATAGATAATATTACATATAAATATATATTATATATGTCAATATCACATATGAATAATATTTATCAAAAAAATAAGAAAACCCTGCCATTTGTGGCAACATGGAAGAAACTGAAAGACATTATACTAAGTAAAAAATATCCAAGCATAGTAAAACAAACATTGCATTTTCTCTTTGATATGTGGAATCCAAAAAAGGTAAACTCATAGAAGTAGAGAATGGAACAATTACTACAAAGGTTTTGATGGGTAGGGGAAATGGGAAGATATTCATTAAAGTTTACAATTTTTTGTTATTAGATAAATTCTGTAGGCTTAATGCACAGCATGTTGATTATAGTTAATAGTAATATATTGAAAACTTGGAATTTGATAGAAGAGTGGATGTTAAGTATACCTACTATAAAAAGAAGAATAGTAACTATCTGAGGTGATAGATCTATTAGCTTGATTTTGATAATTTTATATGTGATATAGATAGATTGATTTTGCATATCTCTATAAAATAGCATATATTTTATATACAACAAAGCATATATTTACAAATATATATATATATATATATATATATATATATATATATATATATAAAATAAAGCATCCTGTTTATATATATAACAAAGCATCATGTTATACACCTTAGATATAAGAAATTCTATTTACCAATTATACATCAATAAATCTGGAACAATAAGCATTGTCATATTCCAATAAAACTTTATTTAAAAAATAGGCATGTAGTCCATGGGCTCTAGTTAACTAGCCCATGGTGTAAATTGGAAAATACATTTTTGGCTATCCATATGTTTTGCCTCTAAGGATGCTATGTTGTTTTAACAATTATTTGTTTCTGATGGTAAAGCACAACCAGCTGGTCCCTATTATGTCAGGAACATCCCTTCCCTGTGACTGGTAGTGAGCACAGTTTTATAATTGCTCTTTCAACCATCAGCCAAGCCCAAAGAAGACAATTCATCCTAAGCTTCTCAACAATGCTGGTCCCCCTTTCTGATGTGCATATTCTTTATTGCTTTGGTAAATGGAGTGTCCTCTGTGCCCTTTCAAAGAAGGACTAGTGAGTTTTTCATCCCTGTGCAGTATTCTAGATGAATACTACATCTAACATTCCTAATTATCTGGGCCTTCTAATCTTTACAGTCTTCTATTGCAGTTCTGGTCTACCTACTTAGCATAAGCCCTCATTTTCCCTAGGCTTATAAGAGCCATCCTAGCAACTTCTTAGCATTGTCTCCCAAGGAGAGTGGAGAATGCTCCTGCACCAATACATTTTCTTTTATCTGAACTTGTATTCTCCTTTACCTCCACCTTAATCCAGCACTCTCATGATTCATTCCCACACATTTTCTCTGGCCCTTGCCAGTACCTATTTACTATATCTTACAGCTTTTTAGGGTATAATCCTTTTTCTCTCTTAGGAGTTCAGTTTCTGGTTTCTGGTCTGGTGTTCAGGAGAAAAGTCAGGGGTAGATCATGAAGGAATCACATATTGCTTTGCAAGGCAGCGTCCTCTGCATCATCTTCAATGAAAGGAGGCCCAGAAGGTTTTAAGAACACTGAAGTTTTAAGTTTTTTACATTATCTGATCCTATTGTTCCCACTGCACTCACAGAACTCCTTCACAACAATGACTCCAAATTTGAGAAAGAAGACCTCCTGTAACTGAGAAGTCAACATTCTATGGTACACTACTTAGCCATATAATTAAGTCTTGGTCCTAACCCCCCTTTTTAAAAAAAAAAATTCCTCCAACTACTGTGATAGTAGTATTCTTTAACACTGCCAAATAGTCCCATGAACTTTCACACTTTATCTTCAGTTGGTAATGAGTCACCTTTATCTATTCATTTTTGTCTTTTTTCAGGGAATCAATGGCATTCAGGAGGAGTCCTCTGATCCCATTTAATTTATAATTTAGCACTTCTCTAGGAACTCTCAAAAACTTGAGATTATGCTCCAGCCAATACCTAATGCATTGTATTCCACTAGTATCCTATTCCTAGTTTATCACAGGCGGAAGTTTCAATAATCCATCATTGGAGCATGACAGGAGATTTCACAAGTAGTGATGGGGTCCCAGCTGCCATCTGCCAGCTGCCTGACAACTATGCAGCTTCAAAATACCATTTTAAATATGCATCTTCTGACTTCAATTGGCTTAGGTAGGACTTCCTGGGATAACAAGACTATTAGATGAAGACTTATCTACTCTATTGGAGAGTTCTCTCAGAGTCAACATTTTTGATGGAGTGTAAAAAGTATAATTGTACAAAGGAAAGTATTTAATTGCAATGTGATGGAAACAGAGTCTCAGCCAAACCCAAAGGATCTCTGAAATTGGGATGGCATTTGATACTTGAAAACCCTTCAGTAGGGTTGTTAGATGTAGTCAAAATAAAAAAAATAAAATAAATAAAAAAATAAAAATAAACTACTCAGTTAAATTTGAATTTAAATTCAAAGGGATATGTTTTTGTTATGAGTATTCTTGTAAATATTCATTATCTGGATCACCTGATCTCTACTTTATATAATTTAAATTTAACTGAGTGACCAATTTTAAAAAATATTTATTTATTTATTTTTATGTGGGAGTATATGTTTGTATTTGACTAATGAAGTCTCTCTTTCTGCTTTCTTATCACCATGTGAGCTGCTTCCCTCTGTCACAGTCTTCCTCCATGATGTTCTGCCTCACCTCAAGCCCCGAGGAATGGAGCCAACCTTCCATGGACTAAAGATCTCTGAAATCATGAGCCCTCATACAAACTTTTCTTCCCTAAAATTGTTCTGGTTGGATCTTTAAGTCACAGCAGTGAAAAAACTGATTAAAACCTGAATATACAAGAAATCTAAGACAACTTTAAAAGACAAAACCTGAGAATAATTGGAATAAAAGATTTAAATAAAGGCATAAAAATCATTTTCAATGAGATAGTTACAAAGAACTTTTTCCATATCAGAAACAAGATAGACATCCATATGTAGGGACCTTATAGAACCCCAAACAGACCTTGTCTCTTTAAGACATATGATAATCAAAACACCTAACATAAAATAAGGAAGAATATTAAAAGGCACAAGAGAGAAACACCAGGTCCCATTTAGAGGAAAGCCAGTAAGGCTCACTTCTGATTTGTCAGCTCAGACCTAAATTCAAGGAGGGCCTAGAATGAGATATTCCATGTCCTGTAAGAAAACAACTACCAGCCAAGGTTACTATAACCAGCAAAGCTCAGGTTCAAATTTGAGGAGGAGATAAAAACTTTCCATGACAAAAATAAACTAAGAGAATTCATTATCACCAAACCAGCACTACAAAGAATACTCAAAGATAAACTGCACACAGAGGAACTACAAAATAATTCCAAATGCTCCCAAGCAGAGAAAGTCTAATAGAATAATTATCCACTAAGTGAGAATCAAGACAGGATAAAATAGAACAAAAAAAGTGTCAGGAAACCACAATCACATACCCCATACTACTGTTAAATGTTAACCTTCTCAACTCCCAATTAAAAGGAAAAAAAAAAGAACTCCAAAACCAGTAGAAGACAGGAAATAATTAAGATCAGAGCTGAAAGCAATGAAATTGAGAATAAGAAAACAATCTGTACAAGTGGAAAAATGAGAATTCATACCCCATTTGAATCAAATGTATGATATGTCAAGATCATTGTATTATCATGAGCAACTAATAAAAAAAGAAAACAATATACAATATCAATGCAATGAAGAGTTCGTTCTTTGAAGAGATAAATAAGATTAAAAAACACTTTGACAAACTAATAACAAGGATTTAGGAGTTTCAAAGCAACAGGATCAGAGATATAAAGGAGATATCACCACAGATCCTTTGGAATTCAATGGATTATCAATCTTATTTTGAAAATTTATAGTCTAATAAACTGGAAAATATGGAAGACATTACCAATTTCTAGACATATATGGCTTGTCTAAATTTAATCAGGAAGATATAGAAAACCTAAACAGACCAATATCAAATAATTATTTGAAACAGCAATTAAAAGCATTCCAAAAAAGAAAACCCCAGCACCTGATGAATTATCAAATCAGTTCTACCAGACCTTTACAGAAGAACTAACACCAGTCTTTCTCAAATTATTCAATAAAATTGAAAGGGAAGGAACAGTCTCAAATACATTCTATAAATCCAGTATAACCTTGATACCAAAACCAGACAAAGATGCATCACAGAGAGAAAACCACAGACCAATATCCCTGATGAACATAGAGGCAAAAATCCTTAATAAAATATTAGCAAACAACATTCTAATAAGCAAACTGCATGCTAATATGCCATGATCAAGTGGTTTCATTCCAGGCATGCAAGGTTGGTTGATCATATGCAAATCAATAAATGTAATTTACCACTTAAACAGAATTAAGGACAAAAATCACATGATTATCTCAATAGATTCAGAAAAAGCTTTTGATAAACACATTCATGTTAAAAATTCTCTAGAGAAACTAGAGATCAAAGCAACTTACCTTAACATAGCAAAGGCCATCTATGACAAATTCCAAGGCAACATCACACTAATGGAGAAAAAGTAAAAGCATTTCTCCAAAATCAGGAACAAGACAAGGCTGTCTAATTCTCACCACTCCTATTCAATATAGTCCTCAAAAACCTTAACCAGAGCAAACAGGCAAGAAAAAGAAGTCAAAGAGATACATACAGGAAAAGTAGCAATCAAACATTCTCTGTGTACCAACAATATAATCCTATACCTAGAAGACAAAAAACAAACAAACAAACAAACAAAAAAACTCCACCAGAAGACTTCTAAAGCTTATAAATAGTTAGGCAAAGTATCAGGATACAAGATCAACACCCATAAATCAGTAGCGTTCCTATCCTCCAATAGTGATTCAGTTGAGGAACAAATTGAGAAAACTATCCCATTCACACTGACTACAAAAAACAAAATAAGTAAAATACTTGGGAATTAATCTAATCGAGGAGATAAAAGAAAATTATAGAATGCTGAAGGAAGAGGGGATGGGATTGTGGCTCAGTGCTAGAGCACTTGCTTAGCACATGTGAGCCACTGGGTTGGGTCCTTAGCACCACATAAAAATATATAAATAAAATAAAGGTATTGAATCTATCTACAACTAAAAAATATTGAAAAAAATGAAAGAGGTTGGGGATATAGCTCAGTTGGTAGAGTTCTTGCCTCTCATGCACAAGGCCCTGAGTTCAATCCCCAGTGCCAAAAAAAAAAGAAAGAAAGAAAGAAAGAAAAAAGATAAAAGAAATAGAAGAAGACATTAGAAGATAGAAAAATATCCCATGTTATTCGATAGGCAGAATCAATATTGTCAAAATTATCACACTACCAAAAACAATGTACAGATTTAATGCAATCCCCAGCAAAATACCGGTAACATTATTCACAGAATTAGAGAAAACAATTTTTTAAATTCATTTGGAAGAATAAGAGACACAGAATAATCAAAGCAATACTAAGAAAAAAAAAAGCAGGAGGCATCACAATACCAGATCTGAAATCATACTACAGAGCTGCATTAACAAAAACTGCATGGCATTATTACCAAAATAGACATGAAGACCAATTGAACAGAATAAAAGACACAGAGACAAATCCATATGCCTATAGCCATCTGATACTTGACAAAGGTTCAAAATATATTTTGGATAAAAGACAGTCTTTTAAACAAATGGTGTTGGAAAAATTTGGATAGCTACATGCAGAAAACTAATATTAGACCCCTATCTCCAGCCCTGCACAACACTCAAATAAAGATGAATCAAAGACTTATGAATTTGACCAGAAACTTTACAACCAGTACAAGAAAACATAAGGCCAACAGTCCATCACATAGGTGCTGGCAGCGACTTCTTTAACAAGACTACTGGGCTGGGGATGTGGCTCAAGTGGTAACACGCCCACGTGGCATGCACAGGGTGCTGGGTTTGATCCTCAGCACCACATAAAAATAAAATTTAAAAAAAAAGATGTTGTATCCACCAAAAACTGAAAAATAAATATTAAAAATTCTCTCTCTCTATTCTCTCTTCTCTCTCTCTCTTAAATTTTTTTTTAAAATACAATACTACCAAAACACAAAAAATAAACACAAGAATCAATAAGTGGAATGCCATCAAACTAGAAATCTTCTGAATAGCAAAGGAAATGATTAAGAGCATGAACAGAAATCCTACAAATTGGGAGAAAATTTTGGCCAACCACCCCTCCAGTTGGGGATTAATATCCAGAATATATAAAGAACTTAAAAAAATGTTAACACAAAATTAATAAATGGACAGAACTAAACAGAAACTACTCTAAAGAATAAACACAAATGGCCAAAAAATACATGAAAAAATGTTCAATATCTCTAATAATCAGGGAAAAACAAATCAAAATTGCACTAAGATTTCATCTCTCTCTAGTTATAATGGCAAAGATTAAGAACATGAATAACGATAAATACTGGTGAGGTTGTGGGGGCAAGGGTACACTTGTACATTGTTGGTGGGATTGCAGACTAGTACAACCACTCTGGAAAACACTATGGAGATTCCTCAAGAAACTATGGATGGAACCAACCATATGACTCAGCTATCCCACTCCTTGATATTTTCTCAGAAGATCTAACATTGGCATACTGAAGCAATACAGTCACCTCAATGTTTATTACAGCACAATTCACAATGGCTAAATCATGATATCAATCCAGATGCGCATCAATCTATGAATGGATTAAAAATTGTGATATACGCAAACACACACACAGTGGAGTTGTACTCAGCCTCAAAAAATAATGAAATTGTGACATTTGCTGGTAAATGGATGGAAATGGGGAATATGATGCTAAGTGAAATTAGCCAAACTCAGAAACTCAAAGATTGAATGTTTTCTCTCATATGCAGAAGCTAGAATAAAATAAAGGAAAAGGGAATGGAAAGGTAAGATCATATAAAGAACCAATCAAATATAAGTTAATAGACAAGCAAAAGGAGATCTAGTAGACTGAAAGAAGGAGAATGGGAGAGGGGGGGAGGATGAGAAGAAAAAGGGATGATTATGTATGCATGCAAATTCCATGTATGTATGTGTTTGTCAGGATGAACCCAACTACCATGTATAACTATAAGCTCTCATAAAATAAAAATAGAAGACATCATTAAGAGAGTAAAAAAAAACCCACAAAATAAGAGACAATATCTACATGTTGCATACAACTTTAAGAGCTCATTTGTGGGCTGGGGTTGTGGCTCAGAGTTAGAGCATTCACCTAGCATATGCAGGGCCCTGGGTTCGATCCTCAGCACCTCAAAAAATAAAGGTACTGTGTCCAACTACAGCTATAAATAAATAAAAATTAAAAAGGGTTCATTTGTAAGATATATAAAGAATTCCTACAAATCAATATGAAAAAGATTAAAAACTCCATATAAAACAGGGAAAGACTAGAAAAGGACTTCACAAAAAAAATAATCAAAAAGGTATAAATAAAAGTATGTTCAACAGACAAATTCAAGTTATATTAAAATGAGTTACTACTATATAGCCATGAGAATGGCCAAAATAATAGCAATAAGAAATGATGCTTGTAGGTATTGGCAAGAACTTCCACTGGAGTTCTGCATTAATATTGAATATGCATGGTTTAACAATTATTCTTCTAGGTACATATTGTGCACATGAATACACTAAGTTTATGAACAAAAAATCCATAGTAACATTATTTGAGAGTTCTGATTATGCTTAAGGTATAGGAATCCATAAGAAAAGAGGTTCCCACCTTAAGAGTGAGAAAATTTTAGACAATTTACAAAATAATTTTTCTTGAGCCTGTCAGAGTCACATTCATAAGCATATCAAACAAATATTCAAAAAAATCACAAGTGCCTCCAAGGAAAGACACAGCATGCACTTTTTCACATTTGGCAGAGCAGAGATATCTCCACCATACATACAGGTAAGATGAAATATTAAATTTCTATCAAATTTCTAAAGACAAGTAGGGTCAAGGGGGTCAGTTTGGAAGAGGTAGAAGTCTGAGACATAAAAATACCTCATATTTGTATGCAAAATCTTTTCTAGGGAAGTATCCAGGTGTTGTGAGGAAGATTGAGGGCAAATCAGGAGACTAAGAGAGGGTCTCTTCCCTTGGTGGCACACTGTGTTATTGAGTGTTATTGGCATGTTAGCAAGAAGCCCAGTTGATTTCCAGGATACTTCTTTCCTACTAAGTGAAGGTTAAGTTGTTGCTAGTGGGGCAACAAATACTTTCTTCCTCGTGGCTCAGGCAAAAATCCCCTGCTTCAGTGGTAGGAGTAGAAGAAACCCTCAAGGGGAGGGGTAGAAATACTTCTTGCCCTCAGGGCACATGAACAGCAACACTATGTAGTATCATACTGAAAATAGCTCTACTTTCCATCAACATTAAAAATTATTGATAAACTGTTGTTCAATAGGATATTATGTAGAAATGAAAATAAGTGGTTACTGCTACACAAAAGAACACAGATGAAACTAAGAAACACAATGTAGAACAAAGGATACCAGGTAATATGATACAGATCGTATGATTCAATTTATCTAGAAAGTAGGATAAAAGAAGAATCTATGATGTTATGAATCAGGAGAGTGGTTACCTGTGAGAAGATTTAGATATAGTGACTAGAAAGCTTAAGGGATTTCTGAAGTGCTTTAATTTTTGGCTAATTACATTGGTTTGTTCATGATGATTTAAAAAATGTACTTTTAATATATTTTATGGATATTACACTTAATAATAATAGTTTATTTATAAAAATTAAACATATTGGTTATATATGTAACACTTTCACTTAGAGGCACCTTGTCTGAGGAACTAGAATTAGACAAAAATTGGAGAATTAAAACTAACTTTGCCTTTTAGAAGTCCACATTTATGACTTTTATTCAAGATATTGTTGGATGTTTGCATCAGGTCAGTCAGGTAGGAGAAAGAAACAAAGAGCATTCCAACTAGAAAATAAATGAAATTTACACTGTTTGCAGATGATATGATCTTACACGTAGAATCCTCCAAAGAGTTCAACAACAAAAAAAAAAAATGATTACAACTAAAAAAATGAATTCAGAAAAGTTGCAAGCTAAAATGTCCACACACAAAACTCAGTAGCTTTGTTACATGCCAATAGTGAAGTATCTGAAATAGAAACCAAGAAAGCAATCCTATTTAAAATACATATAAAAATATAAAGGAATAAATATAACCAAACAGGTGAAAACCTTCTAAAATGAAAACTATAAAATATTGATAAAATAAATTGAATATAAAAGCTATACTGTGTTCATGGATAGAAGGACCAATGTTATTTAAATGTCCATAATACCCAAAGCAACATATGGATTCAATACAATCTCTATCAACATACCAATGACATTCTTCAGAAAACTAGGAAAAAAATCCTAATCCACACAAATAGCCAAAGGCATCATAAGCAAGGAACACCCCCAGAGGTATTATATTACCAGGCTTTGAAATGTTCTACAAAGCTCTAGTAATCAAAACAGCATGGTATTGGCATTAGAAACAGACACATAGACTAATGCAACAGAATAAAGAGCCTAGAAGTTAACCCATGCATCTCAATCAACTGATTTTGGACAAAGGACCTACAAATACACTCTGGAGAAAGGACAATCTTCACAATAAATAGACCAGGGAAAATTGAATATCCACATGCAGAGAAATAAAACTAGACCACTGTCTCATGCCATTTATAAAACTCAACACAAAATGTGTTGAAGACTTAAATGTAAGAGGTGAAACTATAAAACTACTAGAAGAAACATAGGCAAAGCACTTCAGGATATTGGAATAGGTGAGTTTTTTGGACAAGAACCCCAAAACACGGAAACAAAAGCAAAAATAAACAATTGGGATTGCATAAAACTAAAAAGCTTCTTCACAGAAAAGAAAAACAATCAACAGAGTGAAGAGAAAACATACTAGATAGGGAAAAAAACTTATGCAAGCTATATATTTGACAATGGGCTGGTATCCAGAACACATAAAGAACTAAAAAACCCAATAGCAAAGAGCAAATAACATAATTTATAAAAGGGGAATAGAATTAAATATACATTTCTCAAAAGGAGATGTCTAAAATGGCCAACAGGTATGTGAAAAAAATGTTTAATGCCACTGAACATCAGGGAAATGCAAATCAAGACCATAATGCTATTACATCATCCAAGTAAGAATGGCTATCATCTAAAAGACTAAAGGTAACAAGTGCTGGCAAGGATGTGGAGAAAAGGACACTGTGTGATAAGAATGCAAAGTTCTACCTGTTATAGAAAATATTATGCAGGGCCCTCAAAAATTTTAAAATGAGCTATACTATGATCCAGCACTACTAGTAGTGATTATACAGCCAAAGTAAATGAAAGCAGCATGTCAAAGAGACATCTTCACTCCCATGTTTATTACAGCACTATTCACAGTAGCAAAGAAATGGAAATGACATAAGCAGCATGAGTGGATAAAGAAAATGGGGTACATACAAACAATGGAGTACTATTAAGCTATAAGAGTGAAACCTTATCATTTGCAACAACATAGGTGGAAATTGGAGATCATCATGTTAAGTGAAACAAGCAGGTACAGAAAGACAAGCACCATGTAATTTTACTCATGTGGAATCTGAAAAAAAAAAAAAAACAAAACCTTGATTTTTGTAGCAGTTGAGAGTAAAATGGTGGTTAAAAGAGACCAGGGAGAGGAGGGGACAGAGAGAGGGATGGAGTGAGGTTTACCAATAGGTACCAACAGATAGGAGTAAGAGTTCGGGGGTGCAGAGCAGGATAACTCAGATAACAATAATGAACCATATACTTCAAAAAGCTAAAAGAATATTGAAAGCTTTCACTATAAATAATCAATGTCTGAGGAAACGGATATGTTTACCTTGATTTAACATTGCACATTATACATAAGTGTAAACATTACACATAATCATCACACATTATACAAATGTGTACATTTTACATTTATTTACATATTATGTATACATATATCAAAACATCACATGGTATCCTATTAATAGGTACAAATTTTATGTTTTTATGTATCTATTGAAAATAAATTTAAATGAAAAAATCCATGATTTAAAACTGTACATTAGGGCTGGGGATGTGGCTCAAGCTGTAGTGCGCTCGCCTGGCATGCGTGTGGCCCGGGTTCGATCCTCAGCACCACATACAAACAAAGATGTTGTGTCTGCCAAAAACTAAAAATGAATATTAAAAAATTCTCTCTCTCTTTTTTTAAAAAATAAAAAATAAATAAAACTGTACATTATGATTTTTCCCATAGGCTGTGAATTAGGAGCTGAATAATTCATGTCAAATTTTAATTTCTGACTTATACAAATTCAAAGTGCCAATTAAATGGTGTGACAGATGGATAGAGAAATGGACATTTGAGAACTATTGTGCATGAATAGGTCAATAATTTCCCTTTCCTTGTTGAAAGCAATTTGATATACATGGAACATATCTGAGAGGGAGAAATTAACCTAATGAAATGAAGTTTATATTCTAAAGCTTAAACCATTAGAGAGTAGATTGAATATTTTGAAAATATTTGTCTTACTTCTCTATATAAGTAGAAGTTCTGCTGTTAAGATTTTGGTTTAATGTACTTTGTGGAAATTAGCATCAAGACAAGGAGAAAGTATTAGTCCACAAGTTAATGTGAATTTACAAAAAGAACTTTTTTAACCAATATTATCTTTATACTACTCTTACCAGGTACTACATCTGGAATATTGCATGCTACAGCAATAGTCTGAGGACGGACTGCATGAAAGTAAGGTTTGCGTGGTCGAGAGGTATACTTTTCTTTTGTAGAGCAGTTAGTTGTAGGGTGACATTGAAAGAAGAGGTACAAACTGAAAACTGAAATGATATTCCATCTATAGATGTATTTGTATCATAAAACACTTAAGAAAATTGAGAATCTGGCAATTGATTTTCTTCAACCTTTGCCTTTATGCACTTTGGAAAGTTTTTGGGTTCCCCTAAGGGTACACACATCCCAGTCTGAAAACTGTTATCTTAGAAAGCATGCATGCATCTACACAAAGAGCCTGTTGTGTGAATTACCATTATCACATGAGTCATAGAGCTAAGAAATCAAGATTAACTCAGGCATTACAGACGAAGAACCAATGTAAAGTACACCTAAACAGTTTCAAGAGAATTAGGACCAATTCTGGATGCAATCCTACCTGGGAGGCAGAACAGAGAACATATGCTTCAGTCCCAGCATTTGCTACTTCTTTTTTTCCCATTCCACATTTAGAAATCAATAATTCCCACTCTGTGCCTGCACCCCAAAAAGAATGAAGGAGAAGAAGAATGGCCTCAAAGCAAAAGAAAAGTCATCCTCAATGATGGCAAATGCTGTGCAACAACGTTGGGTGTGGATCTTCTACTTAAAATAATACCTACCATATGAGCCTTTCAGCCTGCAATAAACTGAAGATGCCTGGAATAAGGTAAGTGCTTCTCTTCTCAGAATCCAGGGACAATGGTGCCTCCCCCTCCTTTGCAAAAAGCAAACTGACAGGTGGCAGCTTGCATTTCAAACTGCTTTTCAAAATATTTGCATATGAATTATGCAGAGAAAAAATCTCCTCACCCTGGTAAGAATGGATTCTTATTCGGCTGGGATTAATAATCATTATATTAGCCTGGAGGAAATGATAAATATTTATAACAAAGTAACCTCTTCAGGTTTAAATATCACATGGAGGATTGAGCTGTTGTTGCCATGAGAGGAATGCACAATGGGAAGTAGTCCAGAGAGCTAAGACTAAAGTCCCAGACCACTTTCAGGAAGCTGCTGGGGGCAGGTCGGTTGTTGTTATGCTTGCTCTACAAAAGCAGACAGGAAGGGTTAGTCTTTGGTCAAAAGAAACAGGCCTACTACAGACCTTAGGGTTCAGTTCTTGTTTTTTGTTTTTTTTTTTTTTACTCTATGTGTATACCTTTACTCACTACTCTCATCTAGTCTCCTAGCTTTTATTTATTTACCCTACACTTCTCTCCAAACATTATTCATATAACCAACTGCCTTTTTGACATCTTCACTTGGATGTTTAATATCCATCTCAAAATCACTAAGTTCAAAATGCAACTACCAACACGTCTCATCTCAATATCTGCCAACATACTTCCTATGCTTAGGTACAAAACCTCAGAGGAATTTTGGAGCCATCTCTTCTCTTATAGTTACATTCAATCCATCAGAAAATCTTGTTGTCTCTGCCTTCAAAATGTATCCAGAATCTACCACGTTTTAGTCAGCTTTATCACTGCTGCAACTTAAAAAGCTGACAAGAAAAATCAGAGGGAGAAAACATGGGGACTCATGGTTTTAGAGGTCCTAGTCCCTAAACAGTCAGTTCCATTCCCTGGAGCTCGAGGTGAATCAGTACATCATGGTAGATGAGTGGAGTGGAGGAAAGCAGCTCAAGAAATAAGGACAATGAAGCAGAGAGAGACTACACTTGCCAGATACAAAATATATACCCAAAGGCACACCCCCAATGCCCACCTCCTCTAGTCACCCCCTACCTGCCTTCAATTACCACTGAATTAATTCCTATCAGAGGATTGATTCACTGATTGGGTTTAGGCTCTCATAACCCAAATATTTCTCTTCTAAACCTTCTGGAATTTTTTCACACATGAGCTTTTAGAGTACACCTTACATCCAAATGATAATGACCCATTTCTTACCACATTCATTACTAGCATGCTAGTTTTGACTACCATTATTACTTGCCTCAATTACTGCAATAGGCTCCTAGGAGGTCTTCTAACTTTTATCCAGAATCAAATTAAAGCATAAATCATATTTGTTCTGCTCAGAAAACATGAGCACTTGAAACACTGCTGCCATGCAGTGGGCCCTTAGTAAATATAGGTTGCTGTAGTTTGGATCTTAATTGTCATGCAAAGCCCCATGTACTAGCAGTTTAGTCCCCAAATTGGTATTCTTGGGAGGTGATAGAAACTGAAAGGTGGGACCTAATGGGAGGTTTTCTGGTTATTGTTCATTAGGGCTGTGACCTTGAAGGGAATAGTGTAACACAAGTCTCTTCCTTTTTTCTCTTTTTTACTTTTTGCCATGGGGTGAATGATTTTCCTCTGCCATGCACTCACTACCATGATGTACTGCCTCATGATAGATCCAAAAGCAATGCAGCTAAATGACAATTGATTGGAACCTACAAAACTAAGAGCCTAAGTAAGTCTCTTCTTGTATAAATACCTTTATCTCAGGTGTTTGCTATAATACCAGAAAGCAGACTATCTTCTAAGTAAAACTAGATTTATCTTCCTTCTTTTTCCTTTCCATGGAATCCAGAAAGTTCTTTTTTGATCCCACTAAATATAAGAACATCATTCATTCATTCATCCATCCAACAATCACATATTTAATTTAATGTCTACTATGTAGCATATGAGACCTGAGATAAGGACTCCAAAATATCCAGATGGTTGTAGGAGATTCTGAGGGGAAAGTTATATATACTTATATGAATGTCCTGAGTTTTAATTCCTTTTCTATTTGGAAGATCCTGGATCGCCCAGACCTGAGGGTGAGACACACCTTCAGGAATGATATCTTAATACAAAATGGGAGCATAGCACCTGCTACCAAATTTAAGCTGTTCCTCCACTAAAGGCAAAATAATCTGAAGCATCTTGAACTAGGTTGGATACACTATGGGGTTCTCTGCCTGTGCTCTTATACACGGAACCTAAAGTTGTATAAGCAAGGTCTCTGGTATTAAGAATGATTCCTGATTTCATTCTCTTTTATTGCTGAGTAAAATTCCATTGTGTATATATGCCACATTTTTTAAGTCCATTCATTCACTGAAGAGCAACTAGGTTGGCTCCAGGTTTAGCTATTGTGAATTGTGCTGTTATAAACATTGATGTGGCTGTGTACCTGTAGTATGCTATTTTTAAGTCCTTTGGGTATAGTCCAAGGAGAGGGATAGCTGGGTCAAATGTTGGTTCCATTCCCAGTTTTCCAAGGAATCTCCATACTGCTTTCCAAATTGGCTGCACCAGTTTGCAGTCCCACCAGCAGTATACAAGTGTACCCTTTTTCCCCACATCCTCGCCAACACTTATTGTTGTTTGTCTTCATAATGGCTGCCATTCTGACTAGAGTGAGATTATATCTTAGAGTGGTAAAACCATGGCATTTGCAGGAAAATGGATGGTGTTGGAGAAGATAATGCTAAGTGAAGTCAGCCAATCCTCCCCTCCCCCCCCCCAAAAAAAAAACAAATACCAAATGATTTCTCTGATATAGGGAGTTGACTCATAGTGGGGTAGGGAGGGAGAGCGTAGGAGGAATAGATGAATTCTAGATAGGGAAGAGGGGTGGGAGGGAAAGCAAGGGGGAGGGGATTAGCAAGGATGGTGGAATGTGATGGTCATCATTATACAAAGTATATGTATGAAGACTTGAATTGGATGTCAACATACTTTATATACAAATAGAAATACAAAAGTATGGTATTTATGTGTATTAAGAATTGTAATGCAAAAAAAGAATAGCATTACTTTAGGTAGAGGAAAATGAAAGGAGGGGAAGGCAGGGGGTGTGGGGATAAGAAAGATAGTAGAATGAAACAGACATCATTACTGTATGTATGTATGTGACTGTATGATCAATGTGATTCTACAATATGTATACTCAGAAAAATGAGAAATTATATCCCATCTATGTATGGTACACCAAAGTATATAAGTGCAGTCTGCTGTCATGTATAACTATTAAAACAAATTTTAAAAAGTATGATTCCTGGAGTGAGAAACCTTAGGCAGGACTTTATATCAGCACCATCATTTTTTCCAGCTCCTGCTGCCCACAGCACAAATGGGAACATGGAAAGTGGCCAAAAACTATGGGCAAGAGGTACCCTGTTTCTCTGGATGGTCAGAATAACCCTAAAAATACATTCTAAGTGTCAAGTGAACACATACTCCAAGTACTTGCAGCACATGAGTCATCCCAATAATGTTGAAAATTAGATTATTGGGATTACATATACCAATATCTGGTTATTAATAATCATTTAATTTTAGTACCACTTCATTTATCCAGCTGGTCCACAAAAGAGAATCTCCCAGGTCATAAAACTTTGTTTCCTAGAATGTCAAAATGTAAATAACCATTCTAGCTTATAACTCATAAGCTTTGAAGAGATCTCTGAGTTTATGTAGTGTGAATCCTTCATTTTGTCTAGGCCAGAGTTCCACAACCTTGGTACCATTGATATTTCAGGCCAGGTAATTATTTTTTGAGGAGAAAGGAATGTCTTTGTGTATTTCAGTATGTTTTGAAGCATCTGGATCCCCTATCTACTAAATGCAGTAGCCCCAACACACACCAGAAATGACAAGCAAAATGTCTCCAGATATTGCCAAATGTACATTGTTTGGGGATAGAAGTAAAAGTCTCCTCTATTGAGAAACAATGATCTAATCCAAATTCATCATTTCATAAATAAGGTAATTTAATTTGATCTGTAAGCTAGTTTGTGGCTAAATAGTGACTACCAAAAGAAATGACACTATCACCATCTGCCCTCTTGCCTATGCCTAATAATCAGGCATGTCCTTAACTCCTACTTCTCTGTGTTCCCCAACAATCACAATGTTCTATCTATGTGATGTTTAAAATCTTTTTCAAACCCACTTTCTCTACATCAACACAGGCACTGTCTTAGAGACTTTCACTCTCTTTCACCTGAATCAATCTAGAATAGTAATCCGTCCATACTGTCGCTAGTCTTCCCTCAACCTATTCTCCACACGGTAGCTAGAGTAAATAGTTTAAATTTTAAAATGTGAGCCATGTTACTCCATAAGAACACTCTTCAGTGGTTTTCTATTTTCTTCATGAAAAATGTCCAACATCTTTTTTTGCTTTTATTGTAACAGAATTTATTTAGATCATGAAAGCTTCAGGGGTTAATAAAATATTGAGATTTTTAAACATTAGAAATAGTAAGGCAGGGAGAAGCAGAGGTTAGAGGTAAAAATGAGCATTCCTATAACCTTCAGTCTGTGTGATCTTTCTTAAGGCTTAAGGGCATTCTGCTAGTTCTGTGAAACATCACCACTGTGGCCAAAATCATCAAACACCTTAACATGTTCTCCAGCACTTGCTCCTCTTCCTCATTTCACCAAATTGCATATGCTTCCACAAATACACCATATTCTTTTCATTTTCATTCTACTATTCTCAGTGTACCCTCTGAATAGAAGTCTTTGCCCCCACTTATTGTCTGGCTAACATACTAGCTTAGACATCATATCCTTCAAAAAGCCTTCAGTGAATGTGCATGTCCAGGTTAAGTGCCCCACCTATGTGGTCCCTTAGCATCATTTTCATTGGAATCACTTGTCCACATTTCTGTTTCTCCCAGTAGAATGTGATCTCCAAGATGACAGGGGCTATGTCTTAATTTTCCCTTCTATGACCATTGCCTGGTACATAGCAAAGTATTTAATTTATATTTGATGAATGAAACAGTCAATGGAAGAAACTTGGAATTTTTTTTTTAGTTTCAGTGTGCTTTTTACTATGACATGCTGCTTCCCCTTAAAATTAAAAGCACAAACAAAGAACTTGTGATAGAGGCCTATACTTAAACAGAAAATATCTAATATAATTTGAAGTTTTTTCCCTGATGACTTAGTGTCATCATTAAATGCAAAGTGGTGGTTTTATGCAATGATGATTTTAGGAAATAGAAGAACAAGATCATTATTTTTCCTAGCACTCAAAAGTCCCAAACAGCTGAAATTTTCTTGAGTCTTCTTTGTTTTCAGTTTCAACGTGTATGTCATTTCTTGCAGTAATCAGCATGATTGATGTTAATAACCTAGAAACAGGAGTAGGAGAACCCCATGCTCTCTGTTCCCTTTCCATTTTGCTTTTTCTAACTTGCTATATACAAGGAAAAAGAGTAGCCAATTATGTTAGATTAGTATACAGAATAAAACTATATTGGAATAGGTTCATTATGGAGGACTTCTCTTCCTATGTAAACATATGATTATTAAGGTACATAGCAGGTACTTTGACTGTTAGTAGTATCTTATACAGCTTCTCTGATTCTCAGCTGTGTTCCACACACAAGAAGCTGAGAACCCATGACCTGTTCACTGGAGTCATAACATGCCTCCCAGTATTTTACTATAATAGGGTTGGCCAAAGCTGCCTCAGATGAGGCCTCCAGCTTTCACATTTACCACTTCAGGTATCACCCAAAGAAGAAAGACTGGTTATTTTTACTCTAATACCCAAAGTACATATGCAAAGAAAAAAACCATAGTTATTATTTGCAAATGCTGCTAGCACAAATATATTTGAAGTTTGCATAAGTTTGCAGAATATGGATACAAAAAAAGGGAGGGCTGCCTTCAAAAGAAGCATTTGGCAGACAGGGGCAGACACAAAATGTGTGTCAGACATCCTGGGAAGACAGACTAGCATATTAATGAAATAAGCTATTGAATAAACAGCTACTTAACTCCAAAGAGCAGAACAGTTGTTCAGGTGTAGAAAGTGAATTACAGAGTGAACATTCTGCCATAAACTCCAGAATACACCTTTTCTTTCCCAAGAGGCAGCTTCTGGGTAGGTAGGGGCCTGTTGTGCATTCAGAGCTTGTGAGCAGACACATGACAGTACATATATCTGGGTATATGACCTGTGCAGCATGTCAGGCCTATATATGTTGATGGTGGTGGTGATAGTGATTATGCTATTTGTTACATTATCTGTAATGAACATCCTACTTTTTAGAGTACTGTCACATTCATTATTTTCTCTTTGTCAAGAGAATACCAAGATAGCAGAAATAAGTGAGTTAGTCAAGGGCCCACAGCCACAGCAAGGCCAAACTGATCTGAAATTTACACCTTATGATGTTTCTTTGATTTCTATCCAATAATACAACCTCAGCTATCACAATGTATTGCTATTATTTGTGGCCAAATGAAAGATGCCTCTCTGGATCCTCCAGGAAGCTGAAAATGCCCATGAGCTACTAAAATATACAACTCAAAGCAGAATCATAGTTTCTAGTAGTGCTTCTAAGGTGAAGGAAAGAAGTAGAATCCAGTAGGTTCCAGATACCAACAGAGACAGGGGCTTCCCAAACAACTAGAATAGCTTAGCCAGGATTATTGTTTGGGATCAGCAGGACCATCTGCCATGAATAAGCATGGTAGAAGGACCTTAGCTTGGGTTTAGTTAGTTGGATATAGAAAGCAACAACTAAGAGAACAGAGGAAGATCTTCTGCCAAGTGGATAGAGTTGAGCCCACTGGAGTTACAAAGGGAGCATAACTCCATGTTGAGAGGGGTGAAAGTCAGAAAGAAGAGCTAAGCCAAAAATAATGGGCATTCAATTCAGAAGGGATATTAAAGGTCAAATGCTCCTATTTGTGGGTTATATTAGATATGGAAAATGACAAACCCCAAAACAGTGAGGTCTGAGAAAAGGGGAGTGAGAAAGAAAGTCTTACACTGAGAGCACTGATCATTTTCCAGTACACTCTTTCCTGGTAATAAAACAAACCTTGGAGAGGAGGTGGCCATGAAACCTAGAAAGGCAGTCTCTGGGAAGAGGCCAAATAATTAATCCTTCTCTAAACAAATCCTTTGCAGATACCAACCACTGACCCCAGACCCTTCATCCAGCCCAGAAAGATAAATCCCAGAGACTGACCACCGACCCCAGACTCCCTCCCATTTTGCTCAGTATAACCGACCCCAAATTCCTGAGTGTCCAAGCTGACACACTCATTAATTAAGTCACCTCTCAGTATAAACTACATAAGTCCAGTCCCCTCCTTTGTTCATTTTCCACCAGGAGAGTTGGTCCATCAGAACCATGACTCCATTCCTGAATAAAGACTTTTGGCTGATCTGTGAAGTCTGTGTCTGGCCTGGCCTTATTGCGCTAATGGGTTAAACAGATAACTGAAATGGAGTCCAACTCCCTTGGTAAATCTTTCTAGCTTGAGTCATGTGACCTTCCCAGGGAAGGCATAAACATCTTGAATTTAAATAACTTGTTCAATAAGTATTTCAGTTTGGTGCTTTGAAGGCCCTAATCTATAATAACTGTGTCTTTCCTACCAAGCAGAGTGACACTGATAATAACAAATTGAAAGTGTCTCACCCCCAAATGGGTTGATTTGGAAAGGCTGATATAAAATAATACAGCTCTTAAGATAAAGTATAAATATATTAACATGGATCTTTCATGACCTGATCTCTGAATATCTTTCCAATCCAATCCCCCCCTCCCTCTGCCTTGTACTATGTACCAATCATACTTTTCTTTCAGTTCCTTAAAAGTGTCAACTTCTTTTACCTCTGGACTTTTGTGCAAGCTGTTTCTTGTGTCTGAAATTTTCATCCCACCCGCATAATGGCATATTTAAACTGAACCTTTAGGCATCAACATGAAAGGGCACTTCTCTGTGAAGTTTTCCTTGATGATACCCAAAGCTGCATTAGGCCCCTCCTCCATGCTTCTTTACACAATTACTCACCATTTTATATTCTATTACACTGATTAAAATTACAGGTAAACTTGACCTGGCTGTAAGTTCCACAAATGGCTCTCTCACTTTTGTCTACCTGTGCTTAGTGAAGTATGCTATATGTAGTAAATATTTGTTGAATTTAATTAATATGAACAAAGATTTGAACTCAGAAAATGTACTGTAATAAAGCATTCATGACAGTAGGGCATTAGTCTATACAACTGAAACTCCAGTCTTTGTTTAACCTAGTTTATGTCTTTGCCTCATCTGCTGATCATTTCATTACTTATATTTCTTCATCTTGCTCTTACTTCTCAATATCATTTCTGCTCTTTAGTGCTTTCCAGGTTCTAGTCTCCTTGCTTTTCCCAGCAATGTTCCATACTTTGGATCAGATCTGCATCCCCTGTACTCCTACGATAACTACTCCCATCAAAAAAAAAGAACCATATTCATTCTTCATATCTCAGTGAAATATTCTATGAGAAGGTAGTTTTAAGTTACCAAGTTGTGCCAAGATGCTGATACATAATCCAATAGCTATTTGGAATTTATGATTTCCTGAATTTCTTTTTTTTTTTTTTTTTTTGGTACTGGGGATTGAACTCAGGGGCACTCGACCACTGAGCCACATTCCCAGCCCTATTTTGTGTTTTCTTTAGGGACAGAGTCTCACTGAGTTGCTTAGCACCTCGCTTTTTGCTGAGGTTGACTTTGAACTCCCAATCCTCCTGTCTCAGCCTCTGAGATTACAGGCATGTGACATCACATCCAACTTGATTTCCAGAACTATTATATATAAACATCTCAATGCTTTAATACAGAGAAATAAATTTGGGATTTTGAAAATTGAATATTTATGAATGTGTACTGATGAAAAATGGTGGATGTGTTGGGGAGGAGGGCACCTTCCAAACTACACAACAACCTAATAATGGCTTCCATGATCCCACTCAAATTACAATCTTGGCCTAGTGAATAACAGAAGAGAAAATCCAAGCCAGTCACGTTTACTTATGTGAGGAACTTCGAACCTCTGCTAAAATTAATTTTGTAGATATTGGATAAAGTGAATTTCCATTACCCATGTTCTTCCTGTTCCATTCAATTCAACAAGTCCTGACTAAGTGCTGGCTAGTGACATCCATGGTACTGAGTGACAGGAACATTTAGGTTGACACTAATGTTTGTAAAACAACAAATAATCATGCTACTATAATGATTAAATCCCTTTAACAGTCAGAAATGATTTTTCTCCCCTCCATCCTTACTCATCTCCCTAAATAATCTACCCCCATTAGTGCCTCTCTCTCACCATCTGGCTGTGCATCTCACCATGGTCACCTCCTGAGTGTCCTGCTTATGGGTCAGTCCTCGAGCTGCTGAACAGTTTGTGTTTAATATGGAAAGTGCATCATATTTATGTCAATGGTGCTGAAGGTTAATGGTGCTTCAGATAATGAGCTTTTATTTAAAAAAATACAGCAGCAAAAACAAGAGCATCTTAAATTAAAGGGCATTTTACAAAATGCAATTGTGCAGAGAACAATTGTCTATTTTTTACAGAGAAGCTGTGCTTCAACTTCTGTCTGTTTCTTCCAAGTGGTTATAGTTTGTATGCAAAAATCAGGAGCTTGCTACTGATTGGTCCTTTTCTAGCATGAGTATAAACATAATAAGACACTCTACATTTGTGGTCAATTGAAAAACTGTAATAGACTCTTGGAGGTTATACCACACAAGAAGGGAGTTTATCTTACAGGTGACCTCACCATTTTCAAGTGCATTTCCTTCTTGCCCTTGATTTAAAAGTGATAGTCCTCTAAACCTTAATTTCAATACAGATAGCACTTTCCCCTGGAGACCCTCCAAGCATTTAATAGGAAGAAATGATGATGTATCTCCTGGTTTCCCTGCAGATAGGAAGTGTCACAGAAACTTGCAGAGCTGGTCCATGTCCAAGTCTGCCTGGCATCAACTGGGTCTTTGCTGCCAATCTGCTATCCTCCCATTCTTTTTCACTGACTTCCAAGTGTTCCCATCATAAAGGCTATTTCAGAGATGATGTGTCTGCAAGTCTTAAACTCACTTCTGTCCTACATCCATCCTTCCCTAATCAGATAACTTTGCCTCTTCCTTGGGAAGAGAAAAAGGGAAACTGAGGGTTGAAATGGAAAAAGGGAGGTTAGGTGGGTTGCACCAAATACATTGTGGCTTTGTTGTGCAACATTGGGAAAGATACAGCTCAGGCCTTGGAATGGTATTTCAGCATGTTAGGTACCAAGGATCTAAGATGTGATAAGATGATTAATCATTCTGATTTGTCCAAGACTGAGGAATTTCCTGAGACAGACTTTGAATGCTAAAACCAGGACAGTTCCAGGAAAACCAGGAAGGTTGGTAACCCTCAGTAAGGAACTGAGAAGTCCTACTGGGGAGAAGACTGTAAAAGTGACCCAAGTCTATGTGGGCCCTTCAGCTATGTGTACTATAATAATGAAGCTTATCTAAAACTTTTCTCAACAGAAGCTTCCCCTTGTCTACCTTTGTGATCTAATTTAGGACCACTCTCCCCCTTGTTCATTCTGCTTCAACCATGCTGAGCTTTATGTTTATCTATACTGGGGTTTTTATTTTTGCCTTAAAATAGCCTTTCTCCAGAATTTCACATGGCTTTTTCCATCTCAACTCTCATGCCTTGCCTCAATGTTCACATCAAGAAAGAGATCTTCTCTGACCATTCAATGTATAGTATCCCTCTACTTTTTCCAGTTTCTATCATGTTTTCCTCTACTTCATAGTTCATAATATTATCCAAATTGATGTTATTAATCTGGTTTGCTTATTTTTTGTATGACTCTGGCACTAAAGGAAAAGTCTATTATGGCTAGAACCATGTCTTTCTTGTTCATTGCTCTATCACCAGCATCCAGAAGAGTAACATAAACTCAATATTTATCTGTTGAGTGAATAAACAGATCCAAGTACTTGTGTACCACAAGATTCATGCTTTTGTTAGGGAAATTATAAAAAGTGATAGCTGAAATATTATAGCTCTCATTTCAGGATTACATCTAAGTAACTTCTAAGAAGGACATTTACATAAAAGGGATAGGAATAGGTATATGTATTGCAAATATTCTCTGTATTTTGATAGTAGGTACAGAAGGGAAAAAGGAGTCTATCCAAAGGAAGTGGTATCCATTATTGAGAGAAATATAATGTTGAAATTGGGGAATAGAGAAAGAAGGAGAATTTATTCTCCATTTCCAACTGAAGGGGAAGCCTCTTGTATTACTGCATTACCAGTTCCTGTGAAGGAATGTAAATTCATCGGATTTAAGGATAAAGCTTTCTAATAGCAGAAACTTCAATTAACCAAAATGAGACAGTATCCCTAACAGAGAAAAAGGAGTGGGGGAGGATAGAACAAGAGGCAGAAAGATATGAGGGGTTTAATAGGGTCTTAGTCACACATTTATAAGGCCAGAATTCCTCTCATGGAAGATATTCCATGAGACTGCCTAGAGTTAGCAGAGGAATCTTTCCCCTGAAAGGAAAAGGTAGAATGTGTAGGGGTTGCATTATGAAATAGGGGAAGAGAAACAGAGAGTTCACTCTGAGGTCTGTGAGGTAGTAGCAACTTATATGAGGCAGAATTTTCTAAGAGAAGGAGACAGCTGTGTAATTGGGAAAATAATCTCTCAGGCAAATTTTGGAGTGAGCATGTGTAAGATTATGCATGTACCTGTGTTTAAGTGTGCTGAATGTTTTATTTCTTTCTCCCCGCCCCCACCCCTGACTGGGGATTAAACTCAGGGGCACTCAGTCACTGAGTCACATCCCCAGACCTACTTTGTATTTTATTTAGAGATAGGGTCTCACTGAGTTGCTTAGCGCCTTGCTTTTGCTGAGGTTGGCTTTGAACTCCTGATCTTCCTGCCTCAGCCTCCGGAGCCACTGGGATTACAAGCATGTGCCAGTGTACCAGTGCGTCTGGCTGTTTTCTTTCTTTTTTTTTATTCTGGCTAAATCAAAGTTGATTTGCTTTAGAAGAACTAAACATTTTTCATTTTTTTCTCTTCCTTCTCTGTAACACAGAGAGTACTCTGACTTCCTAGGCCATAAATAACTCCAGGGACATTGGACTAAGACATACTATTACGAATTGAGTTTCATAACTATTTTAAATGACTCATTTTGCCTATCAGGCTTAATGAAATGCCTCTTCACAATTTTTTATAAGATAGAGGAGGAAAAATGCCACAAAACTATCAAGAGAGAAATGGAATGGTGAATTCACTTACCACAATATTCTTGTGAATATAAGGCCAAAGACAAATGTTGAAATGAGTTTAGGAAAGATAATCAAAGAACAGGAAGCAGAAATGTAGAGTAATATTGTACAATGATGGAAGAAAATCAGAAAGGTCAAAGAACTGTCAAATTAAGACTGGATATTTTATGCTTTGAAAGAATTCTTAGTACTACCCTGATCTGAGTTCTTTGGTTTGCAACAAAAGCATTGATTGACTCGGGCCTCTGTTACCTTAGGATTCTAAAACATCTTATCTGTGCCCTATTATCTTACACTTTAAAAATCCTACAAAATCCTTTACATGACTTTATGGATCAGGGTCTTTTTTTACTTGTTGTTTTTAGATATACATGACAGTAGAGTGTATTTTGACATATTATACATACATGGAGTACAACTTATTCTAAATAAGATCCCATTCTTGTGGTTGTATATGATGTGAAGTTACACTGGTCATGTATTCACATGGGCATAGGGAAGCTATGTCTGATTCATTCTACTGTCTTTCCTATTTCCATCCCCCTCCTTTTCCTTCATTCTCCTTTTGTCTAATCCAATAAACTTCTATTCTTCCCCTCCCACCCTTCCATGTTTTGCTTTAGCATCCACATATCAGAGAGAACATAAATGGCATCTAACATCTGAGACCTGAAACAAACAAACAAACAAAACATAAATAAACCTGTAACTTCAGAAGATGCTTATGTTCCCAATCCATAACTTGATTTAAAAGGAGATTGAGGGGGTGAGAGCGGAGTAAGTATTCAAAGAGGTTAAAGGAAAAAAATAATGAGTAGTAGACCTGTATGCGTAAAAGGATAATCAGTGAGTGAAGGATGGGAAATCTGAAAGATGAAAGAATGAGGTTCAGACAGTGAGACTCAGACAAGAAAGGCTTCATGTATACAGCTTGTGTGAAAAAAGAGCCAAAACAGTGTGCTTACATAACCAATATTTCTTTCTTGCAATTGCTATTATTATGATTATTCTGTATTAAGTGTATAAAAGGGCCTCTAGGCCTTTCCATATTTCTACAAGAAATTCACTCTGATTTAGTAAATCACCACTCCCATTTGAAAAATTGTTGCTTTCAAAATGTGCATTAGTCCTAGTAGGGGCAGTATATATTGCCTGCATCAGGACACTGTGCTGTGTTGTAGTACCTGAGAAAGCAGCTTTGGAGAACCCATAAACAGGCTTCATTTTAAAAGCCTAGATTTTATCACAATGGGCAGCCAGCGTTTGCTAAGAGGAACTGCCAGAAGCACCAATTAAGTTTAAAAAAAAAAAAAAGCTTGCTTTTTAGTCCAAACGATAGGGGCATAAAAGAACAAGGAGTGTAAGAACCAGTAGGAATATATGAGAGTGATTATCCCCTTCCTTACTGCAGATCCTGGAATTAGAAGGGGAGAACATGTGAAAGAAGATTTAACTTACATTGGTTGGATATTTTTATAAACTTCAAAATGTCATAATGCCCAAAATGAAGCCACCTTTATAACTGAAAGTACCTGACAAGCCACATAATCTTCCTAGGGGTCATTGTGGGGCAAGGAAGAGGTGAAAATAAAGCTATTTCCTATTAATACTCCTTCAAGCCCTGGTTGTTGCTTATAGGCAGATTTCCAGTATCTTGTCATCTTTGTTGAAAACTAAACATTTGTTATATTTAAGTAAAAGGTATAATTGTAAAGATTTGACATATGTGAACTTACTGTTTACATTAGCTAAAAAATAAGCATCTGTTGTTTTTCTCTCTAGCAGCCATACACCCTTTCTCCACCAATGATGCATTGATTACTCTTGGAGTAATTCATTTTTCCTTGGCTTTCAGTTTGTACAGTTTGGATGGGGTCAATTTCACCCCCTAAAACAAGACATGGGCACTGATTGACCTAAATGAATCAACAAATCTCATTGCCTTGACAAAAGTGATTAGTTTACAAATGAGTACTTGACCTGATTCATACCAATGATGAAGAGTATATAGAACAAGTACAGAAACTACTGGAAAAATTATCTCTTATCCTATATGGTATATTAAGAGTGAGAAGTATGAAATTGTTGCAACCATTTTACTACCATAAGGCAGGAGAGGTTAAAGCTACCAAGCATTCACCAAGTGAAATACAAAGATGAAGCCAGACTACAGAGTCAGTGTAGAAATATGTAGAAGGACTGAGTTGTCATGATATTGAACTGTTAGATAAAAAAATTTTACCCCTGGAATTTTAAGCTCTGTGATCACCCCATATTCCCTATATTATATAAATTAATTTGATTTGGATTTTCAGTCACTTAAAGCATAGGCTGCTAATGGATAAATTAGTTGTATCATGTTTCTTTTAAACAAATGGGACAGTTGTTCTTGAACATTGGCTTAATCATTTTTTCCCAATTCTAGAAATGGGCATATAACCCAAGATTGGTCAATATCTCCCTGGCCACAGTGATTATTTTGGAAGTAAGCAGATGATCCAACTTGTTGAATAAAATAAAATTTGGGGGCATTTATAAGAATTATTAAAAATAAGGAACTTATTTTTGTTAGATTTGTTAAGCTAGTAGAATGTAAGTTTAGAAATGCAAAATGTCTTCTTTATTACTTTGCAGGAAATAGCTTTCAGCACAAAGGAAAGCAGAGCGGAGAGAGAGAGAGATTTCTAAGAATATCATTTGAATTTCCTGTTCTAGTCAACCATACTCCTGAAAGTATATGTGACTTGATATATGCACCATTCTTGATTAAACTTGTTTGAAATATATACTGTGTCACCAAAGGAGTTCTGACTATGCAGCCTTTTATTTCTCACACACTCACAGATGACACATACAATAGATATGAGTTTCTACCTATTCAAAGCCTCATTCTTTGAAATCATTCATATAATCTTAGTCCTTGATAAAGGGTAATGGTCATGTTTATGTTAGGATGAATACATGATCCAGGAGTTATAAATCTATAAGCAAGGCTGAGATGATTGTTTAAATGTAATGTCTGAAAGAATTAGCTATAGCTGCTGGGGTTGTGGCTCAGTGGTAAAACGCTTACCTAGCATGTGTGAGGCCCTGGGTTCAATCCTCAGTACCACATTAAAAAACAAATAAATATTTGTTCCCAGGATGTAGGCTCCCTATTTACCTCTCTTATTGTTTCTCTTGCTGAGAAAAAACTTTTCAGTTTAAGAAAGTCCCATTTGTTGATTCTTGTTACTAACTCTTGTGCTATGGGTGTCCTATTAAGGAATTTTGAGCCTGTCCCCACAATCTGTAGATCGGAGCCAACTTTTTCTTCTATCAGACGCAGAGTCTCTGATTTGATATCTAGCTCCTTTATCCACTTTGAGTTGACTTTTGTGCATGGCGAGAGGAGGGGATTCAGTTTCATTTTGTTGCATATGGATTTCCAGTTTTCCCAACACCATTTGTGGAAGATGCTATCCTTTCTCCATTGCATGTTTTTAGCTCCTTTATCAAATATAAGATAGTTGTAGCTTTGTGGTTTAGTCTCTGTGTCCTCTATTCTGTACCATTGGTCCACCCGCCTGTTCTGGTACCAGTACCATGCTGTTTTTATTACTATTGCTCTGTAATATAGTTTGAAATCTGGTATCGCTATACCACCTGATTCACACTTCCTGCTTAGAATTGTTTTTGCTATTCTGGGTCTTTTATTTTTCCATATGAATTTCATGATTGCTTTATCTATTTCTACAAGAAATGCCATTGGGATTTTGATTGGCATTGCATTGAACCTATAGAGAACTTTTGGTAATATCGCCATTTTGATGATGTTAGTTCTGCCTATCCATGAACAGGGTATATTTTTCCATCTTCTAAGCTCCTCTTCAATTTCTTTCTTTAGGGATCTGTAGTTTTCATTGTATAGGTCTTTGGGCCAAGGACCTGAACAGACACTTCTCAGAGGAGGACATACAATCAATCAACAAGTACATGAAAAAATGCTCACCATCTCTAGCAGTCAGAGAAATGCAAATCAAAACCACCCTAAGATACCACCTCACCCCAGTAAGATTGGCAGCCATGATGAAGTCAAACAACAACAAGTGTTGGCGAGGATGTGGGGAAAAGGGTACTCTTGTACACTGCTGGTGGGACTGCAAACGGGTGCGGCCAATTTGGAAAGCAGTATGGAGATTCCTGGGAAAGCTGGGAATGGAACCACCATTTGACCCAGCTATTGCCCTACTCGGACTATTTCCTGAAGACCTTAAAAGAGCACACTACAGGGATACTGCCACATCGATGTTCATAGCAGCACAATACACAATTGCTAGACTGTGGAATCAACCCAGATGCCCTTCAATAGATGAATGGATAAAAAAAATGTGGCATTTATACACCATGGAGTATTACGCAGCACTAAAAAATGACAAAATCATGGAATTTGCAGGGAAATGGATGGCACTAGAGCAGATTATGCTTAGTGAAGCTAGCCAATCCCTAAAAAACAAATACCAAATGTCTTCCTTGATATAATGAGAGCAACTAAGAACAGAACAGGGAGGATGAGCAGGAAGAAAAGATTAGCATTAAACAGAGACATGAGGCGGGAGGGAAAGGGAGAAAAAAAAGGGAAATCACATGGAAATGGAGGGAGACCCTCATTGTTATACAAAATTTCATTTAAGAGTTTACGAGGGGAATGGGATAACAAACATGGAGGGAAATGAATTACAGTAGATGGGGTAGAGAGAGAAGATGGGAGGGGAGGGGAGGGGGGATAGTAGAGGATAGGAAAAGTAGCAGAATACAACAGTCACTATTATGGCAGTATGTAAAAATGTGATGTATAACCGATGTGATTCTGCAATCTGTATTTGGGAAAAAATGGGAGTTCATAACCCAACTGATTCTAATTTATGAAATATGATTTGTCATGAGCTTTGTAAAGTTGTGAACATCCAATAAAAAAAATAAATAAATAAATAAAAAATAAATAAATAAATAAATAAATAAATAAATTGTGTTCAACTACAACTAAAAAATAAATACTAAAAAAAATTTAAAAAGAGAATTAGCTATAAAGTCACCTAGAGTTGGGCCAGAATTTGTGCCATGGCATGTTCATTACTTATATACCAAAACTACAGAAAGACAAAGATACCATGAATTAATAGAGAAAGTACTCTGTATAGAGAAAGCAGAATACAACACATGCATACAAAGAAGGGACCATGTAGTGTACACGCACACGCACACACATACACTAAACAGATAGAAGAGATAACTGCCTTCTTATTTTCTACACACAACATATTTCCTTCATGTCTACTAGAGCCTTCATTTTTCCTTTGATCTTTTTCATATAGTTCATCCTTGTGATTTGACCTAGCCTGAGTGGGATTCTACCCTTTGTAACTAAGTGACCCAATCCTAGCACTATGCCAGGGAATAAGGTTGGTTAATTATAAATTTATCTTCATAAGAAAAATACAGCAAAAAGCAGAAGACTATGGGTTGATCTATAGCATGAATTTTGAGCATAAAATAACTGTCTGATATGCTTCAATTCCTTGACTCAGTTTGGAGCCTGAAATCTGTGGACTGGTTTACTTGTACATGGAGCTAGGGAAGATCTCCCCCACAATAGTTTATAACAATGTTTAAATTATCATCTCAATTACTCTCTGTGTACACATCAGTGAGTATTCTGCATATTAATAAATGAACTCTGTGTATTCAGAAGGCTACTGTGGTAGCATCAACATGAGATCCACTCCTCATTTTATGGGATCCTTCCCAACTTATTGTAAATGGCTTAGAGGATTATGCCTGAGATTCAAGGGAGAACAGATGAGTCTCATTGTCCTACATGAGGTAAATTTAAACAGTCTGAAAATGAGTGTCCTAAAATTTGGTATTTTTCTGTTCATGGTCTATTCTCCAGCTGTATAGAATAAGCAAACCAAAATGATTCTGCCATGAAAAAACAAAACAAAACAACAACAACAAAAAAAAAACCTAGAGCTGCATGGTGTTTTAGTCAGATTTTTTCACTGCCATGACCAAAAGACCTGACAAGAACAATTTTAGAGGAGGAAAAGTTTATTTTGTGGTACATAGTTTCAGAAGTCCCAGTCCATAGATGGCCAACTCCATTCCTCAGAGATCAAGGTAATGGACAACATCATGGGGATAACATCATGGTGGAAGATTGTGATGGAGGGAAGACAGGATCATCAAGAAGCAGAGAGAGAACTCTACTCAACAAAAACAAAATATAAACTGCAAAGGCACACCCCCAGGGACCCACCTTCTCCAGCCACACCCTACCTGCTTTCAGTTACCAATTAATCCTTATCAGGAGATTGATTCACTAACTGGATTAAGGCTTTCATAATGCAACCTTCTTGCATTGTCTTACATATGAGCTAATAGGGGACACCTCACCTGCAGATGGGAAAATTAGACCACCGGGTCAAAGCAGGCAGGCACCTTCTGTGGAATTCATGTTCACCAACTAACTTAAAATTATCTTCCAGTCTGATAGACTAATATGTTCCCACTGAAGTACAGAGAAAACTAAACATCATGGAGTTCTGGCTACATCTTGCCCACTATCTATCTCTTTAATTATTTTATGAGATGGACAGTGAGGAACTTTGAAAATAACAAGCAAGTTTAATGTATAAAGGATTTTCCAATAACTCAGCTCTTGGAGAATTAGCAAGGGCCCCAAAAGGGGCATGAATGTTTCTAGTATTTCTCTTTGACTACAGAGCTTACTCATGCTTTTATTTTCCTACTCCCTTTCTAACTCAAAATACAAATGTCCTAAATATTGATATTATTTTCTAGCTTATGATTCTAATCATCTGGGTATAGAGTTGTCTTAACTTCCTCACCACTCCTTTCTCCCTCCCTTCCTTTTGTTCTTTCTCCTCTGAGCCTCACTTCCATTTCTTTGGGGAGGATGCTTTTTTGTATCATTAAAATGATGTTGTTGTCATTAAAAATGCCTACTCTGCCAAGGTTACATAAGAAATTAATAATAATTCAAAGCCTTGTTAAAATAGCTTAGAATTGTTTTTCCCTCCACTGTCAGAAAAATAAAACTCAAATTGATTTTCTCTTGTGCAGCCTTAGTTATTTCCTCTAAGATGAATAAAAGGCACAAACTGGTTTTCAGAGATGCAAGAGCAAAAGTAACAGCACCCAAGAATCATTTACTTGAAATAATGTATGTGAAGTCTTAGCACAGTTACTGGCATATCTAAGGAGTAGAAGAGGTTAAATTATTTGTAAAATCATCATTATCATCATCATCATCATCATCATCATCATCATCATCATCAGTCCTAAAGGCTTACATTCTCAGTTGTGGGCAAGATACCCTTGAAAACTGTCCCAGAAAGTGAAGCTCAAAGATGGTTTAGCAGGAAAATTTAAGGCCCTCTTAACTTTTAAAGTTCTTTCTCACTTATTATTTTGCTTTTCTTCTGATACAAGGCTGGATTTATAATTGGAAGATGAAAAAATATAGTTTTCTAGCAATAATAATTAATGGAGTAAAATGCTATTGTGTTCAAATCATCCATTGCTATTGAAAGAAGAAAATGCTAGGGCAAAAGTTCCCCTCTGTAAAACATAAAAGAATTTCTTTTGCAATGTTGGACAAATACAAAGATTTTCAATGAATAAACAGAACTTTTTAAGCACTGAGCAAAAATTAATAAAGAGTGCAGAACCCAACTTTATAGTACGCTGTATCTATTTTAATGAACACATGGCACTGATTATGTTACATTCACATAAAATTTACAAATATTAATGCATTTAATCTTCATAACAAGCCAATGACATAGGTTCAGTGATGGTATTGCCATTACCATTGTATTGCTGAGAAACCTGAGGCAAAGGGGCTATGCAAATCATCCATTGTCATGAAGACAGTTTGTACTAGAGTAAATATTCAAACACAAGCAACAGTCTTTCTCCAGTCTACATCCCATCCCATAATGCTGAAGTGCCTAGCCCAGGCACCGTTCACCCTCAAAAGACTATTAGCCAATGATTCTACCCTTCTTGGCATTTGTAGACTTCTGGTAGCAAAAATATGTATACTTTAGTCTACTGTCCTGGTAAAGAGATAAAACTGTTAGTTCATGGTGGGCATGGAACCATTGTACAGTTGCACTCAGATGCCACAGAAGTAGCCAGAACCCTGGAAATACTTCTAGTTCAACTCTAAGATATGATCTTCCATTCTTTGCTGAGTCCCTTTACTAGTGAATTTCTACCCCACAGCACATCAAAATCTTTCCTTGAATAGACAATCATAAAAGTCAAAGGAAGATAAGAATAACATGAGACACACGAAAAGAGGGACTCATGCTCCTTCTCTAGGTAGGTAAAATTGCAAGGGAATCACAGAACAAATTTCACACACATTACAATTCATTGTGTATAAATGTTTCAACAGAATGTAATTCTCTTTTAATAGTATTCAAAAGCATTGACTCTGGTGTCAGAATTCCTGTGTCTAAATCTCAGTGTTACTACCTACTAGTTGTGTTACCTTGAGTAAGAAATTTAAGTGATCTGTCTCAGTGTCTTCACTTCTAAAATGGGGCTATAATAATATACTAATTGGATTGATGTGAGGATTAAAGAAGGAAAATTTTGAATTTCTAATAAAAGTATCTAGCAGCAATGTTATATTATATATATATTTGAATATATATGTGTATATATATGTATGTATGTATGTGTGTGTGTGTGTGTATGTATATATATATCATAGTGAAACATTACATAGAGTTCTGATCTCTCCTCCAAGTATCTCCCATAGTGTCCACCATGCTATTTATTCTGGATGTCAGCTTCATTTCACTTCTAATCACCTTTAACCACTTGTTGCTAGGTTTCCATCCATGATAAGACAGATAAAATGCAACAACACAATCAGTATTTGGCACATGTATAGACAGGACTTTGCTTTATGGGATCACCTTTAGGTCAGTAGCAAGGAATATAGTACATTCAAATGCCAGATCTATCTGAAAAGTGTAGAAGTACCATTTTTTGGTGGTAACCATCGAGTCATGGTAGGTTTAGGTAACTATCAAGGAGATAGTTATTTGGCTCATTCTTTTGGTTGTTTGCTTATTTATTTGCTAATTTTTGTGTAATTTTTTTTTCATTTTATTTTGTGGGAAGAAAAGATAAAAGGAGACAAAAGGAATACCAGGGACTACCTAATTGATACAGAACACTAAAAACACAAACTGATGTTATTCCTTTAATTTATCTTTTATTGGACAGATAATAATTGTATAGATAATAATTGGGGTACAATGTAATGTTTCAGTATACTTATATATTGTGTAGTAGTCAACTCGGGATATTATTCATCATCTCAAAACATTTATCATTTCTTTATGATGAGAATATTCAAATACACTCTACTACCTGATTTATATAATAGAATATGTTTGACTTTTAACATCCTTCAGTGTTAGAAAAGAGTAGAACTTATTCCTACTCTCTGACTGTGACTTTATACCCATCAAACTATAGTGATCATATCATTCATCATGTGTGTTAGGCAGACTTTCATCACTGTGACAAAAATCCCTGATAATAACAACTTAGAAGGGGAAACAGTTTATTTTGGCTCACAGTTTCAGAGGCTTAATCCATAATTGGACCATTCCATTGCTCTGGGCCTGAGGTGATGCACACAACATCATGGCTGAAAGCATGGTTGAGGAAAGCTACTCAGCTCATGGTAGCCAGAAAGCAGAGAGAAAGAGAAGGAGTAGTCAGGGGGATAAGATATGTTCCCCAAGGGCATATCCATAGTGATCTACCTCCTCTGGTCTTACCATATCTGCCTACCATTTCCACCCAGTAATCCATTCAAATTAATACTCCATCAAATAGATTAATCCTCTAATGAGGTTACAACTCTTATAATCTAATCTTTTCACCTCTGAACATTCCTGCATTGTCCCACCTGAGCTTTTTGGAGGACACTTCATATATAAACTATAACATCATAAATATAGGAAGAGAAATTCAAACTGCTAAATGAATCAACAAGAAATCAACCTAATGAAATCCTAACACCTGAATTAATTGTGTAGTCAAGTATAATCAGAAATAGAACATTTTAATAAAAACATAGTGTCAGGATTTTAAAAACCTGGTCAATACCAGATACATACCAAATATCACTAGGCATTGGTTACTTATGTGTTCTTAGTAAGATTATATTTAGAATTCAAGAAAGTTATATCTTGATCAAAATTAAATGTCTGAAAACATTTTAATATTCCTATATGTATGTCACATAAAATATATGGCTTAGAGATTAATTAATGAGATATGTGAATAAAGGGATTACTACCACAATTACCTTAATTGTGGGGAAGTAATTAGGGAAGGAAAGAATCTCTTGGATGCCAATCTTATGAACTCAAAAGTATAAAGTTATGAAAAATATTAAATACAATTTGAACTTGAGGAAATAGTTTGAAGAATGGTTGAGGAGCTGTACAAAAGTCTTTCAGCAGGTTAGCAGCACAGGTAGGAGTCAGTCCTTCCATTAGGTTGGAGCTATCTCAATCTAGGTCAGATTCCGTGGCTTTTTATTTGATGAGTAGTGAGCCACCCAGTTATATAGCACATAGTTTTACTTTCAGTCCTTCCTAAATATTACAGTTTTTCATAAAAACAATTTCTGTCAAAGGAATTAGAAGGACTCAGAGTTCTTACTGTTCATCTCACCTCAATTGTACATTTACCAAAGTCTTTTCCTTAACTGTACATTTACCAAAAGTCTATGATGATGTAGACCACGTGATCTGCCTTTATCCAAACATATACCTTGGAAAATCTGGGAAGTATTCCAAGTCTGTGTTCTATGCTCTCCTTATATATTTTCTCATATCCTCATATGGCCAACTCTTTCCTGTTTTTTCAGTTCAAGTTACTCCTTCCTGGTAAAGAATTTCTTGACCTTCCTGGAAGGAAGAAGTGACCCTTCCCCTCTTCTATTTCCTAAGGCACATAGTCTATTTGCAACCTTGTTGATAGTCACCATATGCCTTGATGATGATGGTAATCATGGTTGTGATAGCAAAAATTTGTAGAAGACTTCCTTGTAATTGATGTTTTACATGAATTATCTCAGTCCTCATGAATTCCAAATGAAGTAGGTCCTTTTTTTCACTAATTGAAGATAAAGAAACAAGCTCAGAGAATTTAAGTAACTTACTCAAAGTCACATAACTAGTAAATGGCTAAGCAAGAATTCAAGCATGTTTTTATTTGTCGCTAGCTTCCAGGTTCTTAACTACTATACCACTGTTTCTCTGAGTATAGTCCTCAGATCACAAGCATGAATATCACCCAGATGCTATGTTTTACTTCACCCTTTCTGAAGAGTAATTTCTGAGAAAGAAGCCTGGGAACCTGAATGTTTCCACCCTCTTGGTATCCACTGAAGTTTATAAGAACTATGGTACTTAAAACTACCAGTAGCAATTCCCTTGAGTTTATATAGGTTCTCATGCTCACAAAAAACTTTGACTTCCATTATGCCTTGCTGGCTACTTCTAATATATGATCCTTACATGGGTTTATTTTTTTCTTCTTTTTTTTTATTGGTTGTTCAAAACATTACAAAGCTCTTGACATATCATATTTCATACATTAGATTGAAGTGGGTTATGAACTCCCATTTTTACCCCAAATACAGATTGCAGAATCACATCGGTTACACATCCACATTTTTACATAATGCCATATTAGTAACTGTTGTATTCTGCTACCTTTCCTATCCTCTACTATCCCCCCTCCCCTTCCTTCACATCTTCTCTCTCTACCCCATCTACTGTAATTCATTTCCCTCCTTGTTTATTTTCCCATTCCCCTCACAACCTCTTACATGTAATTTTGTATAACAATGAGGGTCTCCCTCCATTTCCATGCAATTTCCCTTTTCTCTCCCTTTCCCTCACACCTCATGTCTCTGTTTAATGTTAATCTTTTCTTCCTGCTCTTCCTCCCTGCTCTGTTCTTAGTTGCTCTCATTATATCAAAGAAGACATTTGGTATTTGTTTTTTAGGGATTGGCTAGCTTTACTAAGCATAATCTGCTCTAGTGCCATCCATTTCCCTGCAAATTCCATGATTTTGTCATTTTTTAGTGCTGCGTAATACTCCATGGTGTATAAATGCCACATTTTTTTATCCATTCATCTATTGAAGGGCATCTAGGTTGGTTCCACAATCTTGCTATTGTGAATTGTGCTGCTATGAACATCGATGTGGCAGTATCCCTGTAGCATGCTCTTTTAAGGTCTTCAGGGAATAGTCCGAGAAGGGCAATAGCTGGGTCAAATGGTGGTTCCATTCCCAGCTTTCCAAGAAATCTCCATACTGCTTTCCAAATTGGCCGCACCAGTTTGCAGTCCCACCAGCAATGTACAAGTGTACCCTTTTCCCCACATCCTCGCCAGCACTTGTTGTTTTTTGACTTCATAGTGGCTGCCAATCTTACTGGAGTGAGATGGTATCTTAGGCTGGTTTTGATTTGCATTTCTCTGACTGCTAGAGATGGTGAGCATTTTTTCATGTACTTGTTGATTGATTGTATGTCCTCCTCTGAGAAGTGTCTGTTCAGGTCCTTGGCCCATTTGTTGATTGGGTTATTTGTTATCTTATTGTCTAATTTTTTGAGTTCTTTGTATACTCTGGATATTAGGGCTCTATCTGAAGTGTGAGGAGTAAAAATTTGTTCCCAGGATGTAGGCTCCCTATTTACCTCTCTTATTGTTTCTCTTGCTGAGAAAAAACTTTTCAGTTTAAGTAAGTCCCATTTGTTGATTCTTGTTATTAACTCTTGGGCTATGGGTGTCCTATTAAGGAATTTGGAGCCCGACCCCACAATATGTAGATCGGAGCCAACTTTTTCTTCTATCAGACGCAGAGTCTCTGATTTGATATCAAGCTCCTTGATCCACTTTGAGTTAACTTTTGTGCATGGTGAGAGAAAGGGATTCAGTTTCATTTTGTTGCATATGGATTTCCAGTTTTCCCAACACCATTTGTTGAAGATGCTATCCTTCCTCCATTGCATGCTTTTAGCCCCTTTATCAAATATAAGATAGTTGTAACTTTGTGGGTTAGTCTCTGTGTCCTCTATTCTGTACCATTGGTCCACCCGCGTGTTTTGGTACCAGTACCATGCTGTTTTTGTCACTATTGCTCTGTAATATAGTTTGAAATCTGGTGTCGCTATACCGCCTGATTCACACTTCCTGCTTAGAATTGCTTTTGCTATTCTGGGTCTTTTATTTTTCCATATGAATTTCCTGATTGTTTTATCTATTTCTACAAGAAATGCTGTTGGGATTTTGATTGGCATTGCATTAAACCTATAGAGAACTTTTGGTAATATCGCCATTTTGATGATGTTAGTTCTGCCTATCCATGAACAGGGTATATTTTTCCATCATCTAAGATCTTCTTCTACTTCTCTTTTTATGTCTTGTGTTTCCTGACTACAGTCTTTCCCTACAGGATTTCTTAAAAGCGTACTTCAGATTTTTGCCCATATAAATTGTGTTCAGTAAGCTCACTTTTTTTTTATTGTGATTGCCAAATGAATGGTGTTCGCTGCTTCAGACAGGATGCCAATTTGTTTCATATTAAAGGGAGATATTTTCACTCCCCTGAACCACAGGTATTCTTATGACACTAATTTTAAGCACTTTTATGTCACATTCCTCCTTCCATTAAAAAGAGTGTCACAATGGTGTCACCTTTCTGTTTTCACAGAAAAAAATAGCATTGAGTCCACTGCTATGACATTTTCTCTCTTTCTGTATATCCTTCCATCATCATTCATTGACTCCTTGCCACTACCTTAGGGGAAAACAATGTACTCAGAAAAGAAGCTAAAGGTAGTCATAGCTTGATGCATGCTGGGACACAAAAGGAATGATCTGTGAGATTATAAAGAGGGGGAGTATGTCTTTGGCCACAGTGATGAAACATCTAAGATGATGACTATAGGTATAATTCTTGTTAGAAATTTTTGTTTAAAATAATGTATTTTATTTTAAAAAATCAACATACTCACAATAAATTAATTGTTCACCCCATTAAGACTTCTGTCAACATTCTTATAAATAGTTGTTCAGTCATTTTTTTTCTATGCAGGTGTGCGTGTGTGTGTGTCTATATGTGTGTGTTACACACACATTTTTGAAACAGAAAAATGCCATATACATGATTTGGGATGTTGACATTTTCTATTTAATTAAATATCTTTATACAAAATGTGATGTTTGAAAACTTTGCAAAACTATCTTGCCTTAAAACAACTGTCATTCACAGGTCAATGCTCTTTTAAAAGGAAGACAAATTGAGAAGAATCAGAACCAGTGGCTAAGTTGAACTAGTGTGCCTGTGGCTAATAATTTGACTAGAGGCCCATTGGGGACCTGATTCACCAAAGTAAGTCATAAGGATAACACTAGTTAGGAGATCAGAAGAAACAGGCCATGGTCAAAGATTCCAATTCTAGTAAGTGGCTGAGGGAAATACTCAATCAGGTCCAGATTAATTGAAGGTCCTAAATAGGTAGAGTTATAGGTCAGGGATAAATGCCCATAAAGCTAACGGTAAGCAGGAAGGCGGCATAGGGTCACAGCATACAAACATAGATCTTGGTCAGGAATTCAAGGCAGAGATAAACCAAATTGGGAAATTTTGTTGGGAAACAAAATTGGACTGAGCACAGTAACTAAAGATCTAGGTCAAGAAGCAGTTTAATACAACAATGTGACAAGCAGTCCTAGGAGAGGTGTTTAGATATGAGCAGTTTTAGTGATGGAAAGAAAAGATCAGTAAGAACTCTCTACAGTCCAAGGATTGCACTCAATGAATGGTGTCTTGGGTGTCCTTAGAGTTCTGACAGGTGACCACCAGAAAATGTGTACTTGCTGATTGAAAGTAACAGGACTCAGATTATTATCCCTGGGGCAATCAACAATAACTAGTAATGAATAGACAGAAGAGAAGTGCAGGAGGCTGGGATGAGGGTGGCTTATAAACAGACCATCCTTTGCATAGTAAGTTTTCTTAAATTATATAAAATGGAAATTGACACTTTGATGGGTCTAAAATGAGAGCACTTTGGTTGGTTCAACTCATAATAATATCACACAAATATTTACTAAAATAGGTAGGTGTTAGGACAAGAGTAGGTAGATTTGGTGAAGTGTTGGAATATAGATTAATAGCAAAGTTTGATTATATGAATTACAATCATATGGCTTTACCATACAAAAAGATTACTTTCAAACCTGACATATGGTAGATTTTCAATAAATAGTATCTAATATTTTTTTAATTGTTAATGCCAGTACTGGGCTGGTTACTATGTGCTAGGAGCCACAAACAAAATATAAATGGCACCTTTGGTTGTAAAGTGACGCCAACTAGCCACTGAGGTATTATTATGCTAAGATTTACATTCATATGCAAATTGGGCTCCTGCTGTTCACCTTGGCTTGCTACAGGACTCAAGTTACCGGACTGCTGGAGAGTTCCCATTGGTTGGGGAAAGATAGTAGGAGGAAATTCCGGGGAAGGTCCGGGACCCTAGCTCCGGGAGGCACGCAGTTCCGGCAGACGCCCGCGTGGGAGGACCGGGTTTAGCTTGCCTGCGGCGGCTTTTTCAAAATAAAGTTTTGTTCCTGCTTGACTGGCTCGTGATTCTGTGCCCAGCCAAGACTGCGGCATTTGGTGGCCCGTACGGGGAACGCCTGAAACTTAGAGGTGAATAAAACTGCTCGCCCCTGAGGGAAGGCAACAGAATGGGTGAACATTTAGAAAAACAATGTGTTCTTGTTTTGATTTATTTTGTTTTTATTTCAAGCTCCCTAGCCCTAGAATTTTCTCAGGCGAACTGGGAAAAATGGTTGGCTCAAGGTTTGAAGTTATTCGGCCCTGAGAAAGAGAAAATTGATATAACCATTCTATGCTCCATTTTTGTTTCATTCTGCTTCGGCTTTGTTTTATCCTATCTTATTGGGTTACGTTACCTTTATAGTAGATTAGAATCCAGTAAAAAACAAACCGAAAAACTGCTAAGTAAATTGTTAGAGGTCCAAACTATGGTAGAAAAAACGCTAAGTCAAGCAAAAGAGAAGGTCTCTCAAGCTAGTCAGACAGAGGAAAATTTAAAGAAACCAAGCTTAGAGGAAAAACAGCCATCAGGTGGAGAATTACAACAGGAGGTTGCTACTAACTCCGTTCTATCACCAAAGGGCATAACTCAACCAACAGCTCCATCTACCGCTGAGCGGCCCTCAACTCCCGTAGTTGATGGACGGAATTCTGAGGCAGGACCCCAAAGATTAGCATGCCCTGTACTTGAGCAGGCAGAAGGGCAACGAATTCACCGTGCTTTAGATTTCAAAACAATAAAGCAATTAAAGGAGGCTGTAACGACCTATGGGCCGCAAGCTCCCTTCACAATAAGCATGGTCGAATCTGTTACCAACTTGGACATGACACCAGCAGATTGGGCTAACATGTGTCGATCTGTGCTAAACGGAGGACAATATTTATTATGGAAAGTTGCCAATGAGGAATTTTGCATGGAGACAGCTAGGCGAAATGCAGAAGCTGGTTATCCTCAAAGAAATATAGAAATGCTTTTGGGGAAGGGACCTTATGAGGGTCAAAGACAGCAAATTGAATATGACCCTGGCGTATACGCACAGATTGCTGTAGATGCAGTTAGGGCATAAAAAACTTTACAGGGGCATGGAGACTTACAAGGTCAATTATCTAAGGTAATACAAGGAACTAATGAACCTTACGCTGAATTTGTAGATAGACTTATTCAGTCAGCCTCTAGGATATTTGGTAATACAGAACAGGTAATGCCATTTATAAAACAACTGGCTTATGACCAAGCAAATCGTTGCTGCAGAGAGGTCATTAGACCATGGAGACATGAAGATTTAAACACATATATTAAATTATGTAGAGACATTAATGAACAAGGGCAAATCTTAGCAGCAGTACAACAGGCTTTAGATGCCAGGCCAAAAACATGCTATAATTGTAATCAAACAGGACATTTTAAAAGGAGTTGCCCCATAAGAAGAGGGTTTAACAAAGCGGGGTATCAAAGGAATAGAATACCGGGTATTTGCCCACGATGCCATAGAGGGAAACATTGGGCTAATGAATGCCGTTCTCAAACCACCATAGAGGGTATTCCGTTATCAAAAAACGGACAAAGACCAAGTGTTTACCCACGATATCATGGAGAAAGGTATCAGGCTCCGTTGCCAAAAAACGGACTAGAGGGCCCAATGCCCCGGGGCCCAAAACCACAAATATATGGGGCAATGGAGGAACCCAACAGCACCATCAAGGTAGTGCCCAGGACGCATTATCCATTAAATCCCTCATCAGACAAACTAGAGGGAACGCAGGGCTGGACATCTGCTCCTCTGCCAGAGCAGTACTAACTCCAGAGATGGGAGTTCAAATCATTCCCACAGGAGTAAAAGGACCTCTTCCCCAGGGAACAGTAGGCTTATTATTGGGACGCAATTCTTCTACACTAAAAGGACTTACGATAAGTCCTGGGGTAATTGATCCCGATTATGAGGGTGAAATAAAAATTATAGCTAGTTCTCCAAGAGGTATATCAGTAATTTCACCAGGAGATAGAATAGCACAGTTATTAATAATACCCAGCCTGCATGATAAATTTTCCAGTCGTAATGTAGAAAGAGGTTCCAAGGGATTAGGCTCCACAGGTGTAGATTGGGCTATGCTGTCTTTGAATTTAGATTCTCGCCCAATGCTAAAATTAAATATACAAGGACATAACTTTAATGGGCTGCTGGACACAGGAGCTAACCTTAGTGTCATCTCTCGTCAAGAATGGCCAAAACATTGGCCATTACAACAAGCCACTCAAACGCTTCGAGGCCTAGGAGTGGCGACTAATCCCCATAGAAGTGCTATGGTATTAGATTGAAAGGATCCTGAAGGATGTGAAGGAACTATACAGCCCTATGTATTGGATCATCTTCCCGTAAATTTATGGGGACGAGATGTCCTAGATCAATTAGGATTGACATTAACAAATAACATCAATCCTAATGCGCCCACTACTAGGGCTAAACAAGGCTTTAGGAAAGAAAAAAGATTAAGAGAACAAGAACAAGGTATAACAGCACCTATTCAAATAGATCAAGAAATAAATAGACACGAATTGGGTTTTCAGAAAGGGCCACTGAGACAATCAAAATTACTTGGAAATCAGAAAGACCAGTGTGGGTTCCTCAGTGGCCCCTGACTAAAGAAAAGATACAAGTAGCCCATGACTTGGTCAGACAACAATTAGCGGAAGGACATATACAACCTTCCGTATCTCCCCATAATACTCCCATTTTTGTCATTAAAAAGAAATCTGGTAAATGGAGATTATTACAAGATTTAAGAGCCATTAATAATGAGATGGTTATTATGGGACCTGCTCAATCAGGGATTCCTCAATTGTCTGCTTTACCAAAAACCTGGCATGTTTTAGCTATAGATATTAAAGATTGTTTCTTTTCAATTCCAATTCATCCCGAGGATAGTCCACATTTTGCATTTACTATCCCTGCACTGAATCATGAAGGTCCTGATCAGAGATATGAATGGAAAGTACTCCCTCAAGGGATGGCTAACAGCCCAACTATGTGTCAAATTTATGTTAATAAAGCAATCCAGCCACTTAGAAACCAAAATCCTGAACTACAAATATTTCACTATATGGATGATGTGTTATTGGCACATAAAGATAAAAACACATTACTAGAATGTTATGCCACACTTACAAACTTATTGAAAAATTATAATCTAGAGATAGCAATAGATAAAGTACAATTAAATCTTCCAATTAATTATTTAGGAGTTCTATTATCCTCAACCATGGTCCGTCCACCAAAAATTCAAATACGAGTAGATCAACTCAAATCACTTAATGACTTTCAAAAGTTATTGGGAGACATAAATTGGATAAGGCCTTATCTAGGCATACCAACAGGAGAGTTAGGACCTTTATTTGATATTCTAAAAGGTCCATCAGATCCAAATTCACCCCGCATGTTAACGCCTGAAGCAAGAAAAACATTAAAAATCATTGAAACGTATATGGAAAATATGCATTTGGATAGAATTGATATAAGTTTGCCTTTATTATTTATTGTACTACCAACAAAAAATATTCCTACAGGAGTATTTTGGCAGGAAGGTCCATTATTGTGGATACATTTATCTTATTCTCCTAACACTATTCTTACTAGATATCCTGAGGCTGTAGGACAATTAATACTCAAAGGAATAAAAGCAGCTAAGGGAGTATTTGGGATTTCTCCCAATAAAATTATCACTCCATATACTATGGATCAAATTGATGAGTTAGCTAATGAGTTAAATACTTGGGCAATAATCATGTGTAAAACTAGTGTTTCATTTGATAATCACTTACCATCTAATCCTTTGTTGTCTTTTTGGTCTAAGCATCCTGTAGTTTTTCCAAAAATGACAAGAAAAACCCCTATCATAAATGCTCCAAATATATTCACTGATGGGTCAAACAATGGTACAGCAGCAGTAGTTACTCCTGATCAAACTTTTACATTTTTAGTTCCCAAACAATCAGCTCAAAAGGTAGAGCTTAATGCAGTATTACAAGCTTTTATGATGTTTAAAGATTCTGTATTTAATTTATTTTCTGATAGTCAGTATGTAATTAATGCTATAATATCCCTTGAAGATGCTGGTAGGATTTCACCTTCTTCTACTGTTTTCTCTTTGTTTTCTGCTATACAAAGTCTAATCTGGGACCGAAAAGATCCATTCTTTATAGGTCATATCAGGGCACATACAGGATTGCCTGGAGCCCTTAGTATGGGCAATGAACTAACAGATAAATCTACACATGACATACATATTTTCTCCACAATAGAAGAAGCTATAAATTTTCATAAAAGGTTCCATGTCAATGCTAATACTTTACAAAAACGTTTTAAAATAACTAAAGAACAAGCCAGACATATAATAAAACAATGTCAAAATTGTGTGACATTTTTACCACAAGTTAATCTTGGAGTCAATCCTAGAGGACTGATACCTAACCATATTTGGCAGATGGACGTCACACACTTGCCAGAATTTGGAAAATTAAAATATTTACATGTTACAGTTGATACCTCTTCCGGATTTTTGATGGGCTCCCTTCATGCCGGAGAAAAAACTAAAGATGTTATAGCTCATTGCTTACAAAATTTTGCCACTGTGGGTGTTCCAAAACAGTTAAAAACGGACAACGGTCCTGGTTATACTTCCACCTCTTTTAAACAATTTTGCTCATCATTTGGTATTACTCACATAACAGGAATTCCATACAATCCACAAGGACAAGGCATAGTTGAAAGAGCTCATCAAACTATTAAAATGTACTTATTAAAACAAAAGGAGGGAATTGGAAAGGGGTATATATCCCCCAAAGATAAACTTAAAATAACCCTTTTTACTCTAAACTTTTTAAATTTAGATTCATCGGGACTTAGTGCTGCGGAAAGACACTTGTACCCCAAAAATGTACATAAGCCTAAGGTACTTTGGAAAGATATTCTAACAGGACAATGGAAAGGCCCCGATCCAGTCATAGTATGGAATCGGGGTACTATCTGTGTTTTCCCACAGGATGAACAACAACCGATTTGGATTCCAGAGAGATTAACTAAAACAATTTCTACAGAAAAAGAAGATGATTTGACTCAAATTCATAACAGCTGACATCCAGAGCTCCAGCTTGGCTATTCTTACATCTGCGGCAGTGATTAACCAAGGTGTTTTTTTTTTCAATATCTATTTTATTATTGCATTTTTCCCACACCATAAAGTTCTATTTTATTTTATTTATTTATTTATTTATTTTTTGAGCTCATACAAACCTAGGTTAATGTTTTTCTGATCAGTTTTATTTTTTGACTGTGTTTTATTTTTTGACTGTGGAGTTTTTAAACATTGCAATGGAGATTTCACCTAGGTATAGTTACAAGGCCTTTATTTACTATTGTCTTATGTGTTGTATGTTGTGTGCACACTTCTGTTTTGTGTTGTATGTCTGTATGTATGTATGTCCATATTTCTTATATGAGGAGCGCTCATGAAAAAATGGATCCAAATTTTTTCTTTATTCACGTGATTTATATGGTTTAATTTAAATTAGGTGAACAGCTGTTAATGATTGTTTTTAAAGATGGTTAACAGATCTGTTTGTTTGCTAATTTAAATTTGGTAAACAGCTATTAAGGATTGTTTTTAAAGGAGTTTAACAGATCTGTTTGTTTACTTTCACCTTTCCTTTTTATTATATTTAATAATTCTGTTCAGGATAATGTCTCTTTAGCATCATTGCCAGAATTCCCATCTCCATCCCAGTGCCGGTGAAGACTAAGATAAAACCAAACTACAGCTTCTATGATAGCAATCACAGTAAACTGTATAAACTGATGCATCAATGAATATAACTCAACAAATAATGCTATCAAGGACTTAATTTACTTTGGGAGGAAATGGACACATTGATAGACTCCTCCAATTTGAACTGCTTCCAGAACTTGCCTGGACTATATATCAGTTGCATACATTGTGAAATATCATCTGGTGCACCGAATTGTGGTACTGCTGGCATATCTTTGCTGATGGTGTCACCAGTGATGCAATTTCCTTGCCAGCTCACCCCATGTTTATTGTGGTAATACTGGCATATCTTTGCTGATGGTGTCACCAGTGACGCAATTTTTCCAAGGAGCCATCAATTGGCTTAATGTCGTGGCATTTCTGTATCCTCCTCCCTTCTACTAGTGATGGTCTAAAATTTGGGGGCCAACAGAGGTGAGGCAAAGAACCTCACCCCCCCACTGGCACCAAGGCAAAATTTGGGGGCCAACAAAGGTGAGGCAAAAACCTCACCCCCCCCACTGGTGCATAGGCCTATCCACAAGCATGGCTGAATGCTGGACCGGTAGTCAGTGACGGGTTGATCTGATTACAATGGATTCAACCTAAGACAGGAAGCTGACGCCTAAAGGTCAGTTCTCCCATGACGGGTAAGAACCATATGTTAAATTGGACAACCTACCAGGCACGGTCCATAGCCACATTGCTTGTTGCTTAATTAAACAGAAGGGGGCAAATGCTAGGAGCCACAAACAAAATATAAATGGCACCTTTGGTTGTAAAGTGACGCCAACTAGCCACTGAGGTATTATTATGCTAAGATTTACATTCATATGCAAATTGGGCTCCTGCTGTTCACCTTGGCTTGCTACAGGACTCAAGTTACCGGACTGCTGGAGAGTTCCCATTGGTTGGGGAAAGATAGTAGGAGGAAATTCCGGGGAAGGTCCGGGACCCTAGCTCCGGGAGGCACGCAGTTCCGGCAGACGCCCGCGTGGGAGGACCGGGTTTAGCTTGCCTGCGGCGGCTTTTTCAAAATAAAGTTTTGTTCCTGCTTGACTGGCTCGTGATTCTGTGCCCAGCCAAGACTGCGGCAACTATGGAACATATGAGAGAAGAATGTGCCACTGTACCCTAAAAGAACTTACTTTTAAAGAAAAATGAAACAATGAGAGAGGAAAAGATACTCATTTTCCAGTATTTAGAACTAGGGCACCTTAGTCAGTGAGCACATAGGAGTTCAAAGAAGACAGGTACAGAGTGGTTTTAGCTAGAACAGATGTATTAGATAGTTTCTGGCTACTCTAACAAAATAACTGAGGCAATTAACTTATAAAGAGAAAAGGTTTCTTTAGGCTCACAGTTCTAGAGGCTCCAGTCCAAGACCAAATGTCCCAATTTTCTTCAGGCCTCCAGTGAAAGTGGCTCATTATGATAGGTGCACATGAAGAAGCAAACTGCTCACATCATGAGCCAGGAAGTAAAAGAGAAAAAGATACCAGGGTCCCACAACCTTTTTAAAGGTTATGCCCCTAGTGACCTCAGAGCCTCCCTAAATGCCTGACCTCCTATTGGTTCTACCATCTCTCAGTAGTGCCACCCTAGGGACCAAAACTTTAATAATGGGCCTTTGAGAAACATTCAACATCCAGACATAGCAGGGGTTGAAGAAGGGTTATAGATAAAGTAAAAAAAGAAAAAAAAAAACAAGAATAGGAATGGTTTGGGTGCAAAACACAAGCAAATAGAAAAGGCTCTTCTAGGCACCAAGCTTCCTACCACTCCTGATCTTATTTTCCAAACAAATGTTCCTCAATACAGATTAAAATGATGATCAGGTCATCCATTTTGAAGTATGTCCTATAATACACTAGTCCTGGGATGCTTCATTTTAAAAGATTCTCATAGTCAACGTTGGAAAGTGCTATAATTTCCTCTTGGAAATTCACAATATATAATTAACATATTAAATTATCTAAAATGTCTAAAATGTCCTGTAATAAATAAAAAATAAGTTCTAACTTTGCTTATCCCAGCATTTCTCAAAACCTTGGATCATATATTAGAAGTAGCCAGCAAGGCATAATGGAAGAGAGAAAAAGAGGAAGCAGACACAAAGCTTTTTAAACAACAACCCATCTACACAGTCATGGTTGGAAAACACTGTTCTTTCTAAACCACTACCTACTTCTTTTTTAAATTTTTTATTTGTTTTAATTAGTTACACATGACGGTACAATGACCTTGACATATCATACATTTGAATCAGATTGGGTATAATTTCTCATTTTTCTGACTGTACAGGTTGCCAAATCACATTGGTCATACAGTCATGTATATACATACAGCAATACTAGTGTCTATTTTATTCTGCTGTCCTTCCTATCCTACTTCAATTCCTTTAGCCTTGGCTATGATGCATGATATTTGATGAAGAAATACTCATTTCCTAGGTTTGATGAAGAAATACTCATTTCAGCTGGAGAGTCTAAATAGACACAAAAGTACCTTTCTTATTGAAACTCCTGATGCTGAATCTCTTTTTCTGTCTCCTTCTCTTATCACCCCTCTATTTCTGTGTGTGTGTGTGTGTGTGTGTGTGTAGTGCTTTGTTGTGGGAGTATTTCTGAATTTGAGTCTTGGTTACTGAGAATTTGGGGCATGTCATTGGCCTTAGAGACATTTCCATAGATTTTTTTCTGTCTCTGAACAGTGTCTTGGCCATCTCTGCTGAGGATAATCCTGTTTAGACATGGACAGCTTTCTGGAAGAAGGTTTCCACTGGAGATGTTCAAGCAAAAGGTGGACAATCAGTTGGCAAGATTGTAATAGAGGTAGGGATTGGTCTTTATGACTTTTAATTAGGTTGATGATTCTTAAATGTCTCTGTACATTAAAATCCTGTGGAGAGTTTGTAAAAACACCAAATGACTAGGATCCACCCCAGAGCAATATAATCAGACCCTGTGGAGGTGAGTCCCAGGCAACTTATTTTATGTATTTATTTATTTGTTTAGCACCAGGGACTGAACCCAGGGTCACCTAACCACTGGCCATATCCCCAGCCCTTTTTATTCTTTTATTTTTTTGTTTTGCTTAGGACCTCACTAAGTTGCTGAAATTGGCTCTGAACTTACAATCCTTTTCCTCAACCTCCCGAGATGCTGGCAATACAGGCATGCACCACCTGGCCTGGCCCAGGCATTTTATTGTTTAATGTTCAAATGTGATTCTAGGGCTGGGTCTGTGGCTCAGTGGTGGAGCGCTGGACTCGCATGTGTGAGGCCCTGGGTTCAGTCCTCAGCACCACATAAATAAAATAAAGATATTGTGACTACCTACAACTAAATTTTTTTTAAAAAAAGTGATTCAAAATGCATCCAAAGTTCAGAATAGTTGAGTTAGATGATATTTTTTAACACTTGATTAAAAGTGCTTATTATAGGAGGGTAGACCTTATAATTCAATTATTCTATACAGCACTTATATTTAAACAGATTAGGTTTCTTTTAATGCAGAGTGATTTGAGGGACATTTCATAGATTTACTTCTATTTTTCCCCTAAATTCCCTTCCAGCTAACCACAGTGTAAAAAATTCTTGTTTGAGAGATGTGTTCTTTTATGTTAGGCCCCCAGAGTCCCCTCTTAAAATGCAAACACCCTCTAGAGAAGAAGTACATTAAAGCTATTATTAGTCACTGGCACTGTGTACTATAATGTATCAGCCTGTCACCTAACAAGGCCAGGAGGGAGTGGGGAGGATACAGGAAAAGAAACATTACTTACACAGGGAATGTGCCAAGAATTGCATCAAAAGTTTACTGTCTTCCTTCCCTGTACTCCTTTATTGCCCTCCCCTTTTAGTTTTAAGATTACTCATCTGACCCTCTTCATTTGCTGCTGTGAACTAACTGTGAGTCATTTTTATGCATTTTGTTCCTGTTGGTGAAAATATATTTGGTATCCTATAAGGAACTGGAATGAGGGAGCTATTTTTTATATTAATAATTTCAGTCATGTCCTCCCCTAAACAAGCACTCAGCACAGTGACTTATGCAGCTTATGTCTTCACAGGTCACCAAATTACCCAATTACCAAATTGATGGTGTGGTCAGCCAATTTAATAGTGAGTTTTAGCACAAAAAAGGCAATTTGTTTCCCCAGTCCCCAGTCCCAGTATGGACACCAGCTATTTGAGAGACCTGACCAAACTGACCAAAAGTTCTGGTATCATATTACTATACTCTCACTCAACTTGTTGCTTAGTCACCAACTAAGCAACTGAATGGAGATTTAATGCTTCATTTGTTTCTCAGTTCATGTCATTTATTGCAGTTAGCACAAATGCTTTAATTTTTTGATGGCTAGTTTCAGATGCACTGTGAATACTGGTAGGGTAGAGTTGATCAATATATTTCTTTTAAGGCCAGAGTCTCCTGTATCACACCTCTTTCTATCAATAATTTTGTGAGTCACACTAGACTGTCAGTTGACAATTGCATTTTTTTGCACATAGTCAGGTCTCAAGGATATCATATCATTTTGTCTTCTACTCCATCTGGCTACATCAGATATTTCATATATCAGCTTTTTTTTAAATTTAGTACATTTCCTGTTATAGAATGTTCAATTAGCCTTGTTTAAAATGCTTTTACTTGCTCCTTGAGAGAGGAAAAATGCTCTGTGAGCTAAAGACATCAAAAGCTTTATGAAATCTTTTTTGTTGTTGTCCTAATGTCCTAAATGACTATTTTTTCCCCTGAAGAAGATAACATCAGTACTCCCTTGGGTCTTTGTTTCAAAAATGTCCTAGCTTCACAGATATTTTATCTACCTTCTCTGAGTACTTTTGGTTACTATCTTGATAATGCTTCTGAATATATTGACTCATTCAGTTTGCAGCCTGTTCTTCATAATCTTCATTGGATTCATAAATCAGTTTAGTGAACATTTCAGCTCAAACTGGTTATATGGCATCTGTTTAAGTGACTGAGCTTATCTTTTGTTTTTAATTCATGTCAATCCCTTTGTTATGTGCATAGGCATCTGTTTCTCAAGGCTAGAACTATGCTCATAGACAAAAAGGAAAGAGGAGAAATGATCTGGATAACATAAATTAAAAACACATCATCTTCAATTATTTGAGACTTTTTGATTTCTAAAGATGGCCTTCTGCCCAAATTATCCAAACAATAACTATACATTATTTTTGAGGTGAATTTTATATATTTGTTTTTATTTATTTTTATTTTGATTCTCTCTACTATAAACCTTCATAGTCTAAGGCCATGACCTATTTTATTTAACCAGTGTCTCTTTCTCTAGTTCAGAGATAAGCAAACCATGGCACAAAGCCCAAATTCATCCTAGTTTTTGTTTTTGTAAATGAAGATTTATCAGCATACAGTCACACTCATTTGCTTACATATTGACTAATGTTACTTTTGAACAATAGTGGCAGAGTTGTGTAGTTGCAATGGAGACCACATTGTTCTTCACAGCCTAAAAAAATTACTACTTGGCTTTTCATAACAAAACATTTGCTGGAATGCTGGGTGAGGTCACACAAACCTGTAATCCCAGGGACAAGGGAGGCTGAAGCAGGAACATTGCAAGTCTGAGGTCAGCCTCAACAATTTACATAGACCCTTAGCAACTTAGCAGGACCCTGTCTCAAAATAAAAGTAAAAAGAATTAAGGATATAGCTCAATGGTAAAGCACCCCTGGGTTCAACACTGAGTACAACAACAACAAAATTTTTTTCTGGTCCTTTCTTTTGTTTTATTCTCATTGATTGTTCATCCACTGCCACATTCACTTTTCTAAAATGCCAATTTCATCATATCACTCTCCAACTCTCCTACAAAAAAACCCTTAAATTTGCAGTTGATATAAAGCTAGTGTGCAATATTATGGCTTTATTCTCATATTTAACATCCATGATGTGCAAGTTCTTAAATATTTTGAAAATCACCTTTTTTTGATGGTTATTCTTTTATGGAATAAAACCAAGCTCTTTAGCCTTATCATTTAAGGTCCTTTCTAATCCTCTTTTTCATTTGTCCCCTATCTGAATCATCTTTTCTGTATCTAGAACATACCTAGCTCATTCTTTATTTTTCCATGAACATAGTCATTTATTACCAATTAATATGTACTATACATAATCATCTATGCTTTGCTTTTACACAATTGGAAGTGCAGTAGGTTTGGTGACACCAGTCTCACCAGAAACGTGTAAGTAGTGCATTGTGCTATGACAGGATGTTAGCTCATTCTTGTCTTTGTCTCTTCCTTGTCCCTGGGATTACAGGTTTGTGTGACCTCACCCAGCATTCCAGCAAATATTTTGTTATGAAAAGCCAAGTAGGAGAGAAAGGGGGAATAGCTAGGACGGTGGAAGGAGACCCTCATCGCTATACAAAATACATGTATGAAGATGTGAATTTGGTGTCAACATACCTTACATACCAATAGAGATATGATAAATGGTGGTATAAAGGTGTATTAAGAATTGTATGCAAAAAAATAAGAGAGCTCATGTATAATGGCATAATTTGGTATGAACATACTTTATATACAGAATTACAAAAATTGTGCTGTGAATGGATAATTATGAATGTAATGCACTCCACTATTGTCATGTATGTAAGAAATAAATTAAAAAAGAAAAAGAAAAAAAAGAAAAGCCAAGTAGTAAATTTTTTAGGTTCTGAAGGACAATGTGGTCTCTACTGCAACTACACAACTCTGCCACTGTTGTCCAAAAGTAGCATTAGTCAATATGTAAGCAAGAGAAGAGGCAAAGACAAGGAAGAGCTATCATACTGTCATATTCCCTAATTTGGAATAATCTGAAACTTTCTCCGTGCCTTTATGAAGATCATCTATCCCTGTCCACCTTGGATAGTCTCAGTTTATATCTGTTACCCTGATATAACTTTTAATTTTAATTGGTACATTATAATTAAACCAAATATCATGATTCATTGTGATTTATTCATATATACACATGCTTAAATTGGTCTCTTTCATTCCCCAGTTCTTGCCCTTTCCCTTCCTTCCTTCATCTCCTTAATCTATATCCTCTACTCTACCAGGCTAATATAATTATTATTAATGCCTCATTTCATTCTCAAAAGTGTTTTAGTTTAGACAACAAATTATATGCATATCTTAACTATGAACCATATTATTCCTTCAAGGATTGCTTCAAACCCTACTGATCCAATGAAATTTTGATATCCTCAACCCATGGAGCACTTTTCCATCTTTCAGTTTCTCTTAGTATCTAGAACACTAGTAGTACTTATAGTATAAAGCCTTATACTAGGTACATATTTTTACTTTTGTAATATTGATCATCAATTAGAATAAATGTTCTCTTTAGATAGAAGCCATGCCATAAATTGTGTATCTGTTTAGTTTCTAGAAAAATCTCTTAAATACTTTAACTTATTTATGGGTATGTGTTGCTTTATTGGTTGATTTATATATGTTTATACATAACTATCACATGGGAAATTCATCTTAGAGTTATATTTATAAACTAAAGTGATAATAGATTACAGAATTCTATTGATCTATTTTGAGAGAGAGAGAGAATTTTTTAAATACTTCTTTTTGTTTTCAGTGGACACAACATCTTTATTTTATTTTTATGTGGTGCTGAGGATTGAACCCAATGCTCCGCTCATGCCAGGCAAGCGTGCTACTGCTTGAGCCACATCCCCAGCCCTCTATTGATCTATTGCTAACATTACTGATAAGTCCTTAATTTTCAAATGATTTTTTTAGGATCATCTATTCATTTTGAGTGGTTGGACCATTTCATTGTCAGAGTGGTGTAACAGAAATAATATTACAAGAGGAATCATGGAAGTGGGGTTTCTATTATTGGCTCCATCACAATCACTTAAACTCCTCATCTGTCAAAGAAATATTGTTGCACTGGATTATTTCTGACAGATAATGCCTATAATATTCAAGGAATTAATATAGTTAACAGATGATTCTACAGCATGATTTTGGATAAGTTAAATAATATATTTCATAGAACTACCTGAATTCTACCTCAGTTAATCAACTTCAAATTGATTTTTTTGTCTGCCACTTTTAATTTAATTATTCCAAATGTTGTTCCAGTGATAAAGAAAAAAGTTACTTAGAGTGTGTGAAACTGTGCATAATAAACATGTATGTTCTGATAATGAACTGATCTGGTTAATTAAATTTGGAGAGAAGGAGATTCTGACAACATGGTGAACTGAATATCACACATTTCCCCCTCAACTCCCAATAACAAGCTATTTGCTATTCCTAAACTAAATGGGTACTGGTGCTTATGGCTAACTGAATACAAGAAAGACTCTGGGTTTTGTTAAGTCCTAGAGAGAAAACTGACATAAAACTTTCTCCCTCTCTTGGATACTGTGGAAGTATATGAAGACCATCATAAGAGAACACCTAAGTGAAGGCTGTAAATTGCTAGATCTTGACTTTTACAGATCTATGATTCCTTGTGAAGAGGGCTGATATTGGCCTTGCATGAGATTGCATGCGACTACCTAAAAATCCAAGACAAAATTGAATTAGTGATCCAAGTCCTTCCTATCTGAGGCAGGAGAGTAAGAGGAAAACAAGAACACATGAAGGATTCTGCCATGTGCATTGTCAGTAGTCTAGTACTCTATTTGTTTCCATAATTCTAACTTACAGGGATAGAGATCACTTTACATGCAGTGTAGGACCATTGACACATAGGACATGCCAACTACCAAATCCCAAATAACTGACAGTAGAAAGTGACAATCCCATCTCCAAATACCTAGCAGCTACAGAGAGGAAGTTAAGGCAGAATGTACTGAATATGTGCTCAGTGAGATAGAACTGCTCAAAGGGACAGGTGAAACTTGAATAAGAGCACTGAAGGAGATTCAAGTTCATTACAGAAAACATTTTCTGGAATAAAACATGAAACTTTTCTGTGTATTCAATTCTGCAAAGGAATTAGAATATGTACCTGTTATGATATGAATTGGCATATATTCATTAAGATAGACAGACTGGAGATATGTTTTAAATGTTCAATAAGGATTCAAAAGACATACTAAATCACTGACTGGCAAACTATAGTTCACAGGTCAAGTCTGATTTGCTACCTGTTTTTGTATGACAGGTTGTGGGAGACCAACCTTACACATGACTGAGTCACACTCCCGGCTTAGTGCTGAGGCGCTCAGTCTCACAAATGTGGCAGAGCTTTCCCCACCCTTCTTTGGTCCGAGGGTCAGTGTCTTGTGCATGGGTATGTCTTGCTACAGCCCCATGGGTGAAGCTATGCTCACCTGTTCCTTTGTAATATAACCCCTTGCCCTGTTTAGGACAGAATCTTCCATGGAAGTGCCTTGTGTGTGTCCCCTTCTCTTACTGTGCCCTTGGGTGTGGCCTACCCAGGTGTCAGTCAACCTGCTGACAGTGGACATCATGAAGATAGACTCAGCCCCCTGAAACCTGACACCTTGCCTCATTTGAATAGCTTCTCCTCAATAAAAGGGGTCAGCGTGTGCTCTCTCTCTCTCTCTTCCTGCCGACCCTTAAGGTCAGAGGAGCCGTCACAGTGACCCCAAAGAAAAATGTATTTGTGTCTCTTGTGTGGTTATTTTGCACAGCCCAGTCAGCCCAGTTTATCTGGAGTAACCCCTGAGCCTTTTAGTCGTCAGAACAGAAACCTGGCAACAGGTGAGCTAAAAATAATTTTAACATTTTTAAATGTTGGAAAATAGAAAAAGAAGAATATTTCATAACATGTGAATAGTATGTGAAATTAAAGTTAGTATTTATAAACAAGATTTTATTTGAACATAGCCATATTCACTTCTTTATATATTATCTCTGATTTATGAGTGTTACAGTTAGGATATGGAATATTCCCCAAAGTCCCATGTGTTAAAGGCTTGGTCCTCTGGTTGATGCTCTTGGAAGGTAGTGGAAATTTTTAAGAGGTGGGGCCTAGTAGGAGATTTTAGGTAACTGGACTCACTTCCCACAAAGGAGATTATGAGACAGTGATCTTATTTTCACTCTCTTTGCTTCCTAGCCACCATGAAGTAAGCAGTTTGTTCTGCCATGAACTCCCTGTTGTGATCTGTGGCCTCCCCATATGGCCAATAAATTATGGACTAAAATCTTCCAAACTGTAAATCAAAGTAAACCTTTTTGTTTTATAATCTGATTGATTCAGATATTTTTACAGTAACAGAAATCAGGGATTGAAGGAATTTACCTCAATATAACAAAGGCTAAATATGACAAACCCAAATCCAGTATGACAGTGAATGGAGAAAAACTGAAAGCATTTCCCCTAAAAGCAGGAACAAAACAAGGATGTCTACTCTCACCATTTTTATTGAATATAGTAAGCACTTGAAAATTTATCCACGAATATAAATAGCAAAAGTAGAAGTCAAATTATCTCCCATTTGCTGGTGACATGATCCTATATTTAGAGGATCCAAAAAACTCAACCAGAAGAATTCTAAAGCTGATAAACCAATTCATAAATGTAGCAGCAAGCAAGATCAACATACAAAATTAATAACTTTCATATACTCCAGTAATCATTCTGCTGAGAAAGAAATCAGAAAACTAATTTAATTTGTAATAATAGTTAAGAATTAACCTACCCAAGGAGGAGAAAGACCTCAATAAAGAAAATTACAGAATTCTGAAGAAAAATTGAAGATACTAGAAGATGGAAAGACCTCTCATGCACATGAATAGGCAGAATTAATATTGTTAAATTACCATATTACCCAAAGCAATCTAGAGATTTGGTACAATTTCCATCAAAATATTAATGATATTCTTCACAGAACTAGAAAACACAATCCTAAAACTTTATGTTGAAGAACAAAAGACCAAGAATAGCCAAAGCAATCATGAGCAAAGCTGGAGGCTTCACAATACCTGATTTCAAACTATACTACAGAGCAATAGTAACAAAAACAGCATGGTACTGACATAAAAACAGACAAGTAGGTCAGAATAGAAGGCACGAAGACAAATTCATGCAGCTATAGTCATTTGATTTTTTACAAACGTGCCAAAAAGATACGTTGGAGAAAAGATAGCCTCTTTAACAGATGGTAACTAGTAAAACTGGATATCCATATGTAGAAAAATGAATCCAGATCCCCATCTATCTCCCTGTACAAAAATCAACTCAAAGTGGACCAAAGACATAGGATTTAGACCAGAAACTTTGTAACTGTTAGAAGAAAATATAGGTCAATAAGGCAAAGGCATCAACTTCCTGAATAGGACTCTTATAGCTCAGGAAATAATACCAAAAAAAATCAGTAAATGGGATGGAATCAAGTTAAAATGCCTCTGTACCACAAAGGAAACAAAAGAATGAAGATGTGATCTACAGAAGGAGAGAAAATCTTTTCCAGCCACCCTTGAGAAAGAGAATGAATATTAAGAATATATAAATAATTCAAAAAATTTAGCACCAAAAACAAAAATCCCACAACTAACACAATCAGTAAATGGGTAAATGATCAAAACACACATTTCTCAAAAGAAGAACTACAAATAGCCAACAACTCCATGAAAAAAATATTCAACAACTTTAGTCATCAGGAAAATGCAAATCAAAACCTCACTGAGATTCCATCTCACTTTAGTCAGAGAACAATATTCAAGAATACAAATAACAATTTATGCTGGGATTGTGGCTCAGGGTAGAGCACTTGCCTACCATGTGTGAGGCACTGGGTTTGATTCTCAGCACCATATATAAATAAATAAAATAAAGGTCCATCAACAACTAAAAATATTTTTTTAAAAAAGAATACAGGGCTGGGGTTGTGGTTCAGCAGTAGCACACATGCCTAGCACATGTGAGGCTCTGGGTTCAATCCTCAGCACCATATAAAAATAAATAAATAAAATAAAGATATTGTATCCAAATACAACTAAAAAATATTTCATGAAAAAAAGAATACAGGGCTGGTGTTTTGGCTCAGCAGTAGTGCAATTGCCTGGCATGTGTTAGGCACTGGGTTCGATTCTCAGCACCATATATAAGTAAATAAATAAAACAAAGGTCTATCAACAACTGAATATATATATAACAATACATTCTGGTGAGGATGGAGGTGGGAAAATGGACTGTTATACCTGTTGACATTAATGTAAATTAGTACAGCCACTATTGAAATCATTATGGAGGTTCCTCAAGAAACTAAAAATAGACTGCCATATTAACCAGGTATGACATTCCTTGGTATTTACCCCAAATAACTAACATCAGCACACTATGCTGATGTTCATAGCAGCACAATTCATGATAGCAAGTTATGAATACAGTCTAGGTATTCATAAGGATGAATGGATAAAGAGAATGTTGTATACATACACAATGGAATATTATTCAGCCATAAAGAACAACATTAGGTCATTTATAGGAAAATGAATGGAATTAGAGAACATAGTGTTAAACAAAGTGAACCAGAATAAGAAAGATTGTATGCACATACTGTATGTTTTCTCTCATATGTGGAAGCTAGTGGGAAAAGAGAGATGAAACAAAAGGATCTCATGAAAGCCAAAGGGAGACCACTAAGGTAGAAGAAAGGGATCAGGGGAGGGAGGAATAAAGGGTAAGAGGTAGTATTGGGGAACGAATCTTATAAAATTATGTTATATTCATACACCAATATGCAACAATGAAAGCCACTATTATGTACAGCTAATATGTACCAATAAACAAAAAAAGTTGAAAAGATAACATACTTGGGGAAAATATTTTAATGTGATAAGTTTCTAGTATCCAGAATGTATTAAAACTTTCTTAAAGACAACAGAATTAAAATTAAACAAAGGGTTTGAATAGATATTTATGCAAAGAATATATAGAAATATTTATAATTATTATATAATTATAATTTAAATATTTATAATTATTATATAATATAAATATAATTATTATATAATTGTTTACAGATATTCATAACAGCACTGTTTATAATAGCCTCAAAGTAGAATTAACACAGCATCCATCAATCAATGGATAGACTTTAAGAATTTATGCATGGGCCAGGGATGTGGCTCAAGCGGTAGTGTGCTCACCTGGCATGCGTGCAGCCTGGGTTCGATCCTCAGCACCACATACAAGCAAAGATGTTGTGTCCGCCAAAAACTAAAAAGTAAATATTAAAATTCTCTCTCTCTCTCTCTCTCTCTCTCTCTCTCTCTCTCAAAAAAGAATTTATGCAGGGGAATATTAGTTAGCCATAAAGTTAATATAATTCTGATATATACTACAACATGGATGAGCCTTGGAAACATTATTCTGAGTGAAAGAAACCACATAAAAGCCACATATTGTATTATTCTATAATAGATAAATCCACAGAGATAGAAAATACTTTAATGGTTGCTAGCACTTGGGATGGAGGGAGATATGGAGTCACTCATAATTGACATAGGATTTATTTATGAAGTGCTGAAGATATTCTGGACTATAGTATTGATAGATGCACAACCAGTGAATATTCTAAAAATGTCAGCATTCTATATACAGTTTTAAAGAGTTAATTTAAGTATATTTGAATTATAGGTCTATTAATGTTAACAATGAGGCAAGCAAATCTTTTCAGAAGTCTGAGATACTACATGCTATAAACCAGAGAGTATGTGAGAAAATCTATGAAAGCTAGATTCCTTTGAACAAAAGATAAACATACCTGATTATTTAAAATTCAAAATCTATGTATGATAAAATATACCATAAACAAAAATACCATTAATATAATTGTGTAATACTGAAGAAAGATAGACAGTTACCATAAATAACCAAAGAGTTATTTCAAATTGGAAGGAAAATGGCAAATTAATAGGTAAATAGACAAAGGTAATGAGTAATGAATTCATAGAAGAGTAAACCCAAAAGACAAATGGATAAAAAGATTCACTAGCAGTCAGGAAAATAAAATTAAAGTAAAATACTACTTTAAGTACATCAGACTGGCAAAAATTTAAGTCAAATAATACTCATATATTGTTGGTGGAAATGTGAAGTTTACAACCTTTTTATAAGGTGATCTGGAAACATTTATTGAAATAAAACAGTTTACTCAACTCAGCAATGCCATTTCTTATTGCTTATTACAGAGCAATAACAGCATATGTATAAGTATGTTTATTTCAGCATTATTCATAGTGATAAAAATTACCCCAAATCTGAAATAAACTGAAGAATTTCCTCTATGGGAGGAAGGCTACATACATAATAATATATCCACTTCGTAGAATATTACATATGGGGAACATGATGCTAAGAGAAATAAGTCAGACTCAGAAAGTTAAAGGTTGAATGTTATCTCTCATACATGGAAGCTAGAGCAAAACTAAGGGGAAAAATCAGGGTAAGGTGTTGCCATAAAAAATAGAAGGGAGATCAGTGAAGTAGAGAAAGAGGTTGAGGGGCAGAGAGGAGGAACAGGAAAAGGGAGGAACAGGAAAAGGGAGGAACTCTGGAGTGAAATTGACCAAATTATGCTATGTACATATAGGAATATACCACATGAATTCCACCTTGCTGTTTAATCTATAAAGTAACAATTTTCAAAACAATGCATAAATAGAAAGAAGACCAGTAGAGGAAAGGGAAAAATGGGAATGAAGAGAGAGGAAAAAGGGAGGTACTAGATATTGAAATGGAGTGAATTATATTCCATTCATGCATGAATAAGTCAAAATGAACTCCACTGTTACGTTTAACTATAACACACTAATAAAAAAAAATTTAAAAAGTGAATATACTAGTGCTTTTCAAGATGATTGGAGACATTTCCAGAGAGTATTTTTGTTTTGTTTTGGGTTTTTGTTTGTTTGTTCATTTGTTACCAGGGATTGAACCCAGGGTGCTTAAACACTGAGCCATATCCTTAGTCCTTTTTTATTTTTGAGACAGGATCTAGCTAAGTTGATGAGGCTGGCCTTGAACATTTCATTCTCTTTACTCAGCCTCCTGAGTTGCTGGGATTACAGGCATGTACCACCAAGCCAGCTTCCAGAAAATATTTTTGGTTTAGAAAAGCAAGATGCAAAAATTTCATGTGTAATATAATCACATGAAAAATCCTCAGAAGTATGCATGTGTATTTCTATGAGCATGAAAAAATATGGAAGGATATTTCTTAATGGTAGCATGTATTATCATGAGTTGCCCAATAGAAGGAAAAGAAGAAAGGAAAACAGAGCAAAAAAAAGAGAAGGGAAAAATAAACCTGCAGATAATGATAACATCTATATAACATCCTCTCTGTAGGCATTCAGTAAATATTAGTTTCCCCTTTATTTTAATAAAAATGCTATAATGCAGGGAGGAACCTCAGATGAATCAGATGAGTGATAAAATCTACTAGTCAGTTTTAAGAAAAAAAATTATGCCTAGGAAAGCTTTCCTACTCAATTTGTGAGTATACACCTGATAAAATACCATCTAGTAAATGATTGCCCAGCATAGGAGGAAACAAACAGGTCCAAGCAGTTCTTAGAAATCCAGGACCCTGAACATGAACAATGAAGTGGATGTTATTTTTTTTATTTTTCATTTTTTTAAGAAAGAGAGAGAGTGAGGAGAGAGAATTTTTTAATATTTATTTTTCAGTTTTCGATGGACACAACATCTTTATTTTTATTTTATGTGGTGCTGAGGATCGAACCCAGCGCCCCAAGCATGCTAGGCGAGCACATTACCGCTTGAGCCACATCCCAGCCCCAGTGGATGTTATTTTGATAGGTACCTAAGTCTCCCTCTATTTTTAAATGACTCTGTAACAACCTTTATCTTCCCTGGGCTGTACTCCTGCCACTAGTCCTCTCTCTGTTTTACAAATGAAGTCAAATTATTTGCTATGCAATTAAATATGTGGAAATGCTTAAACACAGCTAAACCAGTGCATGTGGGATTTAATTTTTCATTGATTCTAGGTTGGAGGGTGGGTGTTTTAGTCAGGTTTTGCATCTGTATGAGCTAAGGACCTAAGAAGAGCATCTTAAACAAAGAAATGTTTATTTTTGTTTCACTATTTCAGAGGTCTTTTTCCAGAGATGGCAAACTCCATAGCTCTGGGCTTGAGGTGAGGCAGAACATCAGGGCAGAAAAGTGTAGGGGAGGGGAACTGATGAGGACATGGTAATTTGGAAGCAAAGAGAGCACTCCACTCACCAGGTACAAAATATATGCCCCACAGGCACAGCCCCAGTGACCTACCTCCTCCAGCCACACCCTATGCACCTATAGTTCCCACCCAGTTCACCCATATTAGTGAATTATCAGTGAACCACTAACAGGTTACAGCTCTCATAATCTAGTTATCTCACCTCTGAAGATTCTTGTACTCTCACATATTAGCTTTTGGGGAACACCTCATATCCAAATCATAACAGTGGTTAAGAAAATGAGTGTTTCATAAAATAGTGTTAATGTGAATTTGATACTGTGACTGAAACTTAGCAAAATTATTAGCTTTTAGATAATAAGGCCATAATTTTATTAGCTACAGAGTGAAGGAAATATTTACCTTGAACTTCAAGTCCGGTTCAAGTAATAGGTTTGAGTAGTTTCTAATCACTTCACTGTTTCTTTTTCTCTACTGCTATCATTAATCACTTTAATCTTTCTGAGTTCTCATTTTGCCCTCCAAAAAGCAAATCACTTAATAATTTTTGTAGTTTTGCTTGTTTTTTCTCACTGAATTTGAGCATAGGAAGTCATCTAGATTCTATTTCAGGCTTTGGAGACTTTTCTAAAGTGCACCAGAAATAGTCACAAAGCAAACAAACTATGTCCACTCAGTAACAATTAAAGATTTGAACAGCTTGATCATTAAGAACCTATACTCAATCACTAGCCTCTAGAAAGAAATTGCCTCAAAAAATGGTCATCCATCCAGCTGTATTACAGGTTTTGCTCAAGAACCATAGATCAAAACTCAAGATTGCAAACATGCAAGCATGATCAGCTAAAACAAGAAGCTCAATAATAGCAATTATGTGACAGAGGGATCAAGACAGTCCTTCCAAGAAAAATATGGCACACCACCCTTATTCTTTAATGGCAACTACATTGTATTCCTAGTTTATGCAGATCATTCCTAGTAGCCCTCATTTCAACTCAGCAAATGCTCCAATTTTAAGGCCCCTACAGATCTCTCTTTTGGTCACAAAATAATCTACTTTGGCTGCTACTAGAATCCTAACACATACTACTTCTCTCCTATTTTGAAATCCCAAATACTTTCATCAGGCTTCAATTCTAATTATTTTGGCTCTTCATTTCTACAAAGAACTTTTCAGTGAGCAAATCTAGACATAAAATTCCACATATTGTAAATAATTTGTAAGTATTCCCATAGCAAAGGAATGCTTTTCTGCAATAAAAAGAAACAAGTTAGAGATATACATGATATGAATGTATTCCAAAAACATTTTGTCAACTAAAAGAAAAAAAGACACAAAATACTATATGCTATTTAAATTTTAATTGGTGAGTTCCCAGGTGGTGGAAAGAATTGAGTGAAAAGAGGCATCAAATAAGTTCATTGGGTGATGGAAATATTTTGTGACTTAATTATGGCAGCAGTTACCTGGATTTCTCAAAATATATATAACATTTCTAAAAATATATATAACTGTACATCTAAAATTCATTTTATTTTATATAAATTATATTGCAACAAATAAAAATATAAAAGCTAAATGGAGTTTTGCTGTTTAACCTTTCTTTTACTACAGGGAGAACCTTACACACAAAGGTAAGGTCACAATGTTCAGCTACTTTGGTATGTCCATTAACCTTGTCTATACTGGTAAGATTTTGAATTGTTTTTCCATTGAAGAAGCAAAACAAAGAGGAAGCAAGGGAGAGAGTGAAAAAGGGAACCCATTTCTGACTAAACAGGTACTTGCACAATGCGTGAAAAGAGTAAATTATGTCTAGGACTTCCTTATTAACAAAGGGACAAAAAAGACATTAAAAGTCTTTTGTTTGTAACCAACAATGAATCTACAAATGTTGGATCTGGCTATGAAGTTAGACTTGGATCTTTAATCCCATGAGAAAATCTCACATACAGGTCTGATGCATGCCTAGTGCAACCCAAGACTGCAGTATCTTTTTCCTAAGCTCCTATGTAGAAAATCTCAGTGTTGGTCTAGAGTGCTGACATTGAATAACCAAAAAGAACCAGATTATTCTCTCATCCTTTCTCTTGGGTTGATTATAGGTGTATTAAGTTCATTCAGTTTCTTATATATAGGCTGTTATGATATCTGGCTGTCAGTAATCAATAACCTAGGGCTTGAACATTTCTGAAGGAAAAGTCTCTTTTATGGATATTAAAAACCAAGATTTTTATAAAGAATATTTAAGGTAATGGTGTCTGAATTGAGTTTGAGGTTTAAGATCCCATGATATATAAAAATTTATCAATATATTTCAAGTGTCTTGAGAGGCTGGTAAATTCTATATAGAAAAAGAAGTTGAAGTGTAAGTATTTCAGTGAGGAAAATATCTTAATAAAAGCTATTTGACACTATTATCTTTAATAATAATATAATAACCATGTTTTTTTCACTCATCAAAATTATGGTGATGAAATTAAAATGAGCATATGTAAAATCCTTCAACTGTGAAAATCATTTGCTTATTCATCTAAAATATATTCAGAACCTACTATGTGCCACAGATGTTCTAGATAGCCGGGAATACATGAACAAATTAGAAATTTTATAAATCCAATGATGATAAGTGCAATGGAGAAAAATTTAAAAGGATAGAGGGTAGGAAGTGAAAGGATATTATATATTGAATTATTATGGTTAAGAAAGGTCTTGCTAATGAGCTGACATTTGGCCTAAGGGGAAGAATTCTTCAGATAGACAGAAGAGCAAGTTCTTAGTCTCTGAGTTAGAGGATTGAGAAAGAATGTGAGAGGCTCTGGCATACATAGCAGAAAATAACCTGGATGGGGGAAATGGATATAAAGTAAAACAAAAGTCAAAAAGTATTTTTCAATGAAAATCATTTGTAGAGGTTTGGTTGGTGACATTTTGCTTGATATACACAATAACCCAATAAAGATTTCTAAAATACATGCTCTGTGTAATTGCAATAGGTTATGGTTTGAATCCAAAATGTCCCTCAAAAGTCATGTGCAAATGGCTGGTCACCAGAGTCTGGTGCTATTGGGATGTGATGAAAACTTGGGAGGTAGGGTCTACTTGGCAAAGGTGGGTTACTGGAGTTGTGTTCTTGAAGGGTGTATCTTGTTTCTAGCTTTTCCTCTGTTTGTCCCTGCTTCTTGGCTTCTATAAGGGAAGCAGCTTTGCTCTACCATACCCTCCCTGTCATGATGTTTCTGTCTTGCCACAGACCTAAAAAGCAATGAATAGAGTTGACCATAGACTGAAATTTCTGATATTATATGCAAAAATAAATCTTTCTTTGTTTTAAGTTGTTTTCCCCAGGTGATTTGTTACAGTGAAGGAAAGCTAAATAATACAGCATCAATGGTCAGCTAATTCAGATACAAGAGCTCTGCCTTTTTGCCACTTCCTATGTTATTGTTGAAACAACATTCACAAATAGTTGAAAATTATTTGAGACTGTTAAGAAGCAGAAGTAAACATTCAGAAGATCATGAGCTTTGGAGCTAGATAGATCTTGGAGTCCTAATTGTACAACTTACTAGCTGTGTCACCTTTGATAAGTTATTTAATGACTATGTCTCAGCTTCTTCAATTATAAGATGGATATTAAAGCTCCTTTCTCATACAGCTGAGCAGATTATATCAGATGATATATTTGAAATGTTGAGCATCATGTCTGACACAAAATAAATAGTAACTCCTTCTCATTTCTTACATATTCATAGGAATGGTATTTATTACATATCTCTTTTAAGATTTAAAAGTAGACACAGTAATTTACCTGACATCATCATATTTGATTCACTCAATAGCATAGGTTGAGGTGACAGAGTCACAGTGAGCAGCATGGACTGATAACACTCAAAATACAAAGGAAAGGGAGAACCTATGGTCAAACTATCTGGGGGAAGGATTGCTTTTCTTTTACACCTGTCAGGCAACATTGAGAAGGAGAATTTTGTTTATGTTTCTGGGGATTAAACTCAGGACCTCACATGAGCTAAGCAGAAGCTGTGCCACTAAGCTACATCTCCAGCCCAATAATTACACATAAAAAAGCAGTACTGTCCATTGTAAACCCCAACTAGAGACAAAGAATACATGTCAGTCCTATTTGGAAAGAGACAAGAGTAGCATTAATGAAGTCATTGATAATTACCACTTTGGAATTTTTCAGGGACTATTTAGCTATGTCATTCCTATTAGCTTGAACTATATTAACTTGCTGATATTTTACTGCTTTAACCTACAAAAACTGTAATTTCATGTGGTTCAACCTAATTTATCATTACTGAATTTTAAAGGCATTTTGTTTAGTTCCTTTATTTTCATTCCTTAAAGTTTGAATCAGGAAAGGCTTAGAAATTACCTGTTTCTCCTCACTCTCCACAGAAGGGGGCATAAATAGCTTTTATTTGGTGCAAAGAATGATGAGTACCATGTGATTGTTGAACTATAATGTCATATTATTAGCCCCATTTGTATTTCATATTTGCAGCAGTATGTGGTTGAGCTCAAGTTTATCTTTTAATCTTCCCCTTGTTCTGACTGGGGACACAGAACTTTGATAGGTCTGTAATTTGGGCAAATGCTGTGCAGGAGACTAAAGAACAGCAGGAACAAATTGGTAGCATTCTGTTCACATGCTAGAAAGAGTGTAAAAAGGCAGTTTAGTTCTCTGGTTGGGAGAAATGGGAGGGAAGGATGTGAACTGTTAGTGGAAAGTACATTGCTACAACATAGAAAAATGAACAGAATGGACTTTTTCCGCTGTTGTTTAAAAGAGGGGTTAATACAGAAGGTGTACCACAGTGTTTTATGGCCTGAGATGACATTATTTAAATAATAAAATATTAAACCCCAAAGACCCCTTAGATATCTGGTTCAACCCTGCTTTATAGAGGAAGAAATGGAGACCCAGAGAAAGAAAGCAACTTTCCTAAAATCACACAGCTATTAACTACAGTCCTCAAAATGATACATGCCTAACCCTGAAAATAAATTAGTGGTGTAGGGAAACACAAAACAACAGGATTAATATGAACTTTGTTGATTCTTGCATCAACTTGACTATAGATTGGTCATTTAAAATAAACATGAATTATTCATAATTAAAGACATGTCAATTAAAATATTCACTGGGTAACACTTTAAACCTTCCATGCTGGCAAAAGAAAGAAAGACAAAAGAAATTTGGATACTGCCAAGGGTTGAAAGGGATGAGGGAAAAGAGGAAAAAACTTTCCACTGCTAGTGGAAGTCAAAGTTGTTATAGCCATTCCAGAGAGCAATTTGGCATGACAGTCTCAGAAGGAAAACACACAGTGTATGGCCCAGCAATTATCTTCCTGGTATGCACTGTAAAGAGATTTGTACATGGGTCCATACGGGATATGTTGAAAGATGTTCCCTGTGTCTCTGCCTGAGGAGGCGGACAGTTGGTTGCCATCTGGGTGCTCATCTCAGGCGGAGTAGATGGGTAAAATGTGGTGGATATACATGCTGGAGTGTAATGCCTTAGTGTAGCATCAGGTTAGATGTATACAAAGAGCATGGGTAGTTCTTATGTACATAGTGTTAAGTGGAAAAATGTAAAATCTGAAAGGAGATATGTAATAAATACAATTCCCATAAATTGAAAATGGGAGCACATGAAACATATATTTTTGAATAATATATTTAAAAAGATACACAAAAACACATGAGTATGGTTGCATATTCTGTAAGAAATATGGAAAGCAGGAGGAGGCTAAAGGGGAATAAAATTAACATAAAAAAGAGGTAGAATGCCAGATTCACATGAATTTTTAAAAGAAAACAGTGGATTTCAAATAAATGTTCTTCTTGTGGCTGGCTTTGAACAATATTTCCAATCTTGTGGAGAGTAAAAGTGTGAGTGGATCAGGGAAGTTATAGGTTCGGTCCTCAGGATTAGTTTGGTGGAAGAATCTGAGAGATCCTGAATTATTCAGGGTTACCCTGGACTTCCTTTATGGATCAAGCCTGGTCCCCTTTCCTAACACCTCCCTCTTCAGCACTCTTTGAGGTGACGCCTGGACCTACTTTTTACTATTCCCTCTGCCACGCGACCAGCACGCGAGCTTCATAAAAGAGGTTCGAAGCATAAAAATTAACTAGTGAGTTTTAAAATTAAAGAGAGACATTCTCGTTACCTTTAATGCCCAGCTCCGGAGACGGCTTCTCCTAGCTCCCGCCTCCAGCCACTTTAATGTGGTGGCTAGCAAGAGAGAACAAGCCAGGGAGTGAGCTTTTATTGGGGAACAAAAAATTCAAGGGAAAATCCCATCCAATGAAGGTCGAGGGGGACAGCATTCCAAGGTCAAGGTCAGTGATTGGTCTTCGGGTCAGTGGCCAGGCACACCTCCACACGGACAAGCCGTCGCACCTGGGACAGGGTGGGGAAGGCTCTCACACAGCTGTGTCTAAGCACCTGTCACCCAGCCAGGGAGGTAACTCAAATCATGTGTGAGAATGGCTTCCCACAATTCCCAAACCCAACTCCTGGTTACTTGGCTAGGAGAGACAGAACTCTCCTCCATGATTTATCCCCATTCCCTGCCAACTTCAGGAGCTCTCTCTCCATAGCAATGTAAGGCTTCTTCTTTCTCTGTTAATATCTTCCAGAAGAGTTTGCTCTAAGGGTAGCCACTATGTATTTATTTCTCAGTCAATAAGAGAATATGCATTATTACCAATGTGTTAGTCAGTCTTCTGTTGCTATGAAAAAATAACAGAGAAAATCAAATTAAAGGAGGAAAGATTTACTTTGTTTCATCATTTCAGAAGTGATCACTTGGCTTCATTGTTTATGGCCCTCTGATGAGGTAGAACAAAATGGTGGTGAGAACAAGGTGGAGCAAAGCTGTTCACCTCATGATGAGAGAGAGCACAAGAGGAAAAAGATAGGGGACAAAATATAATCCTTTAAAGGCATGCCCCCAGTTACCTATATTTTCCAACTAGGATGTATTTCCTGAAGTTTCTGACACTTCTCAATAGCTCCACCAGCTGGGGAGCTAGCCTTCAACACATGAGCCTTTGAAACACATTCCATATGCAAATTATAATAGTCAATGACAGTCTGTGATTGTTTTACAACTGTCCAGCTTTACTATATGAAGGACTTAAGTTAAAGTTGCAGAGCTCAGAATCTTAGGGCTTAGAATTAAGGGACTGAGGGCATAGGAAGAAGAAACAGGGCCTCCTGTATATCAAGATCATTCAAAGGGTCTTGGTCAGAGACAGAGAGTTTGTGGAAAAGTAGAAGAGCTTGAAAAGGCCTAACATTTTGTAGGAGAATGTGAGAAAAGTGGGGCTGGCATGACAGGTTCCTTGGGGGTGTTTTTAAAGAGCATATTGATGAGGAAGGTAAAATAATGTTCTATGAGGCTCCAGTAAGAAAATAGATATGGAATATTTTAGTCAGCTTTTTTACTGCCAAGACAAAAAGACCTGACAAGAATAATTTTAAAGAGGAAATTTTATTTGGGGGTTCAAGGCTTCAGAGGTCTCAGTTCATAAACAGCCGGGTCCATTCCTTGGGGCTCAAGATCAGGTAGAACATCTTAGTGGAAGACTGTGGTGGAGAAAAAGCGGCTCAGGGCATTGCACCAAGAAGCAAAGAGAAAGAATGCTCTTCCCAAGAAGGACAAAATATAAACCCCAAGGGAATGCCCCCAGGGGCCCACTCTTCCAGCCACACCCTACCTGCCCATAATTACCACGCAGTTTATTCCTATCAGGGAATTAATGCACTGATTAGGTTAAGACTCTCATAATTCAATCATTTCACCTCTAAACCTTCTTGCATTTTCTCACACATGAGCTTTTGGGGGACACTTAATATCTAAACCATAACATGTAAGTAGGGAAAGTTTCAATCTAAATGTATCATTTAGGTATTTTCATATTTATAATTTGTTTAGTTGCTGACACTAATACAATCTCCAACAGATGTGATCTATCAATTTCTCAGAAAAAATAATCTGAAAAGTCCTTCAGGTAACCTTTATCCAGATTCCCTTTCTCATCACTACCACTTCATCTACTTCTTTGACTTTGTTACCCATTTTATTGGTGCCGGTATTTCTTTTCTTTCATAGTACTTATCTTCACATCCAGCACAACAGTAAAGGGAGATGAGAAGTTGTTACTAACTAGGACCAAAAATTCTCATCATTGGAATTGTACATGGTATACACAGGGTATGGCACCTAACTTCAGGAAAAATGATCACCTGAAATTCCTTGATCAAGGACCTAGGAATTAAACCAGAGACTCTCGGTCTAGTAGAAGAAAAAGTAGGCCATAATCTTCATCATGTGGGATTAGGCCCCAACTTCCTTAATAAGACTCCTATAGCACAAGAATGAAAACCAAGAACCAATAAATGGGATGGACTCAAACTAAAAAGTTTCTTCTCAGCAAAAGAAACAATCTGTGAGGTGAACAGAGAGCCTACAGCTTGGGAGCAAATTCTTATCCCTCACACATTAGTTAGAGCACTATTCTCTAGGGTATACAAAGAACTAAAAAAGCTAAACACCAAAACAACAAATAACCCCATCAACAAATAGGCCAAGGACCTGAACAGACACTTCTTAGAAGAGCATATACAATCAATCAACAAATATATGAAAAAATGTTCAGCACCTCTAGTAATTAGAGAAATGCAAATCAAAACTACTCTAAGATATCATCTCACTCCAGTCAGAATGACAGCTGTTATGAAGACAAACAATAATAAGTGTTGGTGAGGATGCGGGGAAAAAGGTACACTCATGCATTGCTGGTGGGACTGCAAATTTTTGCAGCCAATATGGAAAGCTGTATGGAGATTCCTTGGCAATCTGGGAATGGAACCATTTGACCCAGCTATCCCTCTCCTCAGACTATACCTAAAGGACTTAAAAACAGCATACTACAGAAACACAGCCACATCAATGTTTATAGCAGCACAATTCACAATAGCTAAACTGTGGAGTCAATCTAGATGCCCTTCAGTGAATGAATGGATAAAAAAATGTGGCATATATACACAATGGAATTTTACTCAGCAACAAAAGAGAATAAAATCATGGTATTTTCAGGTAAATGGATGGCATTGGAGAAGATAATGCCAAGTGAAGTTAGCCAATCCCAAAACACCAAGTGCCAAATGTTTTCTCTGATATAAGGAGGTTGACTCATAGTGGGGTAGGGAGAGGGAGCAAGGGAGGAATAGATGAACTCTAGATAAGGAAGAGGGGAGGGAGGAAAAGGGAGGAGCAGGGGATTAGCAAGGATGGTGGAATGTGATAGACATCATCATCCAAAGTACATGTATGAAGACATGAACTGGGTGTCAACATACTTTATATACAAACCGAGATATGTGTAATAAGAATATATGTGTAATAAGAATTGTAACGCAAAAAAAAAGTACTTGTATAAAGACATGAATTGGCGTGAACATATTTTATATACAAAGATATGAAAAATTGTGCTCTATATGTGTAATAGGAATTGTAATGCATTCCGCTGTCATGTATTTAAAAAAATCAATTAAATAAAAAAGAAGGAAAAAAAGAAATTCCTTGATCAGTTTTATTCCATTTTTCCAAAATTTTAACACCCACTGCCAATGTGTTGTACTGTGCTTGATGGTGGGTTTAAACCATGGAGAGGTAAATTATCTTATTTCCTTGGTTCTGTTTCTTCACACCAGCTAGTGCTAAGCATGTAACTAGCATTTGTATGTATGGAGAATTTAATGAAAACCTGTAAAATGATGATGAACACAGCTTTCTCATGGAACTGTTGTGAGGATTAGGCAGTGTGTAGATAAGCTATTAGCATAGTCTAAGCTTTACACATATTTTCGTGTTGGGTATATGGGATGCCTTTAAAATTTGCCCACTTTCTTTTGATATCTCTTTCCCCTCAAAAATTCAATGCTGAGAATATTTAACTACTCATCCTCTCTAACTTTTTGTCAATTGACATCCATCTTTATAGTGTTGTCATCTGAGTGACTTTTGTTGGTTCCTAAGTATCTTAATTGCTCTTCTTCTTACTCCATCTTTGCCAGAGCAGCAGCAGGAGAGAGAGAGAGAGAGAGAGAGAGAGAGAGAGAGAGAGAGAGAGAGAGAGAGACTCTGAGACTCTCAATTTCCTTTGTCACTTCAGAGTCACACATCATCTTTAGGATCAAGCCCCAACTTCAACCTTTGTCAGCTGAATAGCATTAGGAAAGATACTTTACTTCTGTAAAGTCCCAGTTTTCTCATGTTATACTGGAAATAATGGGATCCACCTCACAGGATGTTATGAGAACTAAATAAGATTATGTATGTGGCATGAAGTACCACACAACTGAGGTTTCCAAACATTTTACTTAGGGAATAATGACAAGAAAATTGTACATGTTTAGTATAGATTTAATGTTTGATATAGATCCTAATATTTTTGATCTGTAGTTTAGGTTAAATCTGTGAATACAGAGAGCCAACCATACTGTCTTTGGAATTCTGGAAGTTGTAGTGAAAATTTCAACTGCTATTCCATCAATATGTACATGGGACTTATGTTCCTTCATGTAACATTGTGAAACATTAGGCTTTATTCAAATTATAGGGCAAAACTTCATAAACTGGTTCAAATTGCTTTCTAAACCTACTGCTTTATTCCTTAAAGGAATGAACTCTTTTAATGTAAAAATATTTGCAAAGTTCTCCCAGGAGTCCTAAGGTATTTTCTCCAAAATACATTAACTTCTTCTACAGCTGAAAGTCAAGTTCTGCTCCTTATTTAGCAGGATCTGTATCACTTTCAATCTGAATCTTAGATTATTAATGACAAGCTGTCATTTATCTGTTAGCACTTTACAGATACCATCTCATTTAGTTCTTATAATAACTCTGGTGCATGGGAATTATCATCCTCATTTTACAGATAAGGAAACAGGTTCAGAGAGTTGAAATGACTTTTCCAAGGTCACTCAGTATAGCCATTATTTAAATCCAATTCTGTCCAATTCCATGACCTAGCCTTTTAACTACTATAATTTGCTATCTGGAAAGAGACTAATAGATCACCTTATTCTAGGAATATAAATATTTTAATTAAGTACCAAGGAATATTGTATAACAAAAAAAGCAGCAGAGATAATTTAGAGTAGATGATTCTTACTAGAAGAAATCTTTGGCAAACCATTCATCTCTCTGAACCTTGGTTTCCTCAACTTTAAAATGAGAATGCCAATATCTGACATCAAGTTGTTTTGCATAATTAAATGTGAAAAAAATGTAACCATATAGGTGTTCAATAAGTGGAGATCATTGTTTCTAATGTTAACATTATTGCCAAGAGAATGAATAGATATTTATAGAATAAATAGTTCATTAGGATGAACTAAGATAGCAGTAGTTGTGGACAAGATACCACATGTCCAATGTCAATTATTTGTACTGAGTTAAATTAACAAGAAGATTTGAGTTTGGAAGATTAGAGCAGACATTCTGAAATGAGTAAGAGGCCTTTCTGAATGAACAGGATAGCAGAGTAGAAGAGTTTTGTTCAAGCTAAAGAAACAAAGGGATAAAAAGCAGTGCACATGAAAATTGTGGAAAAAAAATCCAAGAAAGAGGATGAGTTAGGAGGCAGACCAGAGAACCTGCAGGAAGATTTTAAAAGAGAGATCAGGAAATCCTCAATATATTAGTGGGTTAAAAAAAGCTACTTAAACTAACTTAATCATGGTTTTTAAGGAGTGTATTAGATATATTTTCTGAATGTGGTGACAGTGGTGGGGGTAGTCCTTAGTGGACTCCTCCTAAGGGACTTACAGGGGCAGCTGTTCACATATTCACTTTGTGGAAAGTTTAAATGAGGTTACTATATCAGGATTTTCATCCAGTGTTCCCTATCTCCACCTCCAGAAATGGGATCCAGTGTTTTACCTGTTTCCTTAGAGCTCATCTGAGGACAATTTTAGAAGAACAGTCAATAGCCTATGAAATACACAGGGAATCAAATGGGGAAAGAGGTCCTAGGAAGGTTGATCTTCCCTCCCAACAAACTGAAATTGGGGTAGAGAGTAGTCAAAGGTCCAACTCTTAAGTTCTTCCCTTTCGTCCCCCTCAGCACTCTTCTCTTCCCAACCTTATCATGTCCATTGCTCACTCACAGTTACCAGAGTTTCCTGTCAGATCTTCATTCACATTCATGTATAGAGTATTCCTAATGGCTTCACAGAGTATAAGGCTTCTGCAGAACAGAACTCTAAGGAGCACCATTTATATTGGAGCAACTTTCACCACAGTCTGTCAGTTCTTTAAGTTCATTGCAAGCACCTCTAGGCAGAAGACAGTGGGAATATGCTCCAGAAAGTCAGAGATATAGCTCAAAGTGATTTGTTGCAAGACTGGAATTTCTTCACTATCTCCCATTTTATTGTAATATATAAACATGAACTTCACATTTCATTCTATTAGAGACTGCTATGAACTGAATTATGGCCCCTTGAATTCATATATTGAAGTCATAACTCCCAAAATAATGGTATTTGGAGATGGGGCTATTAGGTGATAATTCGGATTAGATGAAGTCATGAAGGTAGAACCCTCATGATGACATTAAAGCACTCATAAGAAAAACATCAGAGAATGTCCTCCCCTCTGCCAACATGTGAGGACACAGCAAGAAGGAAGCTATCTACAATCCAGAAATATAACCTTCATCAGACAACTGAATTGGCCAGTACCTTGCTCTCGAACTTCCCAGACTCCAGAAATATAACATATAAAATACTATTGTTTAACCCAGTATTTTGTTATGGAGGCTCAGGTTCACTAATATCAATGCTTGCTTCAATATATAAACAATGATTTAAATCATGTCAAAGCACTTAACTTCTCTTGCCTCAAATAATGGAACAAGCATGAATACTCCAGGATGTGCCTTACTTAACTTGCCTTCAATACCCCAGGCTTCTGGGGCCAATCTGAGAAGCATAGGCACACACGGCCCCCTTATCTATACTTTGCACAATCCAAATAATTTGTTTTTCAACAGGAAACATAACCTTAAGGGCACTGGGTAACAGAAGAAGATTTATTTTTGATTTATTGAAATCATCTTACGCTCCCTATATTTTCACACTATGTGCAGTTGTACACATAGTGTACTATCTACAGCATGGGCAATACCATCTCAAGGAGTCTTTGTAAGTTTAGCATAGGCTAGCACATTGAATAACTAGAACAAGTCAGTCAAAATAAAACAGTTGTCCAAATACACTCACTCATGTAGACAATTGCTATCATGTGCCAAGTAGTACACCATGTTTTGAAAGTACAGAGAGAATTCCACCAAAATGTTAAATAAGGAAATCTAACCAGAAAGACTTGTCTGATGTCCAAAAAAAAGAAAAGATATCCCCTTTCTGCTAAATCCGATCTGCCCTGTATTCCTTCTTACCTACATCCAGAGAAACACAATTGCTACTTATGCAATATTGTAAAGTCAAATACAGAGAAAAATAGAGGAACCTTCCCATAATAGCTCATTTTTTGCAGCACTGACTTCTAAATAATGTTAACCATGTGTTTTCCTTTGAATTTTCATCCATTATGGTATTAGCAAGGTACAGCCAGAAGTAAGAGGATATTTAAAGAAAAGTTATTAAGGTCTCAACCTGGTTTTAGCTCAGAGTAGTAAGTGATTTTCCTTGGATTTCTTTCCATTAGGTAGTTGATTTGAGACCTGTTACAGGCCTCTCTTAGAGGCCTCCCTAATCCAGTTCACCTAATTCTAGTCTTGGTGTTTTAGCCAAACACCCAGAAAATGATATAGTTTTTTAAAATATATTTTTTAGTTGTACTTGGACACAATACCTTTATTTTATTCATTTATTTTTATGTGGTGCTGAGGATTGAACCCAGAGCCCTACATATACTAGGCAAGCACTGTACCACTGAGCCACAGCCACAGCCCCAAGTGATGTAATTTCTAAGCCTCACTTACCCCAGACACTCTCAAAACCTACTTATGCTTGTAACTAATAGTCTTATGGAGGGCATCCCTAATGGAGAAGAGATTGTGCAATCTTTTGTAAGTCATTTTAAGGAACCTAAGCCTCCGTTTCTTTGTCTATCATATGGGGCCAACATAACTGGTACTATCTGCTTCACAAGAATGATACAACAGCAAATGAGTTACTCTTGTCAGTGAGTGATGATGAAGAGGTAGATAGATGATGAAGAGGTAGATGGAGGTAGATAGAAAATTCTGAGGGGAGATGGCAAGTAGTTCTTGTTGAGAGAAGAAAAACTTAATTGAGAAGCAGAATGAATACCATGGCAAGATTAATAATGCTTAACATACTCAAGTTTAAATTAGTCGAGTCAGAGCACAATGAGGAATCACATGTGAATCATATATGAAATTCCAAGGGAAATAAGAAAATTGTGCTGAATTTGGGTAAGATAAATGGAAAGAAGGAATGGACAGAAATGAGAGAGATTTGAAAAAAAATCCTGATGTTCTTATGTTTGTCCTTGTAGGGCCTTTACAACAGTTCTAAAGACTCTGAGAAGGGATTATTTCTAATCAAACAACAAAAAAAAGCTGCTGTGAAGTTATTTCCTTGCATAGAAAAGACTCATCTAAGCAGATAGACTTGAAAATCCTGGTTATTGATACAATATGACTGGGATAATATGGGCCAGTGGACATGCACATGAGCATGGACCCCAAAATCAGAAAGTACTGGCTGTGGGTCTTTCTCAGTCACCTAGGTGACTTGGACAAATTAACTTATCTGAACTTGAGCATTCTCTACTTTCAAGTAGGCACAATAAGAGTTCTACTCATAGCATTGTTATAAGAATTAAATGAGACACTGCATGTTAATACTTGGAACAGAGCCCCACCCATGGAAATGGTTGATAAATATTAGTTATTATCAGTGATTTATTTTTAGAACCTTGGCCAATGACTGACACAGGATCCGGAGCTATTATTAACAGGAAGAACGGAGAATGGAAAGATCTAAAGCACTGGGAATTTCTGAAGATGGCAGATCCATGGGAGGAGTGCCAGTATGAAAGGACCTGGGATCTCAAGGGTGGCATATGCACAGAAAGTTTCCTAACAGATGCTGAACAGAGAGAGGCAAGGCAAGGGAGACAGAAAATGTCAAGGACAAACGCCTCAGCTTTCAGGTTTTAGCTCCTGGACAGTCATGTATACAGATGGTACTGGAACAAGCTACCTGCTGTGGCCACTGTAGAAAACCTTCTACTTTGCTCCCATGAACCTCATAAAATGTAGAGTTTCCAACAGAGTGCTAAATACTGTGGGAAGACTCTGGTCAGCTGGAACTCTGCACCCACTGCTTCTACATGATCCCAGAATCAGAGAAATTTACCAAGCAAATGCTTATGCAGCTGAGATAAGGAGCTCTTCCTCCTTCCTTTTCCTCTCCACAACTGATTATTTCCTATGGCATTTGTTTGATCCAGTTAAAAGAAAAGTATACTAGATAAAGGCTCTGGACCCATCCTGGCTAGATTTGAAAACTGGCTTCTCCCAGTGACTTGGGCAGGTCATGAAATCTCTTCAAGGCTTGGTTTTTTCACTTGTAAAATGAACTTCTTTACAGGATCATTGTGAGGGTTAAGTGAGATGAAATATTAAGCTCTCCTAGAACTGCCGCATGTGGGTAACTCCTATGAAAGCATAAGAGCTATGGTTATTTGATCTTCATGCGTTGTCCTTTTGACTAGCACACCATTGTTTACTCCCAGGATGCAAATAGAATCTGAGCAAATGTGCTTCAAAATCAAATATTCATTGAGCAGAGTAATGCTGGGGTTTAGGAGAGGTGACTAGGTGCAGAAATTGATACACAAATGCACACCCACAATAAGTTTCTACTGGCAAATCTGTCAATCTCTCCACCCCCAAGCAACCATTGGCAAGGGCTTTCAAAAACCAGCCATAAGCTTTGAAGGAAAGCATCTTCTGTGCATCTCTTAGCTCATCCTGACCCGCAAAGCCACGACCAAGGGGGCAGTAATTCCATAAGACAGAACATGAAATTTCAGACCAGGAAGGGATGGGTCATTCCAGGTCACAGAATGAAACTTCCTCTGAGGCCCAGAGAGGTCAAGTGGATTACTCAGAGCCCCACAGTATGCCTATAACTGAGCTGGCAGCTGAATCCAGACCTCCTAATTCTTGTGCAGCTTCCCAAAGAAGGTAGCATGTGACAAAGTATGCAAATTTCACAATGTCCCCCTGAGAGTACAGCACTGGCTGTACAATGGCATATATTACATAGAGAATAACAATTGTGTTTCTTCTTTCTTGGCTAAGCTGTGTTTGGCAAGTTATTAGTACTGAAAAAGGTGTAGCTGTAATTTACCAAGTACTCCCTCTACACTCCATGAGCATACCATGTGTTCAGCCATATGCTTGCATGGAGATTACTTATGTTATCAAGAATCTTCATATCCATCCAGTCTAGATCTCTGAGCTACTGACAGCTTCTAAGGGACAGGGGCCAGATTTATATATATATATTCTGTTCTCAGTAATAAAATGATTCATAAGATACTTTAGATGATAGGCAAGTGTCTTAGTAATTTGTTAATGAATGTGAAAGGGAAAAGAGGAGAGAGAAGATTTGGCTAATAGTAAAGAAGCATAAGATAAAAGGGCAGGAGGGAGTAGGAGGAAAATGGTTGGGTCAAGAAGTTTATTAATGTTTCTCATAACTCATTCTAGAACAACTTACAATATTTGCAGCATTTCTCAAAACATCTGTTGTGGAATAGTGTCCAGTGGGCTGCTACACAGAAAAGACTTCTGGGAGCCATAAATAGGGTTGGGGTGGGAATATTCTAGTAAGGAAAATGTTATCAGGTTACTTTATTGCTGAACAACTGGGAGTCATTTATAAGTTGATTATATCTCCAGGAGATATTGTATATAGTCTTTCCCAATATTTCTTTGACCAGGTAACATGCAGTCTTTGTCCTTTCATCAGAAAGAGGTCTTCTTTAAAAGAAATTAATCAATAGTAAAACTAAACTCCCACTCTATGTCTACCCATGTAGATGCTTACAAACACGACTAAAACCCAAATTCCTTTGCAGTATCTTAGGGAACAATATCCTTCCACAGACACTCATGCAGCAGACAGTAACTGGTGCCTTATAGATGGGCATCCTTGGCCACACTTCCATATGAAGTCTCCTTTGACATTGCCAATACCTTTGTCTCTGGATATCTCTGACTTTCTGGCGTGGCCTCTAAGTCACAAAAAGACGTGACTGGAGTTGTGTTATTTATCCTCAGGCAGCCTTGCTTGGACATCAGCCACAAAAAGGTCCAGGTCCTTCACCTTGAGGATTAGGCCTGACTCCCAATCACATGACCACACTCAAATTTGAAAAAGGAATATGGTAATATAGCTTCTATGATGACTGTAAAAGCAACAATTGGGGATGATTGTTAGTGGAAGTTAGTAGCTAGCAATTATTAGTTACTAGATTGTGTGTGTTAATAATATTGTGATGATAGTTGTAGTTCAGGCATTCTTGCTTATTCAAAAATAATCCATATCTTAAAATATGTGGTATATGCATTAACATAAAGTAGATGCCTATTTGATTATTATAAATGAAAAAATAACAATACATTCCCAGTCCATCCAAAAGCTTCAACCACTTATCCTACATATTACTAAAACACTCTTAAACAACTATTCATTAATCCATAAGGATTTATGAATAACATGTAATGACTTAAAATGTCAATATCTAACTATTTAATACTTAATGAACTCATTAGTTGGTATTTTTATGTTTGGTGTACAATAATTTACAATCTCAGGAGCAAATCATATTTCCTTTCTAGACTGCAATATGCATATAGTGTAAAACAACAATAAAATAATACTTTAGGGATTCTCAGGAAATAGTCCACATGGTCCCTGGTTGATAGTGCCCTCAGGTAGAAGCAAAGACTGGAACTCAGGAAGGATAATCCTTTAGGAAACAAGTGTGGAAGTTGATAACGAAGATGTACAATGCATGTGGAACAAGGGTACCATCTTATTGGGAGAGTGGCACATTTTATATCCTTTAGGTGGAACTCCTATGCAACTCAAGTGTTTTCATGTAAGGGCTTTTAATTTGAATAGTGACTTTTGGGTAAACATTTTCTAAGTTGTTACAGTGAATGTTTAGAGAGTGAGAATTCAGATAGCAAAGAGATACATTTTTAGTAGCAGTAACAGTAGTAGCTCTTGTTTTCATTGATTGACAAACTACTTAAGAACAAGGCTCTTATTTACTTTATTCACGAATGTATTCTCAGTGTCTAAGTAATAAACCTACCACAATGTAAATTTTCAACAAATATTTGCTCAATGAATGAACTTGGCACTAGTTGAATACAGAGCACTAAACAACTTATCTGCATTATCTCATTCGATTTCAACACTAAAACCCCATGATATAGATTGTGTCATTATCCCTATTTTTCAGATGGGGGGACTGGTGCTTTATATTAAACAAGAACTTGCCCAACATTATACAGTGCATTTATCAGAACCATGAACTTATATCCCTATCTTCTTGAGTCCAAATCCAGTACTTCTAAGTACCATCTTATACATGCACCCTTTTTCTCATTTAGAAATTCAGACACCTGTTTGAGTTACATAGCCTCTAAAAGTTTTTTATTTGTTCTTTTTAAATATACAGAGTGTATTTTGACATATTATATATACATGAAGTATAACTTATTCTAATTAGGATCCCATTCTTGTGGTTGTACATGAGGTGGAGTTTCACTGGTCATGTATTCATATATGAACATAGGAAAGTTATGTCCAATTCATTCTACTGTCTTTCCCATTCCCATCCTTCTCCATTCCCTTCATCCCCCTTTGTCTAATCCAATGAATTTCTATTCCTCTATTCATCCTCCCACCATTGTGTGTTAGTATCCACATATCAGAGAGAACATTTACTCTTTGTTTTTTTTGGGGGGAGGGGCTAGCTTAGCCTATAAAGCTATTTGACACCTCATATCAGGGACCTTGAAAAAACTCTCTGCATCTGAGAATTATGAATCTCTTGAACATGATTTCATGGCTACTATGAAATTAAGGCTTCAAAGTCTATGACATATTTTGTTCTACTAACATTAATAATTTACTATGTGACAATCAGGCACTGTGTCATATGGTATTATTTTACTTCTAATTTATTGACATCTTAAACATTATTTTAGTTTACTTTCATAGCAATCTGATAAGGTACGTATTGTTATAATTCCCATTTTATTTTTTAAAATATTTTTTTAGTTGTCAATGGACTTTGTTTATTTATATGCAGTGCTGAGAATCAAACCCAGTGCCTCACACATGCTAGGCAAGCACTCAACCACTGAGCCACAATCCCAGCCCTATAATTCCCATTTTAAAAGTGAGGAGACAGGTTTGGAACAGTCAAGAAACTTGCCTAGTCAAACATATAGTAAGTGACAGAGTTAGAAGTTGAACCTATATGTTTCAGTTAGAGGGCATATACTCTCAGTCACTCAGCAACTAACTTTGGCTGCTGATAGACAAACCAGCCAATTTGATAAAATAGCAGATCTTACTGATACTTTACCAAATATTGTCACGGCCTATAGGAATTCCCCCCTCTTCTTGGCCTCTACAAATCCTATTTTCCTTCCAAACTCAATTCCCACTTCCTCTGGGAAACCTCCATTGATTCTTACTAATATAATGTTCATGGATCACTCCCTCAGCTTGACCTGTAGGCCTTGTCTGTGTGTCTTCAAGTGTTATCGGTTCTTCCTGCCCTGCACTGGTCTCTGGCTTCTCTGGCATAGCTGCCCTCCATGCTCCATCCAATTGGAATGCACATAGTGCAAGACCTAGCACTTGCTTGCTGGTTCTGGCTGGCTAGTTCTCTCCTATCTATCATAGTGCCATATATACAGTAGGAATGGCTGCAGTGCCACAGAAAGGATATAGACAATCTTAAAAAATCATGTTATAATGATCTTCTAATTACTAAAGAAAATACACATAAACAAAACAGAAAAAAAAGTTGAAACTATATCATCTAACCACTTACAGAGAGAAACTTTGTTAATGGTTTAGTGTGCATCTTTTCAGACATATTCTAGGCATGTATTTCATTTTTTTATCAATCAAAGCTTGAACTACTTGAGCCATTTTGCAACTGGCTTTTCCTGTGAAAACACATAGTAATCACTTAGCCATTGCACTGAATGTACTTTTACAGCATCATTTTTAAGAGAATGCATCATATTATGGCACAGAATAAAATTGATTTAGTGATTGAACATTTAGATTGTTTCAAATTATTTTTTATTCAGTCAACTGGAAGCAAACTGTTATGACTAGAGGAGTAATGAAATAAAATATGGTGCAACCATTCCTTGGAATTTTATGCAGCTGTTGTTTAGCTTGATGTAGAATGTTAAGTGATGAAATGAAATGAATACCAAGATGTGTTATTAAGTAAAAAAAGAAGAAAATTGCAAAATCATGCTGCAAAAGGGCATAGATATATTATAGATAGATGTTTATATGTGAAAAGATTTTTCTGGAAGCATATACCAAACTGTCAGCAATGGTTTTACCTGGAGAAGTGTGCCATAAGCAATGGGGAGGGAGGTTTTCTTTTTATTTTATTCCCTTCTGAGAAGATCAGTTACTTTATCTTGTATAATATATACACATATAAAAAATGGTGATGAAATCCTTGTTACTAAATATTTATTCATATTCATGATAGGTGAGTTTTCAACATGTTGGTCAAGATAAAGCATAGAGAAGTTACACTGGCACTGATAGTTCAAGGAGGGTGCTAGAGGACACACTGTCAGGAAGAATAAACATGTCCCATCAGAAGGCCCAAGAGGCCAGCTGTACTTCCTTATAGAGATGCTAACGGCTAGCTTCCCAGAGTGATATACTATTGCAGACTCCAGAGCCCAAAGGGAGTTTTTAAAAAAAAAAAAATAATATTTATTTTTTAGTTTTCGGCGGACACAACATCTTTGTATGTGGTGCTGAGGATCGAACCCAGGCCGCACGCATGCCAGGTGAGCATGCTACCACTTGAGCCACATCCCCAGCCCCAAAAGGGAGTTTTAAAATTATATTTGTTTCATAAAATATTTTTTAGTTACAGAGGGACACAATATGTTTATTTTGTTTATTTTTATGTGGTGCTGAGGATCGAACCCAGTGCCTTACATGTGTGAGGCAAGTGCTCTGCCACTGAACCACAACCTGAGCCCATATTTGTTTTTAATATAAGTCATTAAGTTGCAAATTTATATTAATTATATAATTTTTAAATAATGATTGTATTTAAAATTGGCTCATGCAGCTCTCATTTTTTTTAAAATTTTTTATTGGTTCTTCTATTTATACATGGCAATAGAGTCCATTTTGACATAATTATAAAAGCATGGAATATATTTTGTTCTACTTCAGTTTCCTGCACCTCTCCTTCCCCTCCCTTCTCCCCACCCCTTACTCTACTGTTCCTTCTGCCATTTACCCATAATTGTTTTTTTTTTTTAAAATAATCTCTTCTGAATGTATATGATGATGAGATTCACTGTGGTTATTCATGAATGTACATAAGGGTTTTTAGCTCCTTCTCTAAAGCAGTGAGTTTCTCACCTGTGTTATCTTAAACAATCTGCTGATAGGATCACCAAATTTTCAATGTCTGGCTGCCATTTACTCAAAACGAACTCACCTTTATAAAAATTTAAATTGTGATAAAACACACATATCAGAAAATGCAGTACTGTAGTCATTTTAAGTGTATAGCTCCACAATTAAAAGATATTTGAGAGCTAGTGCTTTAAACATGATATTTGCTAACTTTACCAGGACATGGCATAGGTGGAAAATGATAATGTTTATATGACATGCTGAAGTTGAATGATAAGTTTGCTCTTGGCCAGAGGCAAAGACTTTCATTGACTCTAGCTACATCTACCTGACTATCTGGAAGGACCAATAGCTCAACACACCTGTAACTCACTCAGGAAACATCAGTATGCTGCAACTTCCCATGTGGAAAACATAGTTAAATGGACCAAAGGAACCAACTCCAAATGTCAGAGTTAAGATAAAAATGCCAGTGTTGAATGGTCTGTCTTGAATAGCCTGTGATAAGCAAGAGTGGCTACAGAAGGTAGAAGGGTGCAAAGAGTCTTAGGAATTAACTGAGGCAAAGACAACTAGAGCCCTCTTATGAACTCAATCAGAAGACAGTGCCATGGCTATCAGCCAGTATGTTTTACAGAAGGCTGCTTATTTTGGCAAGTTTGTTTAAATCAAAGAATTTCTATCATTGGTATCATGCACCTAAATGGAAGTAAAAATCCACCTTACTTCTAGGATCTAGGTTAGAAAAGGGTCCCTGAAGAGCCTACCCCCCCTATGGATTTGCTATAACTATGCTTGAAATTACTGGGTTCATTCAAGTCAAGAAATGTCTGCATCAAGAGTACTAAAGCAACCTATTAATTGGAGGCGCAATCATTAAGATCCAGACCACACATCCTTATGTCCAAACACTGACTCAAGTTTCTATGGAATAAGGAATAGAGGAGAAACATATAGAAATGAAATTCCCAAGAACAGTAACCCAAGAAGAGGGGTCCTAATTTTAACATTGGAGAGTTAGAGCCAGACTGACCCCTAAAGAACACAGTTCTTTGGGTTCTGTTTTAGAGGCAGAAACTTCATAGCTATGCTCAGACTTGCTTGCTTGCTTCATAATAACTAATCTTTATGAGCATTTACTATGTGCTAGACACTGTACATACTTTATTCCTCTTAATCCAGAGTGAATCCATGTAAAGCAGCAAGGACAGTATCTAAAACATAGTACACAATAAATGTCAACTAAAATGAATGAAAGTACTCTGAAGTAGATATAGTTAATATTGATAACTTAATATTTCAAGCAACTCATGTCAAGAAAGGTGAGATAACCTGCCTAAGATCATATCCAAATGGCAAAGCCAGGATGCAGTCATCTTGATTCTAAACTACTGAACTTCATTATCCCATCTATAAAACCAGCCAGCTAACCAACCAACTAACCTAGGAGCATGTTTTTAGGCACCTATTCAGTCTAAAACATTTTGAATATAGACATAATTAAGTCTCAGACTTTGTCCTCAAGAAACACAGAGAAAAGCTCAAGAGATCTAAGCCAGGCATCACATATAAGAAGAGAATGAGTTACAGCTGGCACTACTTTGACAGGAGTGTCTCAAAATGTAGAATCTATTGTTTCTATGCTTTATTTCTATTATCTGAGTTAAGCAGGTCCATGAGAAATCTAATGTCAATGAATGTATGTATTGCATTATAAAAATTATTGAGGTCTACCACTGTTAGGAAGACAGACCTTGAAACCAGTAACTGCAATATGGCCTGTTCACCATGCTGTAGGTACACATAAGAGGGAATCATTAATTCCATTTGGGACTTAATAAAGAAAATAGATGTGGGTAGTATAGAGGACATTACCTTCTCTTCCAATCCATTACAGCAAATGAAACAGAGCTCACTGGAGAGCAGGGAAGGGATGTCAGCACTGGAATGGGAATTAGTTGGTTGGTTGGTTGGTTAATCAGTTAGTTGTCTGCTTGTATATATGAGACAACATAGTAGGTTAGGATCAGAATGCCTGCATCCCAGCAATGGAATAGGAAAGGGAACAAAGATGGACACAGTCTATCATCCCATTTCCCCTATATTCTATTTTTGGCCAAAATAATTTAGGAAGAGAAAAGGCAAAAAAAAAAAAAGGCAAAAAAAAAAACAGGGATTCTCAGATTCTCAAGATGGGCAAACCCAGAAATAAGGGAAAACCAGAAACTGGTGGAAGTGGGTGTATATGTAAGTGGAGGTCACAAGTGTGAGGAAGAAAGCTGGATGTAAAATAGCTAAAAGGTTCTTACTCGATTCTGCCATAACTTCTCAAATACATCTAGAAATTGTATAGTAGGAAAAAAAAGTTGGATCTGAGTCACAAATTCTGCAGGAATTAACCAGGTAGAGGAAAAACGGAGCCATTATAAGAACTAAGGCACCAGGACAACCCAGAGAATAATAGAGTTGGTAAATTTCAGGTCCTTTGGTGTGGATTTAGTCTTGGGATACATGGCAAAGTGATGAGGGACTGGAAAGAGGAATCAGGGGCAATTTTAAAAAGGGAGCCATGTACTCAAAGATAAGATGTGGCAGATGCTCCAAAAAGGATTCCACTTCTCTGGAGGAAAAACAACTTTTCATCCTTTCTGCTCTCTGTAGTATGGTAGAAGATAGGCATGGAAGTAGCCAGAGATTTCATATCAATATGAATTAACATATTTCAGCAATAGCAACATATTATGGGGAGCCACTCTGAGTGATTTGCGTTTTCTGTCCTGGAGTGGAGAGGCTTTGACTGGTCGCTATATCTCGTAGTGACCTGGACATTGCTCAGGTCCAAGAAGTTTGAGGGTGTGTCTTCAGATGTAGGCATGTCACTCATGGATTGAGCTATGCTAATCTGTTCTTTTGTGATTTTACCCCTTTGCCCTGTTTGGGATAGAATGTTCCATGGAAATGCCCTTTGTGTGTCCCTTTCTCTTGCTCTGCCTTTGGGTGTGGCCTTCCTAGATGTCAGTCAATCTGCTGACAGCAGACATCACAAAGCTAGACTCAACCCCCTGAAACCTGACTCCTTGCCTCATTTAAATTGCTTCTCCTCAATACAAGGATTCAGCAGGCCCTTGCTCTATCTCTTTCTGCAGCCATTAAGGTCAGAGGAGCTGTCACAGGACCCCAAAGAAAAAGGTATCTCTGTCTCTTGTGTGATTATTTCATGCATCTCAGTTCCCCTGGAGTGACCCTGAGTGCTTTAGTTGTGAGGAACACGAAAATTTATTCTAACAATATAAAATACAACTGATTATTTTCACTTACCTGATTTTGGAATTGGGACATTTGGGTATAATCTTCATGTGCTTCAATATAAAAATGATCTATGTAAACTTCATAGTAATTCAAAAAAAATGCAGATTTAATGAGCTCCACTCAGAGCGCTTGATAAAGTTGGAGTTACAGATGATCAAGGCAGGAACAGAAATATACCCATTAAGCTCGCTTTTTTCTGGGATGACCCCCACATCAGCCATGGCTGAAAGTAATTGACCATGACATGTGCAGAAGTTCATAGCACTGATTCTTTTCTCTGAAGCTTGGAGTCGTAGAGCATATGAGGAGAAGGGACAATGGTCTGTGTGGGCTTCTGGCAGGTATCATCTGTAAGTTGTCAGTATAGTTACTGACTTATAGGCATGGAAATGAGAGTGAGTGATATAGTTGGAATGACCTTTTGAAGATAAGGGCTTGTTGCAACAATTTGAGAGCAGTGGGTGAAGATAAGAGAAGCAGAGTATCTATACTTCAAGTGGGAATGAAGAAAGGAAACTTATGGACAGAATCAAAAAGCACATCTCCCTGGAAGCCAGGGAGGAAAAAGAATGTTGGAAGAATGGAGAAGGCAATAGTTTCAAATGAACAGCTGAAGACTATGAGAGGAGAGATGAAAGAATATATCATCTCTTAACCTGGAGAGGTTCAATTCAAAGTCTATGCAAGGCCAGAATCATTTTTGATGCACTTAGAAGCAATAAAGTCATCTTCAAACTGCTTTTATATTGACTTCAAAAAGTTTTCTATATTGAAACTGATTAACATACTGTATACTAATTTAATGCCCTCAACTTTAGGAGGCAGCCCTTGGAGACAAAAAAAGAAAATGTGTTGTAAAGTTGAATTATAAAAAAAAAAAACATGTATTTGTTGCAATATCTCATTACATTAGACAAAGGCCTGCTAAGCCAGAGGTTGGTCTTCCCTATCTTCAGTTTATGCACTATGGTGGGTCTATTAGAATGTGCATGAAAGCATTAGAAGAGGTCATCTATTATTTGGCAGTCAGACCAGGTACTGAACTTGCTAATTGCTAATGAAATGAAATTCCTAGGAAGTTAGTCATGTAAAAAATGCCAGGAAAATTACAAAGAATCTACTATGTATTTCCAGAAGTTTAAGGCTGATTCCAAGCATTGGGGTTAATGGTAATATAATATATTAAACTACCCAGCAGACACAAAGAAGATATGGGGGATAAATGGTTGATTTTTTTTTGAGTAGCCTTAGGACAAGCTGAAAACATTTGACCCGTTACTCCTATCTCCCAAGTCTCTATGTTATAGATCTCAAGGCTGTGTAGGCTGAAGCACTCAGCAATGCGTCTAGATTAGGGTTTATAAGATCAGTGTGTCACTCATAATTGTCTATAAAATGTGTGCATATAGGTATTTATCTGGGGAGGAGAATCGGTGTTTTTTATTTGCTTCCCCGAATGGTCACAAACACTTTTAAAATGTAGAACCACTTCTAGACAGGTTTTATTTACAAAAAAATTATTTAAATGAATATTGGTTTATTTACAAACCAACGAAGTGTTCTGAGTATTAACACTTACTATTTTATTACCTATCAATCTTTCCTAGACTCTAGCCAATCAAAAGTATGCATGGAAATCTATTATGGAGGCTGAAAATTCCCAAACTGTTCAAGCTGGTAGATTTAGGGAATTTGACCAGTTTAGCATACCGTCTAAACTTCAGAACCATCACCAACTTCACTCTGAGCACTATTTCCAAGTCTAAGAACTGTGACACTGTCCTGTAAAAGCAATACACACTTAATTTTTTTAATTAGGAACTATCCCAACCCTTTTTAACCTCTTGCATAGTACACATAATTCCATCAGATACCCTACGAGTTAGATGACTGGATTAAAGACTCTTACCCCATTCTTATAGATTGAAATTACAAAAATTAGTAGATAATATTCAGAAAATGTTGACAGGTAATTATATCATTCCAGAAAACTCACTGTAAGTATAAGATTCATTAAAAAAACTGAATGGATAATTGGACACCCCATTTTGTACAGCCCGTAGTTCAAGGACAAGAATAATGCAAGAAAAATGGGGAAGATAAGGAACATATGTCTGTTAATGGGATAAATGTTTTCAGAACTGGGTTTATATCTAGAGATGAAGGCCCTTAATCTGACTCAGCCAGCCATAGGAACAAAGATGAAAGTACTCTTAACAGAGGGAACATCTTATCACATCTATGTCCTCAATCATTTTACCCACACCGGAGATAATGGTCATCCTTGGTGTTACCATTGAGTTACAGAGAATGGGATTCATAAAAGAATATCAAAGAGCTACTGAGGTCCAGATTAGCTTGTGCTTTGATTCTCCACAGATGCCTGCATTGCTGTTAGCAATTCTTTGGACAGAAACTTTTGTAAGCACAGTAATATCAAAGATTTCCTCTCTACACAATGGATATGTTCTTGGGAAGTTAAGTGTAAATCAACGGCTAAAAGTCAATAAGTAGTGAACAGTTGGCTCTGTCAAATGATTTGATTTTCTAGTATAGTCCTTTAAAAACCCATATGCATATAAAATATGTAATTTATATTTTCATATTTCATATTTTAATATAAGATATAGTATTTTTCTTGTTGAACAGTATATACACACACTGGGTTGAGATATTTCACCCTACACATTTAGGGGAAAATCTTTAGCTTATTTCACAATTCAACAAGAAAAAAATTATTGAGTTCTTGTTAGGCTCTGAGTTTTGCAAACTAGCAATTTTCTAAAATTTCAGATCATGGAATTTTTAATTTAATTGGTTTTGTAAACTGGATCCTATATTAAATGCCTATTTAAAAGAAACCTCTAGGCAAGAAATCATCTTTTGAACATTTTAAGGGTAAGCACCCAAATTTCATGGAACTGTATATTTAGAATCATGCTTATCATGCTTATAAGAAATTAGAATCAGAAATGAATGGATACTTAATGTGGGGAACAGTCTTCAGAGGCCCTTGCTTTGCTAGTCATTATCCAGCAGCACCGTCTGTTCTTCTAATAGGAGGAGAGGGGCCCAAAGGAAAAAAAAAATGGACCACAGGCAGTTTTTCATTCTTAAATTGCAAATAACAGAATAAAAGCCAAGGACAACTAAAGGTTTTCTGCCCTATATCTTCTTTCTTGAGTGAAAAAAATAATTCTAGTCTGGGCTCCTGCCTGGTTTTCTGCTCTGGAGTGGGTGGGAGCATCAGAAGTGACAAACACCTTCAAATATTTTCAGAGAGTTGAACAGAGGCAAAAAGCTCAGAGAATACAGAAAATGCACATTCACTCTAGAGGTTATTGACAAGATTAATTACCTCATAACTGCTTTAATAAAATGACTCCAAGCATATTGAAACTATAATTATCCATAAAAATCCTAATGAATTCAATTTCTCCAGAAATCACCCTGCTGCAACTGGTGAGTGTAGGAGAAGTATGGGGGAGGAGACAATTCAGCTCTTAGGAGGGAAGGCAAGAGGAAAGAAGAGGGAGATGGTTGGTAGAACTAGAGGGTGTCTAATTAGGTCAAGTACATAGTGCTGGATGGTGTTTATTCTCTTTCATCTTGTGATGTTTCATATTAATCTATGAACCCCATTTTTAGATGTCAATGTTTCTATTAAAAAGAATTCTAAACATTACTGTTTCTTCTTGTTTTGTCCCTGCTACCCCACCAGTTTTGTGTTTATGTGTTTGTGTGTGTGTGTGTCCATGCACATATGTGTCCAAATATTCATTTTTCTGTATTCATGCATTTGGCTCAAATCCTCATTTCAAAATGCATAATGTAAGAGGCAATTCTAACTTTCACCCTGGTCAAACTGGTCTTGATAAAACTGAGAAAGGAAATTTTAGTTCCCAAACTTTCTATACCCTGCTACCTATTTGGGTACTGTTTTAGTCAGCTTTTTCGCTGCTGTGACTAAAAGACCCCCCAGCACAATTGTAAAGGAGGAAAGGGTTTATTTAGGGGCTCATGGTTTCAGAGATCTCAGTCCATATACAGCCGGCTCCATCCCTCAGGGCTCGAGGTGAGGCTGAACAACATGGCAGAAGAGTGTGGTGGAGAAAAGCAGCTCACATGGTAATCAGAAAGCAGTCAGAGACTCCCTCTCCAGATACAAAATATATATCCCATACCCCCACTCCCAATGAACCACTTCCTCCAGCCACACCCTCTGCCTCCAGTTACCACTCAGTTAATCCCATCAGGGATTAATTCACTAATTAGGTTAAGGCTATAATTTCTCCTCTAAACCTTCTTGCATTGTCACACACATGAGCTTTGGAGGGACACCACATCTAAACCGTAACAGGTACCTATCCTACCCCTATGACCTCATGCTGCCTATGGAGCCTATGGATTATATAGAGCCCTTTTCTGATTCCCTTCTGTCTACAAGGACTCACTCAAAGCTGCTCCTACCTCCCTCTTCCTTATGCAAAACAACCCTATCTTATCCTCTATTCCCACAAGCTTTCTCTCCCCTAGCTTTCTTACTGGAATTGTTACGACAAAGTACTGTAATTTAGACTGGAAGTCAGAATGACCCTATACCACTCAATGGACATGTAGCTTTGAGTCAAATCACTTGATTTCCCAAAACATCAATTTCTGAGTGTCATTTTCCCTCTCTGAAAAAAAAATGGTTTGATAATAAAATGTGCACAATTTACTTCACAGGAGGATGCAATGTGATATAGAAAAGAATATAGTGCCATGCTTTCACTATTTTTATAGCTATTATCTCAATTAAATCCTAAAACAACAATTTTTTACAGAATAATGTATTATGCAAATGTTGTAAGTAGGGAAATTGAGAATTAGAAAAGGTCAGTTATGTGTCCAAAAGTTACTACCTAGTATGTATCATATTGTATTACTATGGTTTGAAATTTAATTGCTAGTATGAGATATTAAGTGGGACTAGGTGGTAGTTTTAAGAGGTGATTAAGGATATACACTCACAAATGTATTAATATATTTATTGAGTTAATGGGTATGTTATCCAGTTTCCTATTGTTGTGACAAAATACCTGAAATAATCAGTTTAACAAAAGATAGATTTATTTTGGCTCATGGTTTCAGAGGTTTCAGTTCATAGTCATCTGGCCCTATTACTTTGGGCCTATGACAGCACAGTATAGCAGGACAGAAGAATGTGCTGAGGAGGTTGATTACTGTATGGTGGCCAGAGAGAGAGAGAGAGAGCACAAGGGGAAGAGTTCTAGGTCCCTATATCCCCTTCAAGGTCATGCCTCCAAAAATCTAACTTCTCGCCAGCCTCACCTCCTAAAGGCTTCACTACTCCCAATGGCACCACAGATATTCACTAACCATTTAACACATGAGTCTTTGGTAGATATTTAAGATCCAGGTCACAAAAATGGCTTAATGCATTCTCTGGAGAGTGGGATTGTTATAAGATCTAGTTTGGCTAGGTCTTGCAAGCTTCCTGTCTTTTACCATGTAATACTCTGCACCACCTCAGAGTTTGCCAGCAAGAAGGCCACAACCTAATGTGAACCTTCACCTAGAACAGGGACTTTTGAGGCTAAATACACCTTTTCTTTTTAAAACACCCAATGTGTGGTATTGTATTATTAATAGCAAAATAATGAGCTAGGATGTGCACGAAGCTAGGTCCACAGATTATCTCATTCCAGTGCTTTTTCTACCACATGAACTGACCTATGTAAGCAGGAATGTGCCATGTTAATGAAAAGTATCACTACTGTTCTGAACTTATTTTTGTGCTGTCAGCTTATACCATTACTTTGCAAGGTTATGCTTGCCCTTTGGTCAGGATGGTCTGTCACCTCCATCATCATCTCTCCACATGCTCATTTTTCTGACTGAAAATCTAAATCTTAAGACTCTACCTCCTTCATGAAGCCTTCCTTCCTTATTTTACACAGTATGAATAGTTTCCATCTTTAAAAACCTACAAAACTTCTCATGTTGACCAAAATATACATCCCTGTTTGATAAACATTCTCAAATCATCCTTTAGCTACTCATCCAAACCCCTATCTCTCACCCTGCACAAAACTCAACTCAAAATGGATCAAAGATATAGACACTAGAACAGAGACCCTGCACCTAACAGAAGAAAAAGTAGGCCCAAATCATCAGCATGTTGGCTTAGGACTTGACTTCCTTAACAAGACTCCTAAAGCACAAGAAGTAAAATAAGAATCAGTAAATGGAATGGAGTCAAATGGAAAAACTTCTTCACAGCAAAGGAAACAAACAGTAATGTGAAGAAAGAACACACAGAATGAGAAAAAAAATTATTTACCACATACATCTCAGAGCATTAATCTCAAGGATATATAAAGAACTTAACATCCAAAACAAAAAACCCAATCAATAAATGGCCTAAAGAACTGAATACTTTACAGAAGAAGAAATATTATCGATCAACAAATATATGAAAAAATGTTCAACATCTTTAGCAATTAGAGAAATGCAAATTGAAACTAAGACTTCATCTCACCCTAGTCAGAATGATAATTTTCTACCACATGATACCACATGATAATTTTCTACCACATGAATACAAACAACAATAAATGTTAATGAGGATGTGGGGGAAAAGGTACAGTCATATATTGCTGGTAGGAATGCAAATGGTACAGCTATTATGGAAAGTGGTATGGAGATTCCTCAGAAAACTTGGAATGGAACCACCATTTGACCCAACTCTCCCATTCCTCAGTTTATATGCAAAAGACTGAAAATCAGCATACTACAATGACACAGCTACATCAATGTTTATAGCAGCTCAATTCATAATAGCTAAACTATGGAACCAACCTAGATGCCCTTTAACAGATGAATAGATAAAGAAAATGCGATATATATATATATGATATATATATAGTCATATATATATATGATATATATATATATACACACACACAAATAGATAGATAGATATGATAGAATATTATTCAGCCTTAAAGAAGAATGCAATTATGGCATTTGCCAGTAAATGGGTGGAGCTGGATAATATCATACTAAGCAAAATAATCCAATCCCTCCAAACAAAAAACTGAATATTTTCACTGATATGTGGATGCTAAATCATAATGGGGGGTGCTAAGGAAGAATAAGGTAACTTTAGGTAGAAGAGAATGAAGGGAGGGGAGTAGGTATGGTGGAAGGAAGGAAAGTAGAATGAATCAGATATTATTACCCTATGTACATATATAACTATATGACCAGTGGGATTTCACATCACTTATAACAAGAAGAATGAGAAATTATGCTCCATTATATATGATATATTCAAGTGCATTCTTCTGTCATGTATAACTATAAAACAAATGTATACACTTAAAAAATAGTCATGATTTTTAGTATATATTATATTTCAGACAATAATTTCAGTAATCAAGGCGTATCTACTTTTAAAACACCACAGCTCTATAGAAAACTGTTCTCCAACATGTACACTTATTCCATATACAATCTTGATTACATATTGTTGTCTACTCATGCCCCATGCTTACATACAACACATATAGTACAACACTGTGATTATGAATATGGCAACTAGGTCAAGTCTCTTGAGTTCTAATGTCAGCACCCACTTACTAGCTATACACTTCAATAAACTACATAATCTCTCTGTGCCTTAACTTTCTCAGCTTCAACATGGGGATAATAGCCAAATGTGGTGGTACATGCCTGTAATCCCAGCAGATTGGGAGGCTGAGACATGAGGATTGCAAGCTTAAAGCCAGCCTCAGCAACTTAGCAAGGCATTAAGCAACTCAGCAAGACCCTATCTCTAAATAAAATATAAATAAAAAGGACTGGGGATGTGGCTCAGTGGTCAAGTGCCCCTGACTTCAATCCTGGTACCAAAAAATATGGGGATAATAATATCAGTTGCCTCACCTACTTCACAGAGGTGTGGTAAAGATTAAAGATTAAATGAGTGTTCTATACAAATATACCACTTAAAATAGAACTGTCATGAGATAAATGTTCATTTAATATTAGCTATCATTTCATGTCTGCTATATATTAGACTTGCGGTATACATTAACTTATTTAATATGCACCAAAAACGATGCCACTATGTCACACAAAGTCTTATTATTATCTTCATTTCATAGATGAGTAAAATGATACCCAGAAAGATTAATATACATGCCCAAGTTATTATAGACAAAATTCAGGATGCAAATTCAACTATTCTGGCTCCAACTCAATATTTTATCCATGATAAGGTGCTTATTCTAGTTGTTTTTCTCATATATTTTTGTCTTACCAAGGACAGACTGTATGTCTTATAATACTTCTAAATGCCCTACTCTCTCCATTGTATTTCTTAGTCAGGGGCCACAAAGTTGGCTTTAAAAAACATTCATTGAATTGAAAAACATTTTTTTTAAATTTAAGCCCAGAAACTATCACCTTCAGGTACAAGAGCATCATCTCCCTTGTTACCAAACTCACAAGAGTTTTCAGACAATAGGATCATTTCCTCCTGATCCAGTCTGTAAGCTTCTTATACCTCTTCCTTTATTTAAGCAGGCTGGATGATCCCAATTTTAAAGGATGCTGTGAGGTAAAGCTTTGGATTTAAAGGCTCTTGCAGTTTCAGTTTAAATTCTATTCACTCATTCAACAAATCTTTATTGAATACTTACTATGTTCTAGATATATCTTAAGGTATCAAGGATACAAACTTTCTATGTTGGAACTGAATTTTCTATAATAGTGTTCATGAACATGTGGATTTCTTCCCTGCAGGAGGATCTTACTTTCCAACCTCACTGAAGTCAGGGTGTGTGCATTTGACTTGTTTGGATAAAGATAATAAGATACATGTCACTCATGGCAGAAGATTTGAGAGTTTCTACACACTAAGGCACATGCTATTTTTCCTCTACTACAATAACCAGTAATATCACAGATGGTAGCTATCCACTAGCCTGGGTCCCAGAAAAAGGGTCTTATAGAGAAGAGCCTCAGTTAACCTTCAAACAGTGAAAGAAAAATGGATTTTTGCTGATTCAAGCCACTGTAATTTTTCAAGTTTTTCTTATTACAGCCCAGTCTAGCATACTCTGTACAGCACAAAAGAAGGAAAATTTTAAAAAGCTCACATTTCATTCCTTTGCAACTGTTGCTATGGACTTACCAATAGCTGCCTAATTGAATAATGGAATTTATAAGGCTGAATATGGGCACGCTTGAGAGGAAATTACAACAAATCAGTTATAACTATGTTAGTGTCATATCATTAAAGTGGATAGCACCTTCCTTACAGAGTAATGATGGAAAAATAAATACAATGTACTGGTATTGTACATATCTCTCTGCATAAATCATATAAACACATAAATCAGGAGCGGTAAATTTCAAGTACTTCTCTAACTAGCAACCTGTTGATCAATTTCTTATGCTGTACTATTTCATCTGGTGCATTTCCATAACAGTAGATTTCTAATATTCTCCTTGGTAAATTATTCACTGTACTTTCTCCCAATAAATATCTGTGGTCTGCATAAGTCATCATAACTCCATGGTGGGCTGTGGTAGCCACAAGAATGAGACTTAAAGGTCTGGGAATGTGGCTCAGTAGTAGAGTGTTTGCCTAGCTGGTGTGAGGCTCTGTGTTCTACCCTAGTACAGCAGAAATAAAAAAGAGAAGTGGAAGGGAAAGGAGAAATCAGAGAAGGAGGAGGAGGAAGAGGAGGAGGAGGAAATGGAGAAGAATATATAGATTCTCCTTAACTACAATGATTATAATTGGCCAATAGCCATAGCTGCTATACCCTAAAATCCATCACAAAATTTGCTCCATCCAAAGTTACACTCCATACAGGCTATTTCTAACCAATGTGGCAAAGATATTTAGATAAGTCCAAACTCTGGAAAATAACAGGAGTCCTCTGATGGCTGACTCCCAAAACCCTTGCCAGTCTCTTCTAGAGTGCTCAGACATGTAGGATACTTCCACTGGACGTTGATTTCCTCAAAGTCAAACTTAAATAATGCTCTATGTTTATTGACCCCTTCCCTGTTTTCTTTCATGGGTGTTTTTTCTAAGAAAGTCTTTGAACATTTGATCCCCACCTTGGTCTCTGTTTCTCACAGGACTTTGACTAACACAGGTCAATTTGCTGTTAGTCCTCAAGATGCCATACTTGGAGCCTAGACCTTGAAGCCAGAGATCATATCCACTCATCCCACTCCTATCTCTCAAATGAATGCTCCCTCGAATGTTTCTACCTTAAGAATAGGAACTGTAAAATCTACAATGCCTAGCCCAGAGTAGGCATACAGTATATTTCTGTTGAATCAACAAATTAATGATTGCTTCCAAGATTAAAGGTTTTGTAAACTTTCCTTTGCAGATCCCAGTGACTCTAGAGGAGAACTTGAACATCACTTAATCCATAGAGATGGGAAATCTTATTTTATATCCATTACCTAAAGGTCTCGTCTATGCTGAATATAAGAAATGAAATGCTATTACTCTTGGACTTATTCTGGGATTTAAGAATATTTTGCTAAGTATGTTTTTCTTGTGCTAAATCTCATTCTTTTTCTGTGCTCTATGTCACAGAAAGAAGAAGAACATAAGCATGCTCTTTCTTATATTTATATTTACTCATTCATGTATTCATTCATCAAACCCTGAGTACTTTCCATGAGCCAGGTACTGTTCTAGGTGCTGTAGATACAAAGAAAAGTAAGTCTTGACCTCTGCATTCACCTAAACTTATAGCCTGGTGAGAGAAATTAAATAATCAAATGAATAAATATGTGCCCATGATTTGTGATAACTGCTATGAAGGAAGTAACAAGTAACTGTAGGAGCGTGAAATAAGATTAACATAATTTCTGAGGAGCAGGAATTTAAGCAAACTCATTCTAGGGGGTGATTTTTAATCCTGGATGTCATTTATTTAATTGGATTTTTTGAGATGTAGTCTGTAGTCTAATTGATCCAACTAAACATTTTATTTCATCTCACATGGCTTCTCTTTTTGCAAAAAAATCTTCACCTGGGAGGATCAACAGACTCTCACAGTGCATTTGTTGTGGGGCTAAAGAGTCAAGAATGACTTGAAACAGAATGGATGGTAGTAGTGCAATTCCCTTAGTTAGGTAAAACCAGTTGGTACTACCTACAGTATATATGTTGCATCCAACCACTTCTTACTGTAGTCACTCTACTACTATGTACTATAGTCCAGGCAACGAACATTTCCCCTGGACTTTTGCAATAGCGTTTAAATTGGTCCCTTAAAGTTCATTCTCATTACATTGGAAATAGAGCCTTTAAAACCATCAGATTATGTCAGTCCCCTGCTCAAAACCTTTAACTTCTCCTTACACTTGGAACAAAAATTAAATTCTTCTTATAATAGCCTATAAGCCCCTGTAGGATTAGGCTTCTGGAACCTGACTAACCCATTTCCTAAAACTTTTCTTCTCATATACCATTCCCCAGTTATTATGCTTTTCCTCAAACACATCAAACATTCTCACCTTAGAGTTTTTGTGCTTGTCCTTTCCCATTGTATGAAATATTATTTTCCAGATATCTGTATGATTTATTCTTTTTCTTCAGATTATTTAGGGAGACCTTCCTTAATGACCCTATCAAATATAACATCCTTATTTCACTAACTTCTTGGCCCACTTTGCTTTAATATACTTATTATATTTTTAAAATACTTTTAAATTTTGAAAATGGACCTTTATTTTATTTATTTATTTATTTATTTATTTATATGTGATGCTGAGAATCAAACCCGGTGCCTCACACATGCTAGGCAAGCACTCTACCACTGAGCCACAACCCCAACCCCTAATAAGTGTTTTATACATAAAGATACATTAAGTATATTGGTGCTGGGGTTGTGGCTCAGTGGTAGAGTGCTTGCCTGGCATGTGTGAGGCACAGGGTTCAATTCTTAGCACCACATAAAAGTAAATATATAAAATAAAGATGTTGTATGTTTTAAAACACAGTAAATTTCTTTATTTTAAAAATATTTATTCCCCACAAATTATAAATTCCAAAGACAGATACCAAAATTGCTATTTGGTACCTACTAAACCGGAATAGGGTAGGAAAAAATAACAATTTTAGGTTTAGATGTGTTGATTTGGAAGCAATTTGGGGATATCTAAGTGAGATGTTCAGTATGCAACTGCATAATGGAACCTGGAGTTTATATAAAGCTGGAGATAGAAATTTGAAAGTCATCAGCATAGAGATAGTAATTAAAAGTGGAAGTCATCTAGTTGAAAGGGAAGGCCTAACCCTGTTTTATGTCTAACTACATCAGACTAAATGAAACAATCTAGAAAGAAATATACAGGAAAAAAGGCAAGGAGCCAGAACTCAGTCATGGCAGTCACCAATGTAAAAGACCAGTATGATGGTCTTTAATACTGTCCATCTTTAATTCTTTTAAAGAAGTATGATGTACAATGAATACCATACATCTTTAATTCTTTATACATCAGCTTCCTCCAATTTTCCCTTTGACTCTTGGATGTTCATTTCCAGAAAGCTTGTCATAATTTGTGAGGAGGTTTGATTTAAAAGAGGCAAATACTCTTACATATGAAAAATAAAATTCACCTTCAGAGAGTAACTTTTTCTGAATTATCTAAGGGAAAAACCATATTGAGGAAGGATCCATCTACTGAATATATGTCAGAATATTTTTATTATGGTTCATGATTTAGTTCCTTAAGAAATCTATTAAGACAATTGTTATTGAAAATTCAATTGATATTAAAACCCAGGCATATGTTACTATAACCATGGGATCATCCTTGACCTTCACATAGTGCTTGTTCTGCCTTCTTTTTAACTACAGCACATTTGGAACAGCTTTAATGCTGAACCACCTTTCATTCTTCAGTGTCAGGAATCCAGCCATAGGCAGACACAGACATAAGTTCCCCAAAATGGATTCAACTTTGATAGGCAAATACGTTCTGATCACCTAACATTTATACTGAGCCACAGGTTTTGGGGGGAAATGAAAGCATAAATATTAGATATTTAGCCATTTTGGCTTACATTGTAGAAGTAATGAAAAATAAGGAGACTTCAACTCTGTTGGATGCTTTGAGAAAATGTCCTTTAAATTATTCAGGGTCTATTTGTCTCCATCTAAGAGCACACAAAGTGCCAGATTAATTTTCAACAGTTAAGAATTACAGCTCTAGAGTGACTCTATGATCAGAGTGGGCAACTGAAATATGCTAAATTGATGATGCCTGGGACAATATGCCTCTTTTGTGTCAGAAGCACAATGACTTGTCAGGAATTAAACAGTGTGAGCAAAGGAGTCATAGTGGCCTGGATTCCAGGTGCTTGTGAGTCATGCCCTAAAGGAAAAAAAGGATGATGGATACCTTCTCATTATAGAATGATTACAACCTGACCAAACCAAAGATTTTTTCAGGCCACATACAACCATCCAAGGCCACAGAATGATGCTTGTACTTTTCATAGTTTAGAGAGCTTTTCCTACTATCCTGGCCTATTTTTTGTTGATATTATAAAATACTTGAGGCTATGTACTTTATAAAGAAAAGAGGTTTATTTGGCATACAGTTATGTATATTCAAGAGCATAGTGACAGCCTCTGCATGGCTCTGGTGATTATTTTCTGGATACATTACAACATAGTATATGGCATGGCAGGAGTGTGTGCAAAGAGAAGAGATCATGGAGAAACAGAAAGCCAGAGGGATTTACGAGGCAAGCTTCCTCTTACAACAATTCACTCTTTCAAGAATCAGGCAGAGTCCTCCAAGAACTACATTAATCCCTTCTGAGGGTGGTATCCCAGATGACTTAACTGTTTTCTCCTAGGCCCCACCTCCTAAAAATTACACTACCTTAGCACTACCACACTGAGAACACATCTTCCAGCATATGAGCCCTTTGGGTGACATACTCAAACCACATCCAAATCATAGTCCCTTCTGACCCCCTAAAGTTCATATAAGTAAAATAGATGTGGGTTGTTAAAGGTTACAACCAGCTAAGATTTTGAGATGAGACAGCTTGTGGAGAATAACAGTGTTTATTGTTTGTTACTATTATCTGAAAACGAATAACCAGTTTAGTAGGTTTATGTCAATAAACTGATAATCTGCACTGCCAGACCCTTATCCTCAGTATGTTAATGTACCAATCTATTTTACTTTGCTTTTCAATGAATATTTTATTTTTATTTTATTTTTTTTAAACATTTTTTTGAGAGAGAGAGAGAGAGAGAGAGAGAGAGAGAGAGAGAGAGAAGTTTTTTAATATTTATTTTTTAGTATCGGCAGACACAACATCTTTGTTTGTATGTGGTGCTGAGGATCGAACCCGGGCCGCACGCATGCCAGGCGAGCGCGCTACCGCTTGAGCCACATCTCCAGCCCATGCCATAATTTAATTCTTCTTCTTTTTTTTTTTTTTTTTTTTTTTTTGGTGGTGCTGGGGATTGAACCCAGGACCTTGTGCATGGGAGGCAAGCACTCTGCCAACTGAGCTATATCCCTATCCCAAATATTTTAAATGAATTAAATAAACTACATGGCTAAACAGTGCTCATTTTGTGTGTGAATCTTTTGGATCCATGACCTTTAGGATAGCCTGCCCTGGAGCATACTTGGGATGACCATTGCATCTAGGTAATTTCCCATTCTAGGAATAGAAAAGAGGTTGTAAGGAAGATCAAATTAATTTTTAAGTGTTGACTAAGGCAAGCAGATGCCCTTACTAAAGAACAGAATGTATTTAGCACTTTTAATAGACTAAGACTAATGGAGAATTTGACTCTTTAAGAAGGATATACAGCATGCTCTATTCCCCAAACGTTTTGACAATATAACCTACACACACACACACACACACACACAGGGAACATCTCATGAGACTAATATTCCACAGACCACACTATGGGAAAGGCTTCATTAAGAAAATAGGTACTGCCATCTTGGTGCCTTTTCAACATCAATCTTTTCATGTTTTCTTTCACTTGTGCCCTTGAGCAAAATGACTGAATTTACTGACACATTTTAGCAAAGAATGGGTGGAGGCTGTCAAAAGGTTGACTGGTCTGAATAAATGCCCTCTTTCTTTAAATTGAAAGCCAAATGTAGGGGAAACAAAATCCATGAACACAAATGAATGGAGACCTTAGAGGCTTTCTGAAGGATGACAGGAAAAGGAAAGAGCGGCTAGTGAGCCAGGCTCAGAAATCAACTATTGAGGCTCCCAAAATCTCCCCAGAAGGAACAGCAGCTAAATGAACCATGCTTACTCTGGTTCTTCTTTTAACTAGTTTTTCTTTTAATACTGATTTATTTCATTTTTCTCTCCATTAATCCTGTGAGATAGCTATGAATTTTCTCCTCAATTTTCCAGTGTCATTGTTGCATAGAAAGCTGAACTATCTCACACAAGGTCACATGGTTAGCAAATTTTAGAGCTTGCATTTGAACTCCAGTTTGCTTTTCTCCATAGTTAGTGCTCTGAAACACGATGTAGAATTATCTCTCAGAGAAGAAGCTGTTAAGAGAGTCTATCATAACAATTCCTGGGAAAGGACCACAGTTAACTGGAAGGCTGGTCCAACGCTGGTCTAACTGGCACACTCCCATTTTTAGTCACAACACTTCCTCTCTTGGAGGGAGGCCCAGGACTTTATTCAGTTCTGTGGCTGGTTCCCACATGTGAATTCAGTGATGGCAAGATTTTCTCTACCCAGTTCTGAGATACCTATCACACTGGGAAAAAAAAAAACAGAATGAAACTAGAACAAACTGAAAAGTGAGTGGCAGATAATGGCCTAATGAAGCAGTATAATGTGATTAACTTGTAGATTCTGATGCCAAATGGCATGGGTTTGAATCCTGGCTATGCCACTTCTCAAATGTATGTATGTCCCTGATAAATTCCTTAATCTCTTTGTATTGGCTTACTTGTCTATAAGTGAGAATAATACTAGAGTCCTTCTCACAAGGAGCTGGTAGGATTAAATGAGTGAAATGTAAAGCACTAAGAATAGGGTTTGGCTCATGATAATTACTCTATCACTCTATATTAGTTATGATTATTATCCCAATATTAGGACATTCTTATTTGATTATGGCATTAGGAAAACACAAATTCTTTTGAAGTGCACATAAAACAGGAATCTAATCTGTTGATCAAGACCATGTGGAAAGGAAGCCCCTAAGCAAGTAATGTCAAGTGGTTAAAATCATAGTTTCTTTCCTACTGATGGGTGCCCTGTCATTTCATTCCTACTCTGTACCCCATGGATGTGATCTATGAGACTTTTCTAATGCCACCTACCTCTGTTCTTTCATGTTCCCAACTTGCTTAATGTCTGATGCTTCTTAATTTTGTATTTGTTTAGCTTGATTGACCTTTCTTACTCTGAAAGTTTGCTCTTTTTTTTTACCACTTCTCTTCATTAGATTTTTCCCCTTTAAAGCAGAAGTCTGTGTTACTGCTATTTTAAAAATACTGCCCAAGTTTTCTAATTAAGCACTGCAAATTCCCTAACGTGTTTACAGAATGGGCTTGGAACAGACTGCTTACTTCTAAGGGGAACACACTTTCCACAGGAAATAGCAAGATATTCTCCCCTGAAATTTCCCTCCAGTGTCTCAAACTCAATGTATCTCACATTACATTTACCTTTCCCTCCAGACTAATTATCCTTCTTTCCCATTTACCTGTGATGTAGCACACTGGAATTGTTCCTCCTATGACAAGCATTTTGCACCAGAGAGAAATGGCTAAAAGGATTAAGGCCTTTAGAGTTACACTAAGCTGGATTTGAGTTATTTGCTAATGTTGTGACCTTAGACACATAACTAATTGGTATTTAACTTATCTGAGCCTCAGTTTCCTTTTCTATGAAATGGAGATAATACTAATAACTACCTTGGGGCTTTTGAGGATGAAATGAGATAAAGCATATAAATCCTTCAACACAGTGCCTGGTGCATAATAGTAACCAATATTTACTGACATTTGCCTTGTATCAGGAAATGTTCTAGCACTCTCTACATGCATTTACTTATTTAAACCTCACAACAATTCTATGATATGGTCACTGTTATTATCTCCTTTTTGCAAAGAAGATTCAGGCACAGAAAGGTTAGGCTACTTGCTCCAGGTCACAAAGCAAAAGTAGTGTTCAAGTCAAGGAAGCTTAGCTCCAGAGGCCATGCTCTTTTGTTAATCATTTCACTCTACTATCTTCCATGCAGAATGTAGTCAAAACTGTCAACACCATATTCAACACATTATGGCACTTACAGAATGCTTATGTTGTGTCAGGTTGTTGAAAGTTTGCATGCACGATGTTCATTAATCCTAAACTCCACGAAGTATGAATGTATTTCTCCAGGATGAAAGAGATAAAGAAACTTACTCACAGTGAGCCATATAGGAAATGACAGTAGAACTCTAATTCCAGACCAGTATGATTTTACTGGCATTATCATTCACCTTCCTGATAGTTATTTCCATATATGATAGGGGGAAAATGTTCCTGTTTTTCAGCTTATTGTGCTATTTTTTTTTAATAAACAGATGGCAATTGTCCATAGAAGCCAAAAATTGCTTTGTTAAACAAAAGCTTCTTTTGTCATGTGATTTCACCTGTGTATAGAAATGCTAAGGTGGCACACTTAGGTCAAGGATAGTGTCACTCTAATGCCCTCAACTGTAAAAATTAATTTTAGGCTCTAATTGGCTTCATGGGCATAGGAAGACAAAAAATGTCTGGAAAATAGCCCTAAATACCTTAATCCTACTTAGTTGTTTCAAATTAAAATGAAGTCTATTCAAAGACTACATGTTGTGTGAAATGGCCATACTATACCATTAAGTGACCAAAGATAATATAAACTTGATCATATCATTCCTTTATGCAAAATCCTTATAGAATTAATGTCAATATGTTCAGGTTGACATTCAAGAGCCTCCACATTCACAGCTCAACCTATTTGCCAATATGAAACTCATATTCCAATCAATACTTTCTACTTTGTAAACTGCACTTTTTGCAATTCATGTCTCTGATCCATGCCTATTGCTTTTCCCCTCTTCCTTGTCCATCCTCCCAGGTCCAGTTACCTCTCAGGTGAATTCCAACTAACAATGACCCCTTTGTTTCAAATTTACAACTCAGGGTATATTTTTTTCAAGGCCAGCCTACCAAGATAAGTATTTAACTTATGATATGACTGAATTATTTTAAGATATTTTCTGTAGCACGATGATTTTTAAGTTGTTTAATAATTGAAAATCCAAGGAGAGATGTTGGTTAAATGGTACAAAGTTTCAGTTGTGCAAGATGCATAAGTTCCAGAGATCTGCCATAAAATGATGAGTGTAGTCAATAATACTACATTGTAATCTTGAAATTTACTGAGAGTAGATGCTAAATGTTCTCACTACACATAAAAAAACTCCAACATGTTCACACTGTCAATGATTTATCTTCTTATCTTACTCCTTTCAAAAGATTGATTGCATGTGAAATATGGTATATTAAGAACTATGTAATGTTTTGAACAACCAACAATAAAATAAAAAAATAAATTAAAAAAAAAGATTGATTGCAAAATTGAGCTCAGACTTTCTGCCATTTTTCAGCCATTGTTAATCTCACACTGTCTTATAAATGATTGCTCAATTCTCTAACTTTATTCTTTTGTCTCTGAAAGCTCTTCTTGTTCTTCTTAATCCCATCAGAGAACATCAACTTGTTTCCCACTGTGCTCTTCTTATCGCTTTCCTGCAAACCTCAACTGATGCGGAGTACTGTTGTTCTATTATGGGTTTTATTCTCTCCAGGACCAAATCTTTAACAGTAGTCTCACAGCTTAGAAAGAGTGCCTCATTGATTCTGCCTGTGCTTCTTTACCTTTCATGAACTATGATCACTAATAAGCGCAGGTGGACTATGCATCACTTATCTCTATGCTACTGAAAGACCTTGAAAAAAAAAGCCCACTGCTCTTCAAATGCCCTGTCTTGACAGCCTGTGTTACAGAATTACATAATTCTTTAAGTTAAGTCTCACAAAGTCTGAGCCTGAGTATACTCCCCTTTCTCTGAGCAGAAATATTTTCCCTCCCAGGAAGCAAGCATTTTCATGCCAATGCCTAACTGCCAATCCATGAGCCTTCTGATGATCAGTGCAGGCCTAACTGTTGAGATGAGGAGACTTGGCTCTAGAAGGACAAAAAAAGTGAATGAAATAGTAAGTTAATTCATTGTTGCAACTGAAATCATTACCCAAACTATATAATTTCCCTTCTTTTCATTAAAGTTTACTAGTCAAATACTTCACTCCCTAGGGATCCTTCTTGTTAATGCTACTGTCATAAAAACTAATCTGAGGAAAGGCATTAATGACTAGTATAAAGTATCCTACTTTTCATTATGCTAATCAAAATGGTCATTTGTTTCCATGGAATTGAAAAACAGACATCTGGATAGGTGACTACATTTTTATTTGTTGTTTTTTGATATATACGACAGTAGAGTATATTTTGACATATTATATATTCATGAAGTATGTCTCATTTCAGTTAAGATACCATTATGTGGTTGTACATGCACTGGTGGAGTAGTCATATATAAAAATAAGAAAGTTAAGTTTGATTCATCTACTGTCTTTTCTATTCCCATCCTCCCTCCCTTCCCTTCGTCACCCTTTGTCTAATCCATTGAAATTCTATTCTTCCCTCCCCACCCCTTGTTCCATGTTAGCAGAGAAAACATTCAACCTTTGGTTTTGAGCAATTGCCTTATTCCACTTAGCATAATAGTCTCAAGATCCATCCATTTACTGTCAAATGTCATAATTTCATTCTTCTTTATGTATGAGTAATATTTCATTGTGTATTTATACAACATTTTCTTTAACCATACAACTGTTGAAGGGCACCTAGGTTGGTTCTATAGCTTAGCTATTGTGCATTGAGCAGTATAAACATTGATGGGTTGGCATCACTGTACTATGATAATTTTAAGTCCTTTTGGTATAATTCAAGGAGTGGGATAACTGAGTCAAAGGGTGATTCCATTCCAAGTGTTCTGAGGAATCTCCATATTGCTTTCCAGAGTGGCTGTACCAATTTGCAGTACCACCAGCAATGTATGAGTGTACCTTTTTCTCTACATCCTCACCAACATTTATTGTTAGTTGTATTCTTTGTAGTTGTCACTCTGATTGGAGTGAGATACAAGCTCGGTGTAGTTTTAATTTTCATTTCTCTAATTGCTAGAGATGTTGAACATTTTTCATATATTTGTTGACCATTCATATTTTTTCTTCTGAGAAGTGCTTGTTCATTTCCTTTGCCCATTTATTGATTGGGGTTTTTTAAGTTGTTTTTTGAGTTTATTATATGTCTTAGAGATTAATCCTCTATCTGAGTTGCAGGTAGCAAAAATTTTCTCCCATTCTGTAGGCTCTATCTTCATGTTATTGATTGTTTACTGTGAAAAAGCTCTTTAGTTTGATACCATCCCATTTATTGATTCTTGATTTTACTTCTCATACTTTAGGAGTCTAATTGAGGAAGTTGGTTCCTAAGCTTACACAATGGAAAGTTTACTCTACATTTTCTTGTAGTAGGTGCAGGTTCTCTGGTCTAATGCCTAGGTCCTCAATCCAGTTTAGATTATGTTTTTTGCAGGGTGAGAGACAGAGGTTCAATTTCATTTTTCTACATATGATTTCCATTCTTCCAAGCATCATTTATTGAAGAGGCTATCTTTTCTTCAATGTGTTTATAGCACCTTTGTCTAATATGAGATAATGGTTTTATGTGGATTTGTTTCTGTGTCTTCTATTCTGTACCATTGGTCTGCATGTCTGTTTTGATGCCACTACCACACTTTTTTTCTTACTATAGCTCCATAGTATACTGTTTTGTTATTATAGCTCTATAGTCTGGTATTGTGATGTCTCCTACTTCACTTTTCTCACTGATTGTTTTGGGTATTCTGGGCCTCTTATTTTTCCAAATGAATTTCATTACTACTTTTTCTATTTCTAGGAAAAATGTCATTGAAATTTTAATAGGACTTGTTTTAAATCTATATAATGTTTTGGGTAATAGGGCCATTTTGACAATATTAATTCTTCTTATCCAAGAACATGGGAAACCTTTCCATCTTCTATGGTCTTCTTCAATTTTTTACTTTAGTAATTTTTGTTGTAAAGGCCTTTCACCTCTTGTTAAATTGATTCCAAAGCATTTTTTTAAATGAGATACTTTTCCTAATTTCTCTTTCAGCTGATTCATCATTGATGTATAAGAATACAATTGATTTATTGGTGTTACTTGTATATCCTGCTGGGGTTGGGGTTGTAGCTTAATAGTAGAGCACTTGCCTAGCACATGTGAGGAACTGGGTTTGATTCTCAGCACCACATAAAAATAAATAAACAAAGGTACTGTGTTCATCTATGACTAAATTTTTTAAAAATTTTTTATATCCTATTATTTTGCTGAATATGTTTATGAGTTCTAGAAGTTTTCTGGTGAGTTTTTTGGGTCTTCTAAATATAGTATGACTACAGTTTTTTAAACTTTAAATGTTTTGTGGTCTTGCGGTATTTTAGAAAAACCTTTAATCAAGCCACTGGTAATTTTTAGAGAATTATTCAAACTAGTCATGTCACAGAAGATTTCAAAATGCCTGGTAAGTAGATTTATTCTTTCACCACCCAACTCTTAATGTGAGCCCAGTGGGTATAATTAAACTTTCTCATCTAAAGGTGGACTTTGATAAGGCTTTTCCAGAGGTCAGAGAAAGAGGACTTGATTAAACATCTTAGGATGTTGTCAATGATTTCACTTGAAAAATATTATAAATGATATAATCTAGCATTCTAATTATCCTTCTCCATAATTAATCCTGCTTATGCCACAAAGCTATGAACAATTATGTTTTTCCCTGGAGGAAACATCACACTTCAAGACTACCACAATGTGTGGGTACAAGTAAATTGGACAATAAGAGGAAAGAAATGTGAGCTCCAGAGTTCAAATAAGTATAAGTGATGCTTAGAAGATTGGTTCAGTACACTTGATTTGAAGACAAATTGTCTTGTGAAGTGGTATCAAAGAAAGGAAACTAAGTGAAATAAATCACAGGAACAAGTTCTACATTTAGGACTTGGAGATGGGCTTTTGAGCAAAGAGATTCTGTGGATAAGCCCAGTCTTTAACCAGTATATGACTCCAAAAAAAACTATTATTGAACTCTGCTAAGAGCCACAGCCAAGTTAAACCCCAACTGAAACCTTCAATTGAAAGTAGAAATAAAAGTACCTACCTCATAATTTTTATGAGTAATAAATTACACAATGACTATAAACAGTCTGGTACCTGAGAGGTGTCAGTTCCCTCTCTTTCTTTTCTCCCATTTCAAGTGTGATTTTGAACAAGATGTTTAGAACTCAGACTGTCATAGAAAGAGGAAATTGAGTTCACCTAGTTCATTTACTTCATTTTTTATAAGGAAACAAAAGATCAGAAAATTTTAATGTGGCTTACTAGGCTGATCTGTAAAATGGAACTGGTACTATGAGTTCCTACTTTAATATTCTGAAGAAGTCTATAATTCACTGTGTGTTATCTACTCATATCCAGATCAGGAACATGGACATCAGGTATTCCTTTTCCAGTGATTCCTTGACTTTATATTTAAATCAGCTTGATAGTTTAAACTGATAATTATCAACCTGAAGTCCATAATTTCCATGGTTATTTGCTGATAAGCTCTCAGAATGACTTAGAATATGTATAATCAAAGGCAGGCAGTACTAATGGCCCAAAGAAAAGAAATGTTTGGGGTATGGAATTGATATAACCTGAAAATCTGCCTTCAAGTAGCAGGAGGGAATGGAGGAATATGCCTGAGGTTTGGAGCTTGAATGATTGGGGAAATCCTTATGCCATATTTGTACATTTTTGTATTTGTGTAGTACTGGGGATTGAATCCAAGACATTGAGCATGCTAAGTACATACTCTACTACTGGTCCATACTCCCAGCCATTAACAAGACATTTGGAAATCTAGAACAGGAGTGAATTCACAGTGAGGTCAAGAAGATAATGAGTTCATTTTGGAGGCATCATGTTTGAGGTATCAGTGAAACATTCAATCAATGATGAGTGATGCCCATTTGGAAGTGTTACAGCCAGTCTTTTTTGAATTTTTGTGTGAATATTTAATAAGGTATATTCTTCAGGTAGATAGAGCCCTGAGCATAAGTATTTGTCAGTGGTTAGCCAGTATGTCTGTGTAAATAAAAAGCATCTCTTTTCCAATCTGACAAAAGCTGGTGCTAGGTTTGGTGAGCAGAGCACTAGGTGTGTTGTAGGTGTATTATAGCTCTTGTTTCCCCAACAGCTTTTGCATTTGCTCTACCAGAAGCTAGCTGGAGATGTGGATCTGGAGTTCAGGGGAGATATCTGGGCTGGAAACAGAAATGTGAGAGTCATAAACTAATGGATGAGAGTTGAAACTGCCCAAAGAGAATATATATAAAGACAAAGAGAAATGGTCTTATAGGTTTGGGTAGTTTGAAAGTTTCAAGAGATTATCATCTACTTATTTTTCAATTCTTTCATACACTGTCAGAACAAGCCATATGGATACATGGGAGAAGATCCTTCTGTGTAAAGGCAGGAAAATAAGTGGTATGTTCTAGAAAATTTCAGGAGATCACTATGGCTAGAGCAAAGTGAGCAAATGAGGTGCGAGTGGGGTAGAAAAACTGGATGGGAATCTAAAGAAGAACCTGTCATTTACAAAGATGGAATCCAAAGATAGAACTGTAATTTACTAAGATGGAATCCAAGGATAGAACTGTCATTTACTAATATGGAATCCAAGGATAGAACTGTAATTTACTAAGATAGGAAAGTAGGAAAGACTAATGAGAGAAACATGTTTGGAGATGATGATCAGGAATTTCATTTTGGAAGTATGAGTCTACAAATTAGAGAAGAGATCTGAGCTGGGAATATAAAATGGAGGTAATCATTATATAGTTAGTTAAAGCCATGATTGTGGATGAGATTGCCAAGGAAATTAAAACAGGGGGCCAGACACACAGGCACATGCCTATAATCCCAGATACTTGGGAGGCTACAGAGGATCATAAGTTTGAGGCCAGCCTTAACATCTTAGTGATACTATCAGCAACTCAGCAAGACCCTGTCTCAAAATTAAAATTAATTAATTAGTTAATTAAAAAGGTTGGGAATGTAGCTTAGTGGTAGAGTGCCCCTGGGTTCAATCCCCAGTACCAATAGAAGAAAAAAAGGAAAAAAAAAGAAATTAGTACAGGTAGAAAAGGAGAGTTGTGAGATTGAGCCCTGGAGATCACAGATATTAGAGGACAGAGGGAGGAAAAAGAAATCAGCTAAGGAAACTGAGAATCACCAATGAGGTAGGAGAAGAACCAAGAAGAGTGAGGAGTCTTGGAAGTCAAGTGAAGAAAGTACTTCAGAAAACATTAATTGACCTCAGTCTATACCCAAAAAACTTAAAAACAGCATACTACAGGGACACAGCTACATCAATGTTTATAGCATCACAATTCACAATAGTTAACCTGTGGAACCAACCTAGGTGCCCTTCAGTAAATGAATGGATAAAGAAAATGTGGTATATATACATAACTGAGTATTATTCAGCATTAAAAGAGAATAAAATCATGGCATTTGCAGGTAAATGGATGGAGTTGGAGAATATAATGCTAAGTGAAGTTAGCCAATCTCAAAAAACAAATGCCAAATGTTTTCTCTGATATAAGGAGTCTGATTTATAGTGGGGCAGAGAGGGGGAGCATGAGAGGAATAGATGAACCCTAGATAGGGCAGAGGGGTGGGAGGGGAAAGGAGGGGGCATGAGGTTAGAAATGATGGTGGAATATGATGATCATAATTATCCAACTTAACACAAAGCTTCATCTGTATTTTATCCAGCTCTCTAGCCTTCACCTCTATTCCTATATACTCAACCTCACAAGAGAGGGAGCCTGGATCATGTCCTCAATTCTAACCTACTTACCCCTCTGCTTCTGAGGTCATTTCTTGTGCATAGCTCAAGCTGAAGGAGAAGCAGCAGGTTGAAAGAGGAAAAGAAGGTAAAGTTAGGTTTTGGAGGAAATGAGTTTGGGATGCCTATAGGACATCTGGGTGCATTTTCAGGTTGAGGGCTCACATCAAAGCTCTATGATACAGATTTGGGAAGTTGTTACTTGGGGACCAAGAGAATGGATAAGGTTATGCAGGGAAGAAGGGAAGGATACAGGGACAGTAAATGAATGAAGGGAATGTGGGGTCTAACTACAATGCAAGACTAGGAATAAGAGGAAACTTTGCAATGGAATGATTAACTACCTATCTTACTACTATTAGACAGTCAATGTTTAGGAAGCACAAATGAGCCCCACAACATTTCATTGATATTTTTACTATGCAATGAGCTGGTGGCTTTCTCACCACTTTACAAGTTCTCCTGTCCCTGAAGATCTCAAAGGACATAGTGTTCCACATGTAGTACCAGCTTGAATTACAGATGTTGGTTAAAAAGGAAAAAAAATAAATTTAAGCCCCCATATGCCCACAGGAACTCTCTCTCTTACTATCTTCTGAATCAAGCCCTGGCCCTAGGAGTTATTGTGCTTTCATATTTGCATGTATTTGATTTTGCAAAGGTTTTTCATGTCTGTGAGCCACACTGAATCCCTAGAGAGCCTCTGTGAAGCAGGCAGTGTTAGGAACAAGACCTTTACTTTACAGATGAGGACCTGGAGTTCCAGGGAGGTAGATAGATTGGCGCAGAATCATCTGGATGGTTATTGGCATAGTTGCTTTTGGAACTCAGGTCCTTGGCTTCCTGGTTTGGTGTTCTGTTCCCAGCAAAGTGCTGCAAAACTAGCTATTACTTGATAGATCTGGTTGCTGCTCTGTATATACTCATGAGATCTTATCACCTGTGGCTCCAACACCTGCCCCAGCGATTGTTAAAATGCTAATGGTGCTGATAACCAGGTTCCCTAATGTTGAACTCAGACTAAAAGAATTTATTTAGTGCCTGCCATGTGATTACCACCATGGCAGTGCTTACAACATAGTCCCTATCCTCAAATAAGTAATCTGAAGGAGAAGACAAATCTTAGGCACCAAGTCCACAGGGAATTTCAAGAGCTTCTCCCTCTTCCACTAGCCAGTTTGTTACCAGTGGCAATAACACAGAGACTCCTGCATTCATCTCTCTTTTATTTCAGCCTTGGGTGAGGGGGGAGGAAAGAGATGGGAGAATGACTAGGGAGAAGTAGTGATGAAAGATGAATGAAAGAAAGGGAAAATTAGAATTTCTACTAAACACAGTCATAGGATGATGCATATGTGTTGTATACTTCATCTAAATTATATTCATTTTACACACACATACACACACATATACACACACACATAACTTTCAATGGATGAATTTATCTAGTAAGTTGACTTTCAGCCATAGAAAGAGCTCAGAAAAGTACTATTCTTCCTCTTATAATCATCATCATCATCATCATCATCATCATCATCATCATCATCATCTGTGGGTATATTTCAAAGTTTTGGTACCTGCAGTAAGTGTGGAACTGTTTAGAGAGGAATACTCCAAATCTGAATATCACCAGAGCCCCTAAAATTAAAGAAATTTCTGAGTCCTGCTTGATGATATTCTATTTCTCTACATAGTACTAAAAATTCCAAACTGTTAGTGATGTTAAATAGCTTTCTAAATATTGGTTATTACTAGTAATAGTAATAGTGATAGGTTTTCCTTTCTATTTTTCCTCATATTTTCTCCTGTTTGCCATAAATCTTACTCTGCCACCTCTCTGTCTACAGATACCTAAACCTCTTAATTCACTAACTAAATCAAGGCCATCAAGGGGGACTTTGCTGTAACGTAACTACAGTCACTATTGGCTCCTTTTCTCTAGTCCCAAAGAGTGAGCTGTCACTCCACCTGTCCAAGACCAACTCATACATTCAGATCCTAGGAGCCTATTGCCTCCTCTGTTCTCAGGGACACTGTTCTACAAGTATCCCCCCTCTCTTCTTATGCTTAACCTTATTCTGTCCCACTGACTCATTTTCCACAGCATAGGAATATGCTTAGGCTCTCCCATAAAACTGTTTTTAATATAAAACCCTCATAGCTGTCATTTTCTTGTTCTCCTTTCCTTACCAGCTAAACTATTGGAAAGGATAGTCTACATTTACCATTTTAATTTTCTAATATCTCATTATTACCTCAACCTATAGAAAGTTGGCTTCAACCCTCATGATTCCACAGAAACTACTAGCCATTAAGTCACCAATCATCTTCATAATCCCAAGTTCAAAGGATCCTTTTTTGTTATTTTTATATCTAAACTTTCTCTTCCATTAGATATTGTTGATTAATCCCTCATTGAACTCCTGTTTCCTTTTGTATTTTAAAATATTTAATCAATGAATAAAAATTTAAAATATTCAAGATGCACAACATAATTTGATATATATATATACATTATGTATTGATTATTACAATCAAAATAATCAACACATTCATAGTCATCCGTACTTACTAATGTAGGAGGTAAGGACACTTGAAATATGCTCTTTTATCAGATTTCAAGTAAAAATACAGTATTATTAACTACAGTTACTATACTATACATTGTCTTTCCAGAACAAATCCATCATTAGAAAAGGAAATCCTACCATTTGCAATAAGTGGACGAAACCATAGGACATTATTCTAAAGAAAATAAGCAAAGACAAATACTACATGATCTCACTTATAGGTGGCACCTAAAAAATTCAAACTTATGAATATAAAAATTTGAAAAGTGGTGGCCAAATGTTGTGGGAATACAAAAAATGGGGAGATGTTGTGCTCTCTCCTCCTTTGACTTTGAAATCATTCTCTTTCAATTTCTCTCTTCTTGTGGCCATCTGATATGATTTGGATGTAAGTATCTCCCTAAAAGCTCATGTGGCAATGCAGTAATGTTCAGAGATGAAATAATTAGATTATGAAAACTTTAACCTAATAAGTGGATCAATCCATTTGATGGATTAGTAATTTTAATAGATTAAGGTATGATAACTATGGACAGTTGCATCATGGCTGGAGGTTTGTCACTGTGGGCAAGACCTGGAAGGATTCAACTTCCCTGCAGATCCTTTCTTTTACACTCAAGCTCTGTCTGCTTCTTGTCTGCCATGAGGAAAGCAGTGTTCCTTCCCCACATCCTTCCACCATGATGTTCTGCTTCATGTTGGGGCAAAACCTATGAAATCGGTCAATCAGAGACTGAATCGCTGAAACCATAACTCAAGATAAATTTTTCCTCCTCTAAGTTATTCTTGTCAGTTGTATGGGTTACAGCAATGCAAAGCTGCCTAACATACCAGTCATCGCTGCTCTTAATTCCACATCCTATTCCTCTGCTCAAATCTCAAGTTTTGTTGTCCTTTCAGACTCCCACCTTAGCCTTCACTATGTGATCACCTTTGAACCCAAGGTTTCTGAATCTCTGATTCTCCCTACTACAGAGTTTCATTCCCCACTTCATAACTGTCTTCCAAATAATCTGCCATTTCTTTGAGAGCAAAGCTCATGTCCTGTTCATTCTTATATTGTTAATGTTTTATACAGTGAGTATATAACATGGATATTCCATTAATATTTTTTCATAAATGAAATAAAGCCAATGTTTAACCACAGTGATGCTTTACCAAATTTTAAGTCCCTAAGAATCAGAGGCCAGGGCTACAATTTATGATTACATCAAGTCTGTAATTGAGACTGGATAAGCTTTTAAGCTGCCCATACCTCAAAGTACAGTTGCTTATCTAGATATTCATGGATATTTTCATGCTCTTAAGGACCAAATTTGTAAAAAGAAAAATGCATTAGTACAATGTATGCAAGATAATATGTAGGTATAGCTGGATTGAGGCAAGAAAGATGGGGCTTAATTGAATGGGAAGAAAGAGGACCTTTATATGCTCATTTGCTACAGACTTGCAGATAGTTATTTGCCTGGATATCAAAAGCTAGTAACACTGATGTCAAGATATGATAGAAATGGTGATTTTCTTCATTTGACTAATACTGTAATCAAGTTTGACCTTTAGGGAATATTGTCTTTAGCAGACAAAACTTTCCCCTTTCACAATCATTATCAACATTTTGTGGTAACTTTTTTTCTAGTATGCTATCCTTCCAGAAATTCAAAACCTTACTCTTACAAAACTTAGCCAGCCAGTCACCCAAGTCTTCCATCTTGAATTAACAACAGATTCCTGTGTACTTAGCCCTCTACTGCAGAATAAAGGCCTCTGTGAACTGAAGAAGGGTTGCAAATTATAGTGGGGCCTTATAGGAATCCTAAATGTCATAGAACATGGTGCAGTGATAAAAGCTGTACTTTCCTCCAAGACCAAGACTCATTTCCTTCATAGGCTCATGTGAACTATAGTTGATATGCATGGATAAGTTACATACTGCAGCCACCAGCCTTAGATAAATTATTCTCCCTTCCAGTCAACCAAGAATTTCCACTCTACTATAAAAACCCCAGAACTTTATTTCAAAAGGGAGATAAAAAATTAATTCTCTTTATCTCAGCATTCATGGCTTGGCCATATCAGACCACTAAGAATGACTGGCACAGGTATTCTGAAGTAGAAAGCATTTTTCCAGCCCTCTAAAGTTCTTTCTATTATAATCTAATGCTAGTCACCTTGGAAAACTTCCCAAACTTGGTGGGAGATTTCACATTATTGTCTTCTCATTAAATAAAAAAGTGTTGTGTGTGTATGGAGAAAATATAGTACTATATGGTATTTGACTAGTCAATCTGGATATATATATATATGAAAAAATCTATAAGAAAAAACTTTAAGAAAAACACTAAGAATACAATTAGAATTGGGCAAACAACATAGGCATGCAATTCACAGAAAATTTCAAAAAGGATTTTTATATGAAAGCTTACCTTCACTCATATTTAAACACCACATTTTAAAAAATTAATAGATTGTTTCAGAGCCATTTTAAGTTCTCAACAAAATTGAGAGGAATGTACAGAGAGTTCCCATATACACCTGTTCCTACCCTTGAACAGTCTTCCCCACTATGGGCCTCACCCACCAGAGTGGTGCATTTGTTACAATTGATGGACCTACACTAACACCATTATCACCAAAAAAACATAGTTAACATTTCAGTCTTGGTGTTATACAGTCTATGGGTTTGGACAGATGTATAAGTGCATATAAGTATATATAATGATATACACTTATCACTTTAATTAAATATATCTTAATAATAAATATTTCAAAATACATTCACTCAAATTTCAAAACTAAACTTTCAAAACATACAATCTCTAATTTACTTAAATGTTCCAGAAAAAGTATTAAATTCTTTATGAGCCTAGTTTAGTTTGATATCACAAGATATACATCAAAATATCTCATTGTACACCTTAAACATATTTAAATTTTGTCAATTATATCTTTCTATGGTCCAAATGTTTTCTCCATGTTAAACCATAAATTGAAACTCCCACAAATTTTTCCTACTCCAAATATACTGTTTGGCATTCCACAAATATTTATGGAGCCTCTAATCTGTATCAGCCTCTAATCTGTATTTAGGTGGTGAAAAACAAACAAAAATTCCTGCACCTAGAGCTTACATCACACTGAATTATTAAATGTAAAGGAAAAAGTGCAGACAAATGTGTATGATATGCTATCATTTTTATCTTTAATTGTACACTTAATTGCATAGGAAATGAGTACATTTGAAAAGATGTACAAGAAAATGGTAAAAGTTTTTCCTTCAGAAAAAGTGGGTTGAGAGAGAATATCCAATGGAGGAAAATTTACTATTCATTGTTATGTTATTTTGTGAAGTTTGAATGAATATATATATATATATATATATATATATATATATAGTTTGAAAGCTGGTTCAAAATAAGCAAAGATGAAATTTAATGAGCGAAACAAGTTCCTATTTTTAAGTTAAAAACATTATTGCAGGGGCTGGGGATGTGGCTCAAGCGGTAGTGCGCTCGCCTGGCATGCGTGTGTCCCGGGTTCGATCCTCAGCACCACATACCAACAAAGATGTTGTGTCCGCCGAAAACTAAAAGGTGAATATTAAAAATTCTCTCTCTCTCTCTCTCTCTCTCTCTCTCTCTCTCTCTCTCTCTCTCTCCTCTCTCACTCTCTCTTTAAAAAAAACATTATTGCATATGTTCTGAATGAAATAAAACTCATTTAAACAGGTGTTCATATGAAAAATATCTGGGCATTTCTGTTAACTATAGACTGAAATTGAATCAGTTATGTGATGTGATTGCTAAAAAATCTAGCAAGTAATAATATAACCTAATTATCCAGATCAAGAGAACTGAGTATTATACCCATTTCATTTCTGTGTTCCTTGTCTTAAGAGAGATACTCTTCATCTAGAGACAGTGCCGAGGATAGAGAACTGCAGACACTGAGAAACATTAGTTTCAAAAAAGGAAGACTTAAGAAAAATAAGAGATCAAACTTTGTTTAACCAAAGTTACTACAAAGTAACTCAAAGACAATGAACAAGCCAAGAATCTGAGAATCTAGAAAGAGTGTGTTATAGAGGATTCATAGTTTTCATTTGAAACACAATGTGTCTTTGAGTTACTTTGCAGTAACTTTGGTTTAAAAAAAATTGATCTCTTATTTTTCTTAACTTTTTTTAACCCAGGAATGCTTAATCACTGAGCTACATCCCCAGTCCTTTTGTCTTACTTTTTATTTTTGAGACAGGTTCTTGCTAAGTTGCTTAAGGCCTTGCTATGTTGCTGAGAGTGGCCTTAAACTTTCGATCCTCCAGCTGAAGCCTCCTGAGTCACTAAGATTACAGATGTAGGCAAGCGATCTTCAAATATGTGAAAGCAAGAAGGGTTAGACTTACATTGTTCCAAATGACACTCCAAGGCCCTCTAAAATCTAAAGGATATAGGAAAGACAATTTTGGCTTCATATAAAATTGTTCTAACAATCTGGTTGTAAGGTGGGAGCACAGTGGAAGAAAAATATTTACTCTGTATTACTCTGTACAACATACTTGACTCTTTGCATTAGTAATACTAATCTTCACAATAACCCTGTAATGAAGGTATTTATTTTCCAAAGAATACTCAATAATAACTTCCCTATATTAGAAAAAGCAAAAAGGGATTTTGGGGATGTGTGTGTGTGTGTGTGTATGTGTGTGTGTGTGTGTGTGTGTTGTGTGTGTTTCTGGGGGTTGAGTCCAGACCTAATACATGCTAAACATGCTCTACCACTGAGGTATATATCACCAGCTAGGCAAGGATTTGATTCTAGTTTATAACAATTTCCTAACTCAGTCATGCAACTCTTGTCCCCCCATGCTCTTTCTAAAACACGAATCTGATCTTCTCACCTTACTTCCCTGCTTAAATGACTTAGCTCAGTTTACAAAGTGAATTTGCTTACCTCTCTATCATCACTTGCCACTAGGAACTATATTATGGCCACATCACTATTTTTAAATTATTCAAATATATAGAGAAAACACATAGTATTTCAAATGAAAACTATGGATCCTCTATAATACACTCTTTCTAGATTCTCAGTTTCTTGGTTTGTTCATTGTCTTTGAGTTACTTTGCAGTTCTTTGTAAATTGTAGGTAATTGACAGATACATAAGTTATGTCCTGCCAGCAGTGATTTAATTGACTGTCCCCCAACCCCTGCAGAAAAATTTTATTATATGCAATTAATCTCAATATTCCTTTACTCCATATAAAACTGTGTTCTATTTACTTTTAAACAAGTTATGACATCTGACTGGTTTGTTCTTACTATAAAAGTAAAATAAGCTACTTAACATGTATTCATTTTTATGAGAGTCATAACTTTTATCTTTTTTCTGAAAACATCTTAATATTTGTTGTACTCTTTTCTTTCTTGTCTATATTTTGTCTCTAGGTCTTCATATAGTCTATTTCCTCTACTTAGAACAGCTTCTTAACCCAATCTCCTTCATTCACAAAACACTGTGTTTTAGTCACTTTTTTTTTTTTTTTGATCGCTATGACCAAAAGACTTAATAAGAACAATGCAGAGGAGGGAGAGTTTACTTGGGGCTCACAGTTTCAGAAATTTTACTCCAAGTTTGGACAACTCCATACTTCTAGAACCAATTTGAGGCAGAACATCACAGCACAAGAGCATGGCAGAGGAAAGCAGATCAGGGCATGGCAACAAGGAAGTAGAGAGAAAAAGCTCTGCTCACCAGGGACAAAATATGTACCCCAAAGGCATGCTCTAGTGACCTACTTCTTCTAGCCATATCCTACCTGCATATAGTTACCACCCACTTAATCTATATTAGTGGATTAATTCACCGATTAGGTTATAGCTCTAATAATCTAATCATTGCATTGCCTCACACATGAGCTTGTGGGGCACACCACATTCCCAAACTATAACTTATTGTTTAATGAAAACAAAAGGAAGATTAGGTTAAAAGAAAAAAAACTAGCTAACCCAGGTCTGTCCGATACCCAAGTGCATGATCTCTCCAATAAGTAGCTGCTTTTTACATTTTTCACACCATTCAAACAGAATTGTCTTTTTTAAAATAATGGGCTTCTTGGGCTGGGGCTATAGCTCAGTGGTAAAGTGGTTGCCTTGTATGTATGAGGTACTGGGTTCAATCTTCAGCACCACATACAAATAAATAAAGATATGGTGTGTCTATCTACAACTAAAAAGCATTTTAAAAAAATAATGAGGCTCTTTTCACTGGAAATGTTCAAGAATAGCTGAGCTTTTCACCAATGAGGGATTCAATAAGATGAGATTACAGCATTGGGAGCATGAAAGAAAAAAAGTAGTATTCTGACATTTGTGGAAATGGCAAGAAAGACTTTATTCAAGACTATTGCAGGAGCATCAAAAGTTCAAAGCCAGCCTCAGCAACTTAGTGAGACCCTGTCTCAAAATAAAATGGGCTGGATATATGGCTCAGAGCTTATGTGCTCCTGGGTTCAATCCACAGTACCAAAAAATAAAATAAAATATTTCAGTTTAGAATACCTCCCTTGGCCCCTGTCAATAATTTTTTTATTATTGTACATGTAATCTTGTATCATAATTGCTTGTCTTTTTCCATCTCTTTAACTAATCTGCGTTTTTCCAACTGCATTTCGGCTGGGCACAGTGGTACATGCCTATAATTCCAGAAACTTGGAAGGCTGAGGCAGGAGGATCACAAGTTCAAGGCTAGCCTCAGCAACTTAACAAGGCCCTAAGCAATTTAGTGAGACTCTATCTCTAAATAAAAATTGCTGGAAATGTGTCTCAGTGGTTAAGTGCCTCTGCATTCAATCCCTAGTAATAAAAGTGGAGGGTGGGGGCTCAACTCTGAATATAGCAAATGTAAGTGGAGACTTATTGTCAAGGAGCAGAGTGTGAGTGGGGAACACACACAATACTAAGTGGATGAATGACTACCACAAGGAAACATCAAGGGGAGCGAGATTCTTACTAAACTGGCTTAATGGGATCCTTGATAAAGGCAAGACAAGGACTTAGAAATCAAGGGTGAGGGATGAGGAACTTGATCAGATACCAAAGACATAAGGATGACTTAGCAGGATTCTTTGCTAAGACTGGGCTTTCAAATACAAACAATACAAGGGGTTATGCTGAGGCCTAGTTAAGAAGAGAGCTTAGAGGAATTTGAAAAAGTTTGGTCAAAAAGCAATTATTTATCAAGAGATAGGTTGTAACAGGTGATCTTTATGGGTTGTTTCCCAACTCTAAGGTCACTGAAACGTAATATATTAAATGTGGCGAGCCGCTTCTGCGGACTGTGGTCGCCATTACAAGATGGCGCTGGCCTTGTGGTGGTCTGTGATAAACAACTCCTTCTTTGGGAGAGTTGGCACATGGTTCTTTGACACCCTATGAGAAAGCTCCACGTGGCAGCTTCGCATTGGGTGTTTGGATACTTTATTAAGGCTGGGAGGGGCTTCTGGGAGATTAGAAGAACTCTCGAGAGCTTGAATAAACAGCTGTAAGAAGATTCCCGGTGTTGCGTCTTCCTTGCGGGCAAGGGGGTCGCGACAAGTGGTGCCGAAACCCGGGAAAATCAAAACTTGCAAGTCGTCAGAGGTGGTGCACTGAACAGTCCCGGTAAGTGGGACCCCATAGTCCCGGTGAGTGGGACCCGACAGTCCCGGTGAGTGGGACCCGATAGTCCCGGTGGGCGGGACCTGATAGTCCCGGTTAGTGGGACCCGCAATCAAAGCGGAGTCAGCTCCTCTACAAAGACAGAGAGAGCCTCATATTTTATTGCAGCTGCACTGTGTACTTTTCTTTTGTTTCTGTGTACTTTCGTTTTGTCCTCTGTATCTGTTCTGTTGCTGTGTCATGGGTGTCACATCTTCAAGCCCGCTTCTTCTGGCACTAGACGGCCTGTTACGTTCCAAAGGCCTGAAAGTGAAACATAGTATCTTACAGAGATTTTTGCAGAAAGTAGATGTTGCTGCACCGTGGTTTGCATATTCGGGCAGCCTTACTATGCCTTGTTGGGATAAATTGGGCAAGGATCTTGACTTTGCTTGTGAGCAGGGCATATTGGAGGGTGGGGTGATTCCCCTTTGGAAGATAGTCCGTAGTTGCCTCACGGATGGCAGATGTTATGACGCACTTGCTAAAGGACAGGAGGTTTTAGAAAAGTTACATGAGGAGAAATCGGAGACAGCAGGCAGTGCGATATCTCAGGAGGATGGGAGTGTGCGGAGCGTGAAACAGGGGAGGAGACGATTATCTCTGACAAAAGGTGAGGTATCTCGGGAGGATGGGAGCGTGCGGAGCGAGAAGCAGGGGAGGAAACGCTTGTATCCAGATCTCAGTGCGCTGCGCACACCCCCATGTGGAAGCGGGTCAGAAGAAGAGGAGGATGAGGAGGAGGAGCTTGGGAGGCTGTCTCGCCAGCTAGGGAGTTTAGCTGCTGGAGAAGGGAACGAAGATAGACCGGGGCTCAAGAAATGTGATCCTCCGGACCCACCGCCGTATGGTGGGGGTGTTTCGGGGAGAGCTTTCCATGCTCAAACATGGAAGGCTGTTAACGCTGAGATGGGTCTTGCTTATCCAGTTTTTCAGGATGAGAATAGGGGAAGATTTTCGGAGCCTTTAGATTTCAAAATTGTGAAGACCCTGGCAGAGTCTGTACGCACTTATGGGGTGGATGCCGCCTTCACATTAACTCAGGTGGAGAGTCTGTCTAGATTCTGTATGACTCCCTCTGATTGGGCTAGCCTTGTTCGGGCTTGTGTTTCTCCGGGCAAGTATTTGGACTGGAGAGCATTTATGCTAGAGGGCGCAATAGAGCAGGCCGCCCAAAACCATGCAGCAGGACATCCTCATTGGGATAAGGACATGCTTTTGGGGCAAGGTAGATTTGCTAATCAACAGACAGGATTCCCTCCTGAGGTATATGATCAAATTAATAACATTTGCATTCGGGCATGGAAGTCACTTCCAAATAGAGGAGAAGTGTCTGGTAATTTGACCAAGATTTTACAAGGCCCTACAGAACCCTTTTCAGATTTCGTAGCAAGGATGGTGGATGCTGCTGGAAAGATTTTTGGGGATCCTGATAGAGCCATGCCCCTTGTTAAGCAATTGGTCTTTGAGCAATGCACCAAGGAATGTAAAGCAGCAATCGCTCCTTATAAGAACAAAGGCATAGAAGTATGGATGAAAGTGTGTAGAGAGATTGGAGGGCCTTTAACTAATGCAGGTCTTGCAGCTGCTGTCCTTCGGATTACAAAAGGGGGCAATCCTGCCGCCAGAACATGCTTCCATTGTGGTCAACCCGGTCATATCAGATGTGAGTGTCCCAAAAATGTCAATTTTACTGGACCTCCTCACGGTGGCCCTTCCACTGGCCTTCGATCACCGGGATTGTGTCCAAGGTGCAAAAGGGGGAAGCATTGGGCAAAAGAGTGTACATCAGTGAGGGACATCCATGGACAGCTTATTTCAGCTGGGCCAAAAAACGGCCGACGGGGCCCCCGACCCCAGGGCCCGCAAATATATGGGGCAGTGGAGAATGTCACACCCGAACCCGAGACATGGCCATCTCTACGCCATCCCATGAAACGCGGAGAGCCACTACAGGTGCCGCGGGATTGGACCTCTGTTCCACCTCCAGACTCGTGTTAACACCTAAGATGGGAGTCCAATTGGTGGAAACTGAGTTCAAAGGGCCTCTACCACCTGGCACTGTAGGTTTGCTAATTGGACGTGCATCTTCCATTTTGCAAGGTCTTCATGTTTTCCCTGGAGTCATAAGTCCTGATACTGTAGGGATAGTAAAGGTTATGGTGGAAGCTCCAAAAGGCATTGTGTCCATCTCCCCAGGAGATCGGATTGCTCAATTACTGGTTTTGCCTAGTTTACATGATCATTTCCCTGCAGACTCAAAGTCACGGACAGGGAATGAGATTGGTACCACCGGAGGGACTTGTGCTTATTTGTCACTAGATATGAGTAATCGCCCTACTTTGGAATTAAGCATAGAAGGTAAATCAATTGTGGGCTTACTTGATACAGGTGCAGATCGTAGCATCATTGCACTTAAGGACTGGTCTAAGGGATGGCCAGTGCAGACTTCTGATCAATCTCTGAGAGGACTTGGATATGCCCAGGCTCCTCAGGTTAGCTGTAGACATCTTTCCTGGAAGGACCCGGAAGGACATCATGGTACTTTTCAGCCTTATGTACTTAATTTACCTATCTCTTTATGGGGCCGTGACCTGATGAAAGACATGGGGTTCACTCTTAGTAATGACTATTCCCCAGTGTCCCAACAAATTATGCACAATATGGGGTATAGGCCAGGTTTAGGACTAGGAAAACATTTACAGGGACGTAAGCATCCTGTACAAGGTCATCAAAAGCTTGACAGATTTGGTCTGGGTTTTTCCTAGGGGCCGCTGAGGCTCAAATACCCATAACATGGCTCACCGAGGAGCCTGTTTGGGTGCCTCAGTGGCCTCTTCCCTCGGTTAAACTGGCAGCAGCCCATGCTCTAGTTAAAGAACAACTTGACTTGGGTCACATCCAACCCTCTACTTCTCCATGGAATACTCCCATATTTGTCATTAGGAAAAAATCAGGGAAGTGGCGCCTACTGCATGATCTACGAGCGGTTAATGCTCAAATGCAACCTATGGGGCCCATTCAGAGAGGGCTGCCTCTGCTCTCTTCTGTTCCTCAAGGCTGGCACATTATTGTTATTGACATTAAAGACTGTTTCTTTTCTATTCCTTTACATCCTAAAGACTCGCAGCGTTTTGCCTTTACCCTTCCCTCGTGTAACCACGAGGAACCAGATCAAAGGTTTGAGTGGATAGTGTTGCCGCAGGGAATGGCTAATAGTCCCACAATGTGTCAGATGTATGTAGGGAAGACACTTGTGCCCCTCAGACAAAAGTACTCCTCCATCAAGATCATTCATTATATGGATGATGTATTATTGGCTGCTAAATCAGAACAAACAGTTCATGAGGCCTATGACGACCTCGTGAAGTTGTTAGCACAATGTGGGCTGCATATAGCACCTGAAAAGGTTCAAACAGGAGATTCTATTAAGTATTTGGGAGCAACAATTGGGTATGACAAATTACAACCACAAAAAATCACCATACGAACTCAGGATCTTCAAACTCTAAATGATTTTCAGAAACTGCTGGGAGATATTAATTGGATACGAGGATATTTACATATTTCTAATGTTGTACTACAGCCTTTGTATGCTACTCTTAAAGGTGATCCAGATCTTACTTCCCCTCGTAGCCTCACCAAAGAGGCTAGAGCGGCCCTTATGACAGTAGAAGAAGCTATACAACATGCCACTTTATGCAGGCTCCAGAGTGATAAACCTTTTCAATTATGTGTGCTTGCCACTATGCGGCAGCCTACTGGAGTACTATGGCAAGATGGACCTTTGCTATGGATACACCCACATGTATCCCCAGGAAAATCCTTAGAATATTATCCTGATGCTGTTGCAGCATTAACACTTAAAGGGATTCAACAAAGCATTCAATTTTTCGGACAATCACCTTCTTCTCTTATTATACCCTATACTAAAGCTCAACTTAATGTTTTGTGTGCTACTCTAGATAACTGGGCTATTCTATGTTGTTCGTTTCAAGGGGATATTGATAATCATTACCCTTCTCATCCGTTACTCCATTTTGTTAAGGAACATCCTATTATTTTCCCTAAAGTAACTTCATCCAGTCCAATTCCGGGGGCTGTTAATATTTTTACTGATGGTTCCAAGTCTGGAATAGGAGCTTATGTCATTAATGATTCTCCCCCTGTCCAGCATCAATTTGCTCCTGGAAATCCACAATGGGTAGAACTGCAAATTGTTATTGAGGTGTTTAAACAGTGTTCTTTTCCTTTTAATCTCATTTCGGACTCCATCTATGTGGTGCAAGCACTAAAAATCCTAGAGGCTGTGGGAGCTATTAGTGATGCCCGTAATGTATCTGCTTACTTTAATCAGCTTCGACAGCTTATCTGTAGCCGCACTGCTCCCTTTTATCCAATGCACATCCGGGCTCACACCTCTCTCCCTGGTCCATTATCACAGGGTAATGCCTGTGCGGACTCAGCCACTCGAGGTCAGTTGATCTGTTTGGCTTCCTCCTTAGAAGAGGCTAAATTGTTTCACCAAAATTTCCATGTTAATGCTTTAACACTGCGCAGGCGTTTTTCCATTTCTAGAACAGATGCTCGGCAGATAGTATTGCACTGTCCCCATTGTGTCACATTTCTTCATCCCCCTACTTATGGAGTGAACCCACGGGGGTTGAAGCCACTGGTTGTCTGGCAAATGGATGTGACACATATACCTGACTTTGGTAACCTCAAGTATGTCCATGTTTCTGTTGATACGTACTCTGGAGTTATTCATGCTTCTGCGTTATCAGGAGAAAAGGCACGTAATGTCATCACTCATTGCCTGGAAGCCTGGGCGGCGTGGGGTGCGCCCACGTCCCTTAAGACTGACAATGGACCTGCTTATACTGGCAGACAATTCACGTCCTTTTGTTCTACTATGGGAGTGCAACTTACTCATGGTCTGCCTTACAATCCTCAAGGACAAGGCATTGTTGAGCGTGCTCATCGCACCTTAAAGGAAACTTTACAAAAACAAAAAGGGGGAATAGGAGCTGGACATACTCCTAAAGAATGCTTGTCCTTAGCTCTCTTTACTATTAATTTTTTGAATTTGGATATTCATGGTCGCTCTGCGGCCGATAGACATGTGTTCCCTCAGCCCTCTGTGATTGGCTATGTTAAGTGGAAAGATGTTCTTACGGGCCAATGGAACGGCCCCGACCCCGTGCTGACATGGGCACGAGGATCCGTATGTGTTTTTCCCCAGGATCGCACGGAACCATTGTGGGTCCCTGAACGCCTGACAAGAAGAGTCCTGACGCCAGCTACTCAGCAACAAGAATTACCACAGCAATCCCGTGATGAGGATCTTCATTCTGCTGAGTGCTCTGGCTCTGGTGCTGATGCCGATGACACAGACGACACCAATGCAATGGTGGGCGGTGGCACGGGCTTGGCCAATGCCGATGCCGGTTCACGGTAATTCCAGTGTCCTTCCCACTCTTTTCTCTACCTCGTGTGAGATGTCTGCGCCCTGTGCCTCTCCTAGAGGGGACGTGGAACGCATTTACAATCAATCTCAAGTTAATCTCACAGGAGTGTTTTGTTTTAGCCTTGGGAACGCTCATTGTATCCGTCTTAAGACCAAGAATTTGACTAACTGGGACAATCCATTGCAGTCCAGTCAAGTCTCAGGGAGCATTCTCAGTACTGTATTGGGCCAAGTAGTCTCAGGGGAACAATCAGGCTCAGGAACCTCCGTAAATAGCTCTGCTTTAACCACAACTACCTTGGCTAGTATCTCCGAGGTACTAATTCCAATGCCCCCATATTCTAGTGGACTTCCTTATGCCACTCATTTTAAGGCTTCTCCTTACTGTACCCCTAATCTTGGTTTCCCCCCAACATTCACGCCTTGTCAGGATTATTCTTGGGAGAAACGTCAAGTTGCTAAAGGTTTCTCCCTTTCCCCCTCTCTTAAGAGGTATGTTTATGACTTTAGCAACAGTGCCAACTCCTCTACAGGAGTGGGTTGGTCCTGGTTTCAATGGCTGATTTCCAACACAAAGGGGGCTTCAGCTGATATTTCTGCACTGGCTCAATTGCTGGGAGCCAAAAGTTGGTTGGCTAATGTTTCTGGCACTGTTTACGAGAGTGAGCGAGGTAGTAGACTCACGTCTGTTTCGTTCAACTCTCTGTTGGATAATGCCACATTGCCCCCTGCAGCGGTTTGTGTTCAATCTCCGTTCTTACTCCTTTTGGCTAATGACACCTCGTTAGAAATGCTGGATTGTTTTAATGTTAATTGTTTCTTATCTGAATGTTGGGATGGTTCTTCGGCTGTAGCAGTGGTTATGAAAATTCCAACCTTTGTTCCAATCCCAGTTATTGCGGACCCTGATAAATTCCCCATTGTTGAGCTACTTAGAGTCCGCAGGGATTTTGGAATCACAGCTGCTATAGTGACAGCCGTGGCGGTATCTGCTGCTGCAGCGGTCGCGGCCGGAGTGGCCATGGCCAATCAAGTGAAGACTGCTGCCTCCGTTAATCAAGTTGTTCAACAAACTTCTATGATACTTGAGTCCCAAAATGCAATTAATCAACATATTTTGTCAGGGATCTTAGCTGCCAACCAAAGAATAGATTTACTCCAAGCTCAGGTAGAAGAATTGGCTGATTTGGTGCTTTTGGGCTGTGTTGATCAACGTGCACATTTATGCATAACCTCTGTCAGATTTAATGATTCCAGGAATGCCTCCCGTATCATCGGAGAATACTTGGCCGGAAATTGGTCCATGGCAGCGGAAGACATGATCCAGTCTCAACTAACCCAGATAGCTGTCTTGAATAGTACCCACGTTGATCCCATAACGTTGGGTCAATTCACTGATTGGATATCTTCTGCCTTTTCCTTTTTTAAAGAGTGGGTGGGGGTAGGCATTTTTGGCGCAATGTGTTGCTTCGGTATGGTTCTCTGCTTGTGGTTTCTCTGCCGCCTTAAGGCCCGCAATGCTCGCGATAAAGCTATGATTATACAAGCACTTGCAGCTTTGGAAACTGGCAACTCACCTCAAGTTTGGCTTGCACAAATTAAACAGTAAACCTTTGACATGGTCGTTGCACCCCAAGTTTTACGGACATTGCACTGGGAACGACATGTCCTTCCTTGTTATTCTCCTAGTGTTGGAAAGCCCTTGCACTCTGCCGGCTTTACTGCCATTGCACACAGATGGGTTTCCACGCTAGTACTTTTCTATCGCTCTATGACCCGTGCCTTTCTTTTAGGGTGTTGCCAACTTGTTTGTCGTTGTATTTCTATACAGCCACAGTTCAGCCTCAGAGACCTAATCATGACTGGCTGAGTAGATACCATTAAACGCCTTGGCAACAACGAGCTGATCTTGTAGTACCCAGAGACGGGCAACTTTCACGCTTGCACTGCAACCTAAGACAGGGGAATGGGGCCTCCCCAAAGACGGGTAAGCAATGTAAGGGCAGTGAACGACCTAAGACAGGGGCTACTTGATTCCCTTTGACGTGCTATAAACAGAAGGAAAAAACTGCTGGCAGTGGATTCCCCCCGGCCCCCAGGGCTTGGATCCAGCCCTGATTTGTATGCACGTCAAGGAGGCCAGCTCACAGGGCCTTAACAGCTTTGTGGTGTCTGTTTTCATATTCAGCCAATAACGGTCATGTGGGAACGTCCTGACCTGCTTGGGTCTGATGAGGTTCCTGGTTGAAGGCTTCGTATGAGTAATGGCGATTCACCTCTACTCTTGCCTGTTTTGTTTTTAGTAAACGAAAGGGGGAACTGTGGCGAGCCGCTTCTGCGGACTGTGGTCGCCATTACAAGATGGCGCTGGCCTTGTGGTGGTCTGTGATAAACAACTCCTTCTTTGGGAGAGTTGGCACATGGTTCTTTGACACCCTATGAGAAAGCTCCACGTGGCAGCTTCGCATTGGGTGTTTGGATACTTTATTAAGGCTGGGAGGGGCTTCTGGGAGATTAGAAGAACTCTCGAGAGCTTGAATAAACAGCTGTAAGAAGATTCCCGGTGTTGCGTCTTCCTTGCGGGCAAGGGGGTCGCGACAATTAAAGACAAAACTTGAATCATACTTCTGTGAGCAATGAAATTTAGGGAACTTGAGATAAAATGAACTCCATCTTTGTAAGTGTCCCTAGGTCCATGATACCAACTCAACTTGGTCTTTCTGGTTTATATTAATTTGCAAACAAAATCTAGGAAGCAAAGTATAAGGATGGGTATGAATTCTAGGGTATGCCTGGGTGGTCTCCTACTGTGAATTTCTTGGGAACAGTACCATACACTTTTATCTGAAGCTGCTTCTTTTCATTTGCAAAAGAGAGGGAATGGAAATGAGCTTCAAAAAATGATGTGAACCCCTTGCAATGAACTCATCTTCCCAGGTAGGAATTTCCTTGACTTCTCTCTGAGAAGGTACCGGAGGTAATACCTATGGCAAACAGCATAAGAAGAGTAGCCATGTGACATGTACAGCTAGCTAATATAACATGCTCACTAAGCACAGAGGTTTCCATGTCTTGTATCTCTGGAGGCAGAGTAAAATCCATTGCAGAAAAGAGGGACAGACTTTAGACTGAAAGATTCAAGTGGCTCAAAACCTTTTCATACCTATTAATCCATTAGAGTCACTCCTTTGGGCTGAAGAATTCGAACCAAAAGATTACATTTAAAATAAGACATGGGAGCAGATAACCAGTTAGCCTTCATTAACAAGCTATATGCCTTTGATTGGAGTATTTTCCATCTCGGGCTTCAAGATCACCAAGATATAAAATGAGACTTTACACCAAGTCTCATGCAGCTCTGATTTTCTACTTTTATGTTTTCTTTCCCAGAAGGGAATTTCTTATCAAGCAGTAAGTGATAGCTAATTAACAGGATTTGGAACAGACAAATTATAGAAGGCAGGAAAAGAGAAACATCCAGGACAGGTATCACTATATGGGTTCAAATCTGGTAGGGGCACTCTAGTCAGAGGCTTGAGCAGCTATGGGGCAGGTCCAGCAGGAAAATTTGGGAACCCATAGTTCACAGAGCACAGAGCATATCAATGATAGATTTTATTTAGTTCATAATTTTTCTACTGCTAAGGCCGCACCTTCCATATTCACACACATATTCATATGCATCCATACAGTCTCAGTCTCCTCTCTTCTCCCCCCAACTCCTTTTGTACATGTCTTTCTCTGTCTCTCCCTCCTTCTCTCTCTCTCCCTCACTCTCTCTCTTTCCCCCTCCCTCCCTCCTAAGTACAGTAGTTGACAATAGGTTTTATTCATTTAGTACTCAACTTTGCATGGAAACCTATAAAGCCAACCCATGTTACAGTAGTACTTGTTAGAAGATTGATTTTATAGAAGAAAATGCTCATGATTTAGGAGGAAGTCTTTGTTTAATTGCTTGTTTTTCTTTAATAAGGAGACTCCTTGTAGGTATCCTAGAACAATTTTAGCCAGGCCAGGGTGGGATAGCATGATCAGATTACTTTAAAATTGGTTCATTTTAGGTCAATTTAAATTCATTCACCTGGAGATGCTTGTTTATCATTTACAATAAAGAGGGCAGCAGCTGATAGTTTGGAAAAGGTTCTGTTCAAATCATCCCCCAGAGTTCTGATGACAAAGGGCTCAGAAATGGATCTGTCTCTTTTGTTGAAATTCACCTTCCATGCATCAGTGTATCTCATTTTCATAAAGTTCAAAGGCACATTTTTATTATAATGCTCACAACTTTACAAGTAAATCCTTTGGATCAAAGTATACTGATTTTTTTTCTCTTAAGCATTGAGATTTTTTAAAAATAAAGCAGTATTTTTGCTTTAAAATGAAAGCTATTTTATTCTGGCTTATTTCACCAGGTATTTGAGGGATAGTGGCCAGGAGTTATGGGTGTAAACATTTTAAGAGTGGATTGCTGCCTGGCAAGACCAAAAAGAGGTCACGTCTAATCCTGTATCCTCTTTCTAATACCCACACCCACATAGACATTATATTTGATCTATGTCACTGTGCACAATACTGAAATATAGTTGAAGATAACCTGATATAAAACATTGCTGTATCTTGGCCTAAGTTGTTTACTCTGAAACATAGTAAGGTTGTGAATATTGTAAAATTCCCTTAGTAATCCAGAAGTTTTCAAATGGCCTGATATTTTAGTCAGTTTGTTTTTGCTGCTGTGACAAAAAGACGTGACAAGAACAATTTTAAAGGTGAAAAAGTTTATTTAGGGACTCTTGGTTTCAGAGATCTAAGTCCATAAATGGCAGGACCAAATCCATTCTTTGGGAACCAAGGTGAGTCAGAACATCATGGCAGAAGAGTGTGGCAGAGGAAAGTGGCTCAGGACATTGCAAAAGGAAGCAGAGAGACTCCACTTGCCAGGGACAAAATATATACTCCAAAGTTATACCCTGAATAACCTACCTCCTCTAAGCTACAGTTACCAAACAGGTAATCCCTATCAGGGGATTAATGCACTGATTGGGTTAATGCTCTCATAACCAAATTATTTCACTCTAAAATTTCTTGCATTGTCTCACCCATGAGCTTCTTGGGGACACCTAATATCTAAACCACAACACCTGGTGTGCAGTGTTACCTCTTGCAGGATAGAAATATGATACATACCAAAAACAAAGAATGTGTTTCATCTTTGTGTACTAAACAAAGAATGAAGAAGAGGAGGGTACACAAAAAGGTGAGAATGAACAGAAGGATAGGGGAAAGATTAGAAAACAAAGAAGGATTTGGGTGTTTGTCAAGGCCCAAGAAGAAGAGATCCAACACATTATTTTTAAAAAGGAAACATTATAATATTTAATATGTTACAGTAAGTAAAAATTGACAGAATTTAATTTCTATTTAAATTTCAGCAGAGCAGACACTCCTTACATACTTCCCTTTTCTCAGTTAAGGAGTATTCTTTAAATGGAGTTGTACAGTTGAAGGCTGTGTTTTTGAGGGTTCAATGAGTTGTTATATGTAAAGGACTTAGAATAGATAGCATCAAGCATTTACTTTAGTAAGTACTCAATCCATAGCAGCTATTATTATTATTTTACTATCATTGTCATCATCATCATCATCATCCATCATTGACATGCTTTTGACAAGATAAAGATCTTGCATAGAGTAACCCTCTCTTGTTTTTAATATCCATCCACAAATACTGTAAATGTCTTTTTTTTGCTCCCAAATACACACATACATAGAATCATCTCTTAATTTTTTGACCTGTGAACTAAATTAAAATAAGCTGCCAATTTGATCTTCCCCTTCTGGGGGCTCAATGTTTTCCAATCATGATAAAATCCAAACATCTTGATGACTGAGATTTTCTTTTCTTAGTCTAAATATGTTTTTTTAATATTTTTAGTTGTAGATGGACACTGTACGTTTATTTTATTTATTTATTTTTATGTGGTGCTAAGGATGGAACCCAGTGCCTCACACATTCTAGGAAAGCACTCTACTACTGAGCCACAACCCCAGCTTCTAAATATGTTTGTCATGAGGCATAACCGTGCTTCTGGTTAGTCTTCCTTCTCCTGAGAGATCTGCATGCAGGTGACAAATTGCCAGTTATATCATCAAATAACTGATCAAGCCTACATCTGCATGTAGCACTATTTTAAACACTGTATATACAATATAGTACTGCAACCTCTGTCCTGTGAACACCCTCCAACATAAATTATTTACACATTGGGTCTAATGTAACATCCATGTTTTAGTCAGTTTTTGCATCTTTGTGACCAAAATACCTGACAACAACAGCTTAGAGGAGAGAAAATTTATTTGGGGCTCACAGTTTCAGAGGTCTTAGTCCATAGACTGCTGAATCCATTGCACTGTGTCCAAGATAAGGCTACACAACATGGCTAAATGACCTGGTGAAGGAATACTGTTTCACCTCATGGTGATGAGGAAGCAGGAATGGAGAGCACAAGGAAGATGTTCCCTTCCAGTGACCCACATCCTCTAGCCACATCCCACCTCATGTAAAACCATACCCACCTTTCTTCCATACAGTCACAAAGACCTGTGCCTAGGCTTAAAATTGGGTAACAGAAGTAAAATTGTGTGTCTAAGAAGATAAGACTGTTTCCTTAACTCACTTATTAACCTTACTCACTGGCTAGGCTGCATTCAAAACAGTTGAATATGCCACATTCACTTTTCTTCCCAGACACTTAAAAATGTTGAGCTCTTATTGATGCTTTACAAATAGCAATGCAGCCCAAAAGAAATCCTTCTAGAACTTTAAAATGAGGTTTGTGCCAGCAACAAATCAGCAGACAGAATAAAGTTCAAATAATGGACCACTATTGGACAGATAGCCTGCTAAAGAAGATAAACTTCATAGAAATACGTTGAAGATTCTGGTTCTACCTTTTCTCCTCATTTCCTCTCCTGATGTTAGGATTCATTCTTTAAACAGCCTGGTTCTTCTAGAAGCTATAAGAATGATAGGGTGTATGAGACACTGAATTCAAAATAGGCACTCTCTTAACAGATGGTGCAGAACAGGGAGTTGAAGGGAGAAAGCTATTGTTAGGCAACATTTCAAACAACAAAAATAGGTTGTAGGGGCTTGGGGAGAAAATTTTGTTTTGGTTCAAAGCAGCAAATTACCTGGATGGCTTACACTTTCTGACAATCTAAGAATATCAAATTATCCACTGAAAATCTGGCTACCTAAGCTGCTTTTCCCAATTGCACATTATTTGTTCAACAAATTTTCTGCTCTCAAGTCTCTAAGAGGAAATTTTTAAATGCTCTTTTCACCACTAAAGAAAAGTAGATATATTTTTAAGAGACTCTAGAAAGAACCTACAGGAAGAAATATCAAATTTATCTGGAACATTCAAATTTCTCTTGAAAATAATTATAGCTATCTGTAGCAAACAGTGTCTTCCATTTACATTTATTAAGCATAGAAACCTAGATAAATCACTGTCAACTATAGTATAAAATAAACATACATTCTTTTCATCTAAGACCTTAAAATTCTAAAGATATTTAATTCCTTTGTAGTAGATGGGGAAGAATTTTAGCCAAATCTAGTGGTATGAAACAGAATTGGCAACAAATGAAAAATATGGTAGGCTCAGTTCTGCAAGGTCAGCTTTCATTGTTGGAGAGAACCAGTTCTTCCTGTTCTTAAGAGAACTCACTTAAGTTAAGGTCAATAATATCCTCAAATATTATTTTTATGGCCCAAAGTAATCATTACAGTCCATTGAGTAGATTCCAGATTGTCTTATGGAACTGATTCATCCTATTTTGGACAGTGAAGTGGAAATAAGCATAGTGAAAAGAACACAAGCTTTGGCATCAGATCTGGGCTTAATCCCTAGTTCAGCCATTTACTATCTATGAGATGTTGTGCAAATTAGCCTTTATAAGTTTCATTTTCCTCATCTGAAAATAGAGATCATCTTATTTACCTGCAAAAGATTGTTTTGATGAGCAAACAAAATAAAGATGCAATAAGCCTTATTATATTTCCTGGCACATTATATGTCCAAATATTATAGTTTAAAATAATGGCATATGCTACAATGTGGATGAATCTTGAAAATTATAATAGTAAATGAAAGAAGCCAGTCCCAAAAGGCCACATGTTGTATAATTCTGTTTATGTGAAATGTCCAGTATAGGCAAATCCATAGAGATAGAAAGTTAACTTGTGGTTGCCTAGGACTACAGATGGGGAAGGGGAAGAAATGGGTAATGATTCATAATGAGTACAGGTTTCTTTAGGGAATGATGAAAATCTTGGTCCTTTCAGTGGTATATCGTAGATCATTTGTCATATGTATAGGGCTTAAATGTGTGATTTTTTAAAAATTTTCTGTTTGTTCTGTTTCCTTTTCTCTTTCCCTTTTCAGGCCTTCTTTGGGTCACTTGAGCATTTATATCTTTTGCCTAGCTTGTGAATTTTCAGCCTCTGTTTCTTCAAATAACTTTTTCAGCCTCCACTCTTTCTTCTCTCCAAGGCTCTGATAATACAAACATTAGATCTTTTGTTGTTCATTGTTCCTGAAGTTCTGTTCATTCTATTTATTCTTCAGACTATTTTTCTCTGTTACTTGTATTGAGATAAATTCCATAGTTCTAGCTTTGAGTTCATTGATTCTTTCCCTTCTCATCTCCAATATACTATTACTATAGAACCTACTTAGGGAGCAATTTTTTTCAATAATTGTATTTTCAGTTTTATAATATCCCTTTGGTTCTTCTTTATATTTTCTATTTCTTTGCTGATATATATTTCACTTGTTTTAAAAGTATTTGTTATTGCTCATTGAAGCATTTTATGATTGCTACTTTAAAATCCTTACCAGATAACTCCAACATATGAGACATCTCACTGTTAATATCTGTTGATTAGCTTTTCTTAGTTATTATGATTTTTCTGATTCTTGATACAACAATCATGCAGACTTATATATTCACATTTAACAATGGGGAAACTGAAGTTTTAAAAAGCTAAGAAGTAGCCTCAGGTCACACAACTAAGAGGCAGAGTTAGGATTTTATTTCAGGCCTTTTTTACTCTACAACCTAAGGTCTATTCCACTATACTACTCAGCCTCCATGAAAAGTAGTTTTTGCCTTCTAGAACTCTTGATGAGTTGGTGTTATCATTTGGATCTTGAATGTTTCCCAAATGCCCACATGTTGAAGTCTTGGTCCCTTAACCTATAGAACTACTGGGAGATGGTGGAATTTTTAAGAGGTGGCAACTAGTAGGAGGAAGTTAGGTGTCTGGGGAGTGCCCCCAAGGGTGATTATAGGGATTGTGGGATGATTATTTCTTTCTCTCTTTGCTTCCCAGCTGCCATGAGGTGAGCAGCTTCTTCTGTAATGCACTCCCACCAGGAAGTATTGCCCTGCCACAGGCCCCAAGTAATGGGGCCAAGTAAACATGGAATGAAACCTCTAAAGCAATGAGCCAAAATAAATATTTCCTCCTTTTAAATTGTGTTCAGACATTTTGTCACAGAGAAAGAAAGAAAGCTGACCAGTATAAGTAAAGTATCATAATTCAATGGGTATATTTTTAAATGTCTCAATGGAATGAAAAGAACACTTTTGTTTTATAGTAGCAGTTTCTTAAGAATGGGTCATTATGCTGTAAGCCACCTAGAACAACATCACATAGTTCTTTAGTAAAGCATGGCTTTTAGCCTTCCCCAAGTCCCAACCTCACTGAGTCTCACTCAACATCATTTAACTCTCTGAACAAATAGCTTCTCTTTCATCAGCAAAGAATTTTGTAAGTGCCCCTTCTCTGTGCCAGGTGCTGAGCATATACTGTTGAATAAGACTCAGGCAGTGCTTAGTAATAAACTATATTTGAAAGGAAATAGAAAAGAAATGTGTACAGAATATGTACTTCCATTATAATAATGTTCAGACTAATTTTCCATTAAATGTTTGATAGGATATTAACAATTAGGCTATAAAGACTTGGAATGAAGGAAAATATGTTTTCCTCCCTTATTTTGTGCTTAAACTTGAGTAATGCAGGAGCTAGTCCCTGGAGAAACTGCCAATTTGCAATTAGTAGCCATTTGCCCCTCTGCTAAGTGAAATACTTTTCTTGTAAAGTTGCCCTTCAGAGGCCATTCAGTTTCAAGGGATATAAAGTTGAAGGTCACTGCCCTCATAATGAGGGATTTCCCAGGTCAAGAGTCTGGACCCTGCATACCCTGTGTTGTAGGAATGGAATAGTTATGTGATAATCTGATTTGCCTCCATAGGCCGTTATCTAACTGCTCCCACCCCCTGCAACAAACCATGAAAGTCTTCCCCACATGACTCTAATGGAATTTTTATAAGCAATGTAACTCTTTTTCATTCCTCTAAAATATAATCATCTTTGTAGTTGGTCTCAAACTACAAAAGAGTAGTCCTAATCAAGAGAAGAAACTGTCCTGGAATGTAGGACTATTTACAAGAGGCCATTTAGTTTGGGGGAATCTCTGGTTCCCTTTAGAAAGCTCCAGGGGGATTCCCTTTCCTTTTTGTTTCCAGCTTCTAGGAATTGCCTATTTTTCTTGGGTCATCATCTCCATTCATCTTTCAAGACAACAGTTCCATCACTCCAATCCCTGCTTCTATTATTACTTTTGAACCTCTGACCATCTCTCATGAATATGCTTGTGGCCCGTCTACATTAGCCAGAATTATGCTTCCATCACAAAATCCTTAATTTATTCACATGTGCAAAACCCCCACATAAGGTAACATATTTGTGAGTTCCATGGATTAGGATGTAAACATCTTTAGATGGGATGAAGCATTATTCCTCCTATCACAGTACTGCTTTGCTATTGAATCCACCTCAGAGTCCTGACTCCTAATCTATACTTTGTCTTTTATGTCTTACAGATTCTTGATATTGATCCTGGTTTGTGCCTGAACATTTTGAATTTTTCTACCTTTGCGCTCTCTCTCTCTCTCTCTCTCTCTCTCTCTCCCTCCCTCTGTCTCTCTCCCTCTCTCTCTTTTGTATGTGTGTGTGTGTGTATACACACACACACACACACACACACACACACACACACATATATATATATATATATATATATATATACACACACACACACATATGAGAGGGAGACAGAGAGGTGGGTAGGTATAGATAGAGATTATACGTATACATATATAGAGATATAGATACAGATATAGATATAGATAGATATACCCTTCAAATGAAGTACCTATTTATTTGAAGTACCTATTCATCCTAGAAGACTATAGAACAAGCACTCTACTATGTACTATAGAGAGGGGAAAGAAAGGGCATTTAATCCTCATAACAACCTTGTGAGGTAGATACTATTATTCCCAAATTACAAATGAAAAAATTGGGACTCATAGAGGTTCCATCATTTATGTAGGTCACTAAAAAAAGAAGTGGCAAACTATATTTGATAAAATGCTGTTTGTGACATTGGATTCCCTGAATCAATTCATCAAAATTAGACAAAAATAAGCTACTGGGTGAACTGCTAAGTTCATTCAAGCCATTCTCTTCGACTCCCTGGCATTTGGGCCAAATTTGCAGTCTCATTTGTTTCACACTTTCCTCTTCTTTTTTATCTTTTTCCCACCCTGCCTCCAAAGCAATAGCTTTCTCTGTTGCCAAAAGCATTTGATACAGCCTGGGAATGCATGACTCCATATGAATACTTGTAAAGAGCTATTTCCACAAACATTTATAGCTTTAAAATGGATCATTTCCTCAGCCTTACTCTAAGTAGACTCTTGGGAACTGAAATTTCCCATATGTTCATAATAATATTTCCCAGATTTAAACAACCAAACACAGAGTAGGAGTGAAGTCACAATCCTTGCCTTCAGAATGGTTTCTTCTTTGATGCACCCAGAAAGCCAGTCTGTTGACCTTCTAGGAGGGGTGTCAGATACTACTTTTCAGTGAGGCTTTGGCTAGATCTGGTAGAGTTCTGAATTGACAGGGCAGTTTTATTGGCACAACTAGCATTCATACATTTTTGTAACTCACAATAACCAAAAGATAATGTCTGATAGTTTGAGAAAAAAAAACTGTTTTAGAACTTTGGGACTCAATTTCACTAAAATACACATATTGGTTGTGGAGGATAAGAAGTGATTTTTTATCTAAAAATAAAGTATCTGTTCATTTCTGATTGATAACCAACTGTTGCAAATAATTCCATGAGCAGACTTTGGTGCTATGTCTTAGTTCTGTTGCCAGAAACAATTTGAGTTTTTTTAAAAAAAGAAGGGAAATGACCTCAATCCTGAAAACAGGCAAGTCTGAATTGTAAGCTCTAAGAGCAGAAGCACCAAACACATCTACAAAGCCAAGTCTACCCTCCCACTTGATAAATACCAGCCAAACCTCAAGCCAGGGGAAATAAAAGCAGTTGCCAGACCAGAATCATAAATGCTCTACTATTCACCTTGCCCCTTTTTTGCTCCATTAAACACCAATAAATATAGTGAAAATGTTTGACAGTGATAAATCAAGCCATTCAGGTGTCTATCTTATTGGGGCTGTGCTTTTGATCCCACCTTCTTATAGTAGGGATTCAAAATCAGATTTGTTTTAGCACAAAAAGGCACCCATCAGTCTGGCTTCTCTCCAGCACTCATTTGCTCTGGCAAAGATAGAGGAAAAGGAGGAGTGAGTACAGATAGGTGGGTGGAATTCAAAGTTGACTCATGGTTTGCAGATGTTGCTCCTCAGTACATCCTGTGAAAATTGTAAAACTCATTAAGTTGACCACTAGCCCTAGAGTTGACCATAACTATGGAAATAGCTTTCTTGTATTTAAACCAAAACCCCAGAGGATGCCAGTCCCCAGGTATTCATAGTGTTAATAATGGTTCCACCATTGTGAGGAATACAGACTACACCTCCAAGAAATTTAATTTTTCCATATGAGCCCAGCTTTTGTTCTCAGACATACCAGTTTCTCTTTTCCTTGGCTGTGTCCTACTTGTACTGGGCTTAACAAGAACATAACAATAGATAGGGTAATAGTCTGACTTTAAAGCTACAGAAGATAAAAGGTTGTATTGGTTAGCAAGCCAACCACTTACTATTTGCTGCAGAAAGTTTTCTATTTTTGTTTTTAAGACAAATTAGTATCCATATCACCTTGTAAAATAATGTCAAAGCAATGAGGACAAGGGAATTGGTACTTATCACATGTCTACTCTGTGGCAGGGCACTATGCTGGCTATTTTATGCCTGCACATAATCCTTATTGCATATCTGTGAGGAAGGTGTACTAATCAGCCTTCTATCACTATTTCAAATAGCTGAGACAATCAACTTATAAAGAGAAAAATGTTATTTTGGCTCTTAGTTTTGGAAGTTTTCATCCACAGTCTGTTAGTCCTCATTGTTTGGGGCCTGAAGTGAGGCAATGCAAAATGGTCAGAGTGTATGGGAGGGCAAAACTACTCCTTTCATGGGTAGGGAGCAAAAGAGAGAATGGGGGATAGAGAAAGGTGTTCAGTCCCAGAATTCCCTTCAAGGGCATTGTTATGGTTTGGATGTGAGGTATCTCACAAAAGCTCATGTGTGAGATAATGCAAGAAGGTTCAGAGGAGAAATGATTGGGTTGTGAGAGTCTTAACCCAATCAGTGAATTAATCCCCTAAAAGGATTAACTGAGTGGTAACTGAAGTGGTGGGGTGTGGCTGGAGGAGGTGGGAATTAGGGCATGACTTTGTGGTATATATTTGTATCTGACAACTGGAGAGTCTCTCTCTCCTCTTCTCTTCTCTTCTCTTCTCTTCTCTTCTCTTCTCTCTCTCTCTCTCTCTCTCCTTTCTGATCACCATGTGAGCTGCTTCCCTCTGCTACACTCTTCCTCCATGATGTTCAGCCTTACCTTCAGCCTGATGAATGGAGTCTGCTGTTAATGGATTGAGATCTCTGAAACTGTGAGCCCCAAATAAACTTTCCCTCCTTTACAGTTGTTCTAGTCAGATCTTTTAGTCACAGTGGTGAAAGCACAGGCATCCTTCCAATGGCCTAAAGACTTCTACCAGGCTCTACCTCTTGAAGGTTACACAATCTCCCAGTAGTGTCACACTAGGGACCAAGCCTTTAATACACTGACCCTTCAGGGACATTTATATTCCAAACTGTAGCAGATGATGCTATTAACCTTCTTGGATAGGGCAAAACGAATATAACAGCTCAGAAATAATAGGTGAATTCCTCAACGTCACAGAGCCAGTAAGGGATTTATATAACTCTAAAGTCAAAAGCAATGGATTATTGTTACTGTTGAGAAACTCTTCCAGTTTAAAAAAAAAGACCTCAAAGTTCTAGAGTTGCAATAGAAAGAGTTTTATAGTCCAAAGTGTTCCCTTTGCTGCTATTCCTTCAGTAATATGTAGCTGATGCTCTATGAGGTGTCTAAGAGCTTAGTCAGTCTATATTGAGAGTAGAAGGTCTTCTCTTTGCCTCATGGTCCTATTATGATAGGGCCCAACTTTAAAGTTTGTTAACTCTGGGCCAGAAAACGTGTCTAGGCCACTTCTGCACTCTCTCCAGCATGAAAAAGTCATATTTTAAAAGACAGTTCAACTCAGTTACAACCACAAGATAGATCACTACCAATCTTGAGGAGATAATGTTGGCTGTTTTCTTGAGGCTCCCTTCTGCCACATGCTCAACTATGCCATTGGAACCTTTGTGTAAGTTCATATTCTCCTGACAGGCACACAGTTGACGGGTGACTGAGATAAATAATGGGAAGAGGAGTTGAAGCCTGTTCTCCCCTCCTTTCCCAGCAGAATGCATTTGTGTTCTTCTGAATCCAAAGGAGTGATAAAATCCTACTGCACTGTTATGACTTCTTGTTCTCAAAAGGTTAAAGACAGCTTATCTGGCTGAGTATACTTCCATTTGCCTTATGAAGAGTGGTAATGACACTGTAATATAATTCACTTCTCCCTTTCTTTAGAATCAGGTCTAAAACAGGATGAGGAGTTTTGGCCTTAGCTTTAGCTCTCCTCAAGGAGTAGAAAAAGTGGGGTTTATGATAGAAAATTAATCTTTAGGAAAAGTATTTTCTCTCCTAAAATGTGTTATGAGAGTGGAGAGGCAATAAAAATCACAATGAATGTTTCAAAAAACAAAGAAAAGGGAGGGATTTTCTATGAAATTAGGAAAACCCATTCCAGTCTCCTTGGCTTTAGCTCATTGATCAAGATTAAAAAAAAAAGTAATAGTCATGGTTGGGGTTGTGGCTTAGTGGTAGAGCACTTGCCTAGCATGTGTGAGGTACTGGGTTCAATTCTCAGCACCACATTAAAATAAATAAATAAATAAATAAATATCCATAAACAACTAAAAAATATATAAAAATGTAACAGTCTATAGTAAAACTGACTAAAAATTAACTGTATTCTATACTGAGGTCACTCAGCATGAGGTCCCAAAGTGATATATTTGGATAATGGTTGACTCCCATATCAACTAGCAAGAAGCAAAGAAACAGAGATTATGTGTATATAATGCAAGAAACACAGAAAATAATTCTAATATTTCCAAAAGTAATTTAATAGAAATAAAAATATTTTAACAATATCTTGATATCTGTTATTTTCTCTTATCCTTACAATCCCCCCATAAAATAAACAGAGCAGGAACTCTAATTATGATTTTTCAAATGGAGAAACTAAAGCTAAAAGAGACCAAACTTCCCCACTATCACCAGAAAGGGGATCTCCTGACTTCTGTGAGGATGTCAGATATACCTCTTTATGGAGGGGATTAATGTGGCTATTTGCCTTATTTGAATATTTCTGGGCTTTATTATCCATATCTGAATCTAAGTTACTTGTTTTCTGCTCTTTGTCTTAGATAACCCATCTGGTATCCCATTGATCCATCTGAATTACAATACCGGCCAACAATACCACCTGTGCTCATCTGGCTAGGTTTCTGGATAGAGCTTGCTCTATCTTATTCCCACTCATATGTTTTGTTCATCACTTTATCTCCATATAAGACTGATAGATTGCTTTTATGGAAGCAATGGCATGTAGCAGTTAAATACATATTCTCTGGAGCTAGATAATCATCCTGCTTCTATCACCTATTCCTTAAAGGCCTTAGACAAGTCACACATAAACCCACTGAGACTCAGTTTCTTCATCTGTAAAATGGAGATAATAATAGTACTTACCTTATAGGCTTTTGGTGGAGATCATATGCAATAAGGCAAAGTTCTTTTACCGTAATACACATGGTACAGTAAGAGGTTAACTTCAGAACCAGAGAAAACTAGGTTTAAAGTATAGTTCTATGACTTGCAAACATGAGCAAATTGCTTGACATCTCTGTAAATCCATTTCCTCTTCTATAAAATGGATATGATGATAATACTTCTCTATATCTGGTTGGTGGGAGAATTTAAAAGTATCTGACGCAGATACTTTTATAGCCACCGTGTCTGGCACGATGCCAGAAACATCATAGCTATCCAGTAAATATTTATTGATTGGAACAGAATGGCCTAGCACCTCCAACAGGAGGGACATAATAAAACAAAACATCATCTCTAAAAAGAGTGAATAGGAGTGGACAACATAATTAGTGGGCTAAATAAGGATTAATGATGTTGAATGCTTATGCAAGTCCTTTTTTTCCCTGGAGGGGACACCCTTTTGGTACGAATGTCAAGCTTCACTAACTCCATAGAGGCTTTGAATGTTTGGTGTTTTGTGTCTACTAGAGAAATAGACACAAAATTTCACTGAGGTAATGATTTCACCCTCTGCCTCTGTATAGTATAGTAACTATAGTAAATAGTATATAGTAAATATACTATATATTATTATAGTATATAGTATATTTACTATAGTAAATAATACAGTATCTATAGTATAGATAACTATAGCAAATAATACAGTATCATATATTTGAAATTTGATTGGAAGGCAGATTTAAGTGTCATTTCTACAGATACAAAAAGTAACTAAGCATGTGAATGTGTTAATCAATTTGACTGAAGTAATGATTTCACTCTGTGTCTCTGTCTCTCTCTCTGTCTCTGTTTCTCTCTCTCTCTCTCTCTCTCTCTCTCTCTATATATATATATATATATATATAATCATTTAATATATCATAAAATATGTGCTTTTTATCAATTAAATATTTTAAAATTTAACAAAGGGAAAACTCATCTCTTACAGACTTCACTGTGTTAAAATATAAATGGTTTCTTTGAAGTTGTAGGTATGGCAGGGAAGAAGTCAAACCAGAGCTCTATCAAGATTTTGGGTCCCAGCCTTCACCAACTATCACTCTCCCCAACTAGGGGTCTTCAAGGAAAAAGGATCAGGACTGACTTTCTCATTGTTACTCAAATCCGTACTTCCCGCTCAGTGATCTCCCTCAGGATCCCTGTATGTGCAGAAGAAAGAATGAGTATTGACAAAGGCTGTTGAAATACAGCTATGCAACCCCATCCCCCAGTCCCTGGGCTGTCAGCAGGTGCACTTAAGTATGTCCAAATATTGGCAAACTATTTTCTACTCTTTCTCAGTGCACACCAATCACAAGTGAAGTCACTTGATGCTTAGCAATTCAGGGAGCAGCATTAAGCATGGGATCTGAAATCAGTCAGAGGCAAGATGACAGAATCTGGAAAGTTTCTCTCCTGAGCTACAATACTCTCATTTCAGAATGACCAAATTTACTTTAAAATATATTCTAATGTTCTCTCTCACATACATCACACCCTTGTATTTAGGCACTGTGTTAATCCTTGTCCAGTCCTGGTAACTAAGCAGTCCTCATTTACCTATCTTATTCGTAATTATAAACTTTATTTGCATGAATCTAACTAATACCAAATGACTGACTAACCTGAGAAATTCATTTCTGCACAAGTTAAAGCAGATAATTGTCCTTCTTCAACTCTTACACTAGATATAACAACTTTCATCAATGCTCTAGATCAAAGAAGAACATTTGAGAAAGACTTTAGACACCACCAAGTTATGTAGAACTGGATAGCCCACAGCATGCTAACCTAAAAGCAATGGCCCTGGAGAAACCAAGTCTATGCTTGTTAACTCCAGACACATCTGGCTTTCTCCTTCCTGTGGGCTAGAGACTGAGTTGATGGATTGATATTGGCTATTTGTTTGACAACCACTCCTTGACTTCATCAATCTGCTGACCCTGGTTGTCATGCAAGTATACCACAGTGCATGAAAATGAGTTTTGATATACTAGGATTATAGTCCAGGGGCCCCATCTCAATCCCAAACTCACCCCTTCTTATTTATTCATATGAATAAACAGAGCTCCATTTATTCATAACCCTGATGGCCAGAAAGAAGGTGAGGAAGGAGGTGTGAGTGGATATGAGGCTAGTCAGCCATTTACAGTTTGGTGGGATGTAGAAAAACTTAAGACATAGCTCCTGCATGGGTTGGAAGCCCTGATCATAGCTCAGGACAAGTCTGAAAGTTACCAAAGAAATGATAAAATGCTGTCCTTTCACTTGGTTAGTGGATGAATTATATTCAAGATTAACAAAGTGAAAGTTACACTGTACCCTATGCCTTTGATTTCAAATACTTGACCATGCAAAGTTTATGCAAAAATTGTTTAATATAAAACAATTATATGAATATTAATATCTACCATTTGTTAGGCACTTAGTAAACCTATTACTAATCTTTCCAATGACTCTGCAAGGTCATCTTTATCTCCATCTCACATCTATGAAAACAGAGGTTTAGAGAGGTCACTACTCAATGCTCAGCTGATCAACATCAGAGCTAGGGTTTGAGTTTATATATGTCTGACTACAAAACCTATGCTCTTGTCATCATACAGTCATGCTTTCCTGCATTATTATACCCTGTTCTCTGCTTAAGGAGCATGCCTTCAATAATGATAGTTCTCAAAAATCATCCCATAGGGATGGGAAAGTACACATATGTTGAGAGTGGGAAAATGACACAGGAAAGTTTGCATGTAAGAGGCTGTTAGTGATCTGGGTCTCCTGAAAGATGAAAAAAATTTTCACAGAGCTGGAGAGCAAGAATATTCCTGAACCTTGGTATAGTGTGTACAAAGCCACAGAAAATGCAGTTGGGGGCCAGAAAGAGCTAAGTTGTATTCAATGCCCATCCCTGTCATTTGTTACTGCCAACTTCCTATATACCTTTTCATATTCACCCATCAAGTATGTTGGTGCTAGCTTGTAGTGGCTTTCAGGAACCAATTATGCCCACATCATTTCAACTCCAAGTTTACTGACTTCACAAATAGCTTAAAATAAGCCATGGTGGAATTATTTACACCATGAAAAGTGTTATAATGCTATAGATCAGGTTTTATATTTTCATTTAGAAATATGATTGTCATTTACCAGAACAACATTGCACAAACTACCAGTTATGGGCCCAGGGAATCTGTATCTTTAAAAAAAAAACTCTACATTAATTCTGAAGCTTATTCATTGAATCCCTTGGGGCAGAGGATCTCAAACTTAGGAATGCAATGCAATCATTGAAGGTAAGTTTGCTAATATGCATATTCCTGGATCCCCTTCCTAAAATTCTAATTTAGTGTGTCAGGAATAGAGCACAGAAACTTGTGTTTTAATAAGACCCCCCCCCCTTAGTATCTTACCATGATAGTATTGAAGGCCATCTAGGATTTGGTCTTATCTCTGGTGTACAGGCCCCACAAACCATGGAGACAGAGCAAAGTGCAGAGCTGTGAGCCTGTGCTAATCACAGACATCTGAGAATTTAAGAGAGTTGCCCAAATTTCTCACTAGCTATTCTGTGTTACCATTGATAAACTAATTGATTAAGCAGCTGGAGAGAAACCTTTCATTGTAATAAAGGTGGCAAGACAAAAAAAAAAAAGCACAAGAACAAAATGCACAAAGTAAATGAGAGCTTACTAATTATGCAGTGTAGTTTCACCCAGTCAACTCCTTCCCCAAGTCATGCATGTATAATGTGCCATACAAAATTACTGGAAAAATAAGAACTTAAGAGAGACCAAGACCTAGTCTTCAAAAAAGATGTGAATTTAAAGAGTGGAATGGAGAAGAAAGTGAAAAAGAGAAGTATGGTAGTTAAGCAGGCAGTCTCTGTAATCACACTGCCTGGATTTCAATCACTGTCCTACCACTTCTTAGTGGTAGACCTTAGGAAAGTTATTTAATAACTCTATGCCTCACTTTTCTTATCTATAAAATGAGGCTATTATTAATAACTACCTACTGGTATTGTCATGAAGATTAAATGAATTAATATTTATGAAACACTTGCTTAAAACAGTGTCTGGCACATATGAAACACTATCTTTGCTTGTTAAATAATTGGCCAGTGAGAAAGGAAAATATTCCTGAGAGCTATGGGCCAGACATTATTTTCATTGTTTCATGTTAGACTTTGTTCACATGCTCAATGAAAATAAAGTTGGTAGGGAGTGCAGCACTGAAATTTTATCTTCCACCAAATGTGTGCTTGCCTGAGAAACATAGTCATTATAATTGTTTTATATGACCAATATGAGAGACTGCCTGCCTTTAAGATGACATATGAGTGAATAAGAAGCACAAACATCCCTACTTTGTGGGTGGCTGAACTATATATTTTTGTCTGAAAGAATCTGCAAGGTTTCTAATTAAGTTCATTATTCATAACACAAATAAATGTAGTTCTCTAAGTTCATTTGATGTTGCCCAAAGTATGAAGCTGCACTATTTCACTTTGTAGACCATATCTCTTTTGGCATAATTCTTAGTCAGACTGAATGTCCCTCACTCCCTAGCAGTCTGAGTCTGCACCTTTTCTGACTGTGACAATAGGATCAATTCTGGGTTCCACAAATTCAGAGCATGTGGAGAAGCAGGCAGATGCCAATAAGACCAGAAAGCTGATTAACATATATTCCCCACTGAGTCCAACAAGGGCAAAATAAATCTAATACTTTTGCCAACAAGGACAAAAGAGTTACTTGATTGTGGTTTCCAGGAATCATAAGGCATCAGTACATGAGGAAGATAGTATTATAAATCTCCATTGAGCAAAAAAGAGCGCCACGTTATACTGTCAGTAACTTATATCAGGTATAATTTCCTGAAAGAAAAGGGTAATAGTGCCACAGATAATTGACAGGTGAAAAGAAAGGCAAAAGGACCTCACTTACGCAGACTTTTTAACTTGGGTCAGGGTCTGCTGAAATAGTCCCAGTGGAATCTCACCTAAAGGGATGGAAAGGAAGTAAACATTCCTTCAAGATCTCTTCCTATGAGTACAATGACTGGAAATGCCCATAGAAATAGCTTGAAGCTACCACAGTTGTCCCTAGGGATGCACATCTAGGGATGGTGGCCCCTTTGTTGACACAAATTATATGAAAGATGTTGTCTCAAGCACCTTAGCCACACCCAGTTTATCCTTTTGTCTTTAAACTATCTGTCTTTTAAGATAGTCATATCCAAGTTAGATTAGATTACAGCAAGGAAATAGTATTCTTTTAAGTATATAATTCAAAACTTGTCTAAGGAAACTCAATGATAATTACATTATCTCTGGCACGTTATCAGAGAATTATCTGTATTGTATTAGATAATGGAAAGATGCCAAAAAGCTATTTAAAATGCAAACTGATTGTGCCATCAATCAGTATTTGGTTACAAATGAATTAAAAACCTGGAAGTCTTCATATTCATAATTCCAACTGTCCTCCTTTACCAATGGTGATGAGAATTGAATACAATTAACAAGTGACAGCTTGAACAGGCGGGAAAAAAAATCTCTTTGATAATAATCTCATCTCTTGAACCTTCTTCCTCTTCACTGCACCCATTTCAGGCTATTTGTAGAATGTCAGCTGAAAAAGCAATGTTCAGCATCCTGTGCATGCTTTAGCCACTGCTGAGAATTGTCAATAATTCTGTTTGCATGATACATTAACATTTGTATCATAATGTGTTCAATCTGGACTGAATGAGGGTGAAAACATTAGTAATGATTTCCCTTCCCCCATCTCCACTCCTTTTACTGACAATTGGCTTGAAAACCCAAAATAATTGTCAGTAGTATGATAGGGCCAGGAGATCTTCTTGCTAACAACATGGCAGCAGCCCCATCCAGCATTTCTTTGACTGGATCCTCATGAATGACAGGGATACCTTTACTAGTTCAGATAATACAAAAAGTGTGCTGCACTGGCTGTGGCTTTTGGAGCTAGACCTACACCTGACTCTAGCAGTCTGCTGTTCTATTTGATCTTCCAGACTTTAGAATGAATATCCTGTCCCTGATTGCATATAGATCCACTATAATAAGAGGAATAGAAAGACAAAGAAGATTTCTGATTAAAAAAAAAACATTTAGTTCTAATCTTTAAGATACCACATGGAGAATAGTTATTCCCATCATTTTTTTTCTTTTCATGAACAATTCTTGTGGGTCTGGTGAACCTCCATATATTCCAAAAAATGTTTAAATTATTAACTCCTTAGGATGATCTACAGTTCCTTTTGTGAGATCTTAAAATTCACTGTTTATAAAAAAATGGCTTGTTCCTTTGATATTATATAAAGAATTAGAAAATGAGGGGCACAGAATAAACTTGAGATAAGCTTAAGATCCTTTATATTTTACATTCATAATTCCTGTTATGTAGGAAAAAGAGCAAGGCCCCATTTTCAACAAAAGCTCTGAATTTCAAAGGTAACAGAACCACACAATGAAAGAAATTGATCAACCTGAAAAGCCACATTCATTTCAAGTGATGTCACATTAAGGAAACTATATCTTCACTTTTGATACTCCATTTCTCCTTTCTGTGGTAGTAAAACTATGAATTTCCTTTACAAAAAATCCAAAGAAACAAAATGCTTGCTTTGGTCATCCTTTTCATTATTGTGACTAAAAGAACTGACAAAAGAGAAGGAAAATTCTTATTTTGGTTCACATTTTCAGAGTTCTCAGTCCCTCGATGGCCAACTTCATAGCTGAGGGATCAAGATGAGGTAGAACCTCATGGAAGAAGGGCATATGAAGGAAAGGAGCTCAGAACATGGTCATCAGGAAGGAGGGGGCACTGTGGTCACAGGGACAAAATATAAACCCAAAAGCATGATCCCAATGATCTGCCTCCTCCACTCACTCCATACCAGCTTACATTTACCACCAGTTAATCCATTCAAGTGGATTAATTCACCAATTGTGAAAGACTCTTATAACCCAATCATTTCACCTCTAAACTTCCGTGCATTATCTCACACATGAGCTTTTGAAGCACACCTCATATCTAAACAATAATATGCCCCCATCACTCTCAGTTCACTTGGCTTAAATGAGGCTGATACCATTTCCCTGCCTCTACAGAAAAGAAGATGAACTAGGCCTGGCCAAGGAAGAACTTCTGTATATTAACTGAAATCACAGGCAAAACTACTCCTTTCTTGATATGGGTGCTAAGCTAGTAAGATGCAAGTCTAGAGCTCTTGGTGATTATCTTTCCTAGCATTTGGGAAAAATCTTGCTGAGTACAACAACTACACAGAGAAAGATGAAACCAAGAAGTAGAGTCAGATTTCTTATGACCTATTTATAACCTTGCTTGATCCTGATACAAAAAAAAAAAAAAAAAAAAAAAAAAAAAAAAAAAACCCTCACTGTACTGGTCAGCTTCATGAATTAAATTTTCTTGTAAAAATATTTTGAGTTGTTTTTCCATTACAAACAAATTAAAAAGTCCCAATTCACAAATAACCAAACCATGATACCTGTTGTTTGGAAGGCAGCTTGAATCCAATTAATTGAATGCTGTTGGCATTGCCTCAATCTGGGTAGAATTCAACTTTACTAGAGAATTTTTTTTAAAAAAATAGTATGCTGTGAGCCCACAAGAACAAATATTTTTCAATTCAGCACATACAAGCTCATCTAGCAAAATAACTTGACCTTAATCTTAAAGAACTCTCTGTTTTATAGGATTATTTAAAAATCCAATTATGTTCTAGGAAAAGGGGACATAGCTCCTTGGAAGAGATGTATTAGTGTCAAAGTCAGACTATAAAACTGTTCTGAGAAGTTTTTAATGAGTAAAAATAACATTATGTAGAGGTGGGGGATAGAAATACTGTCATGATTTGGATATAAAGAACTACAGAGACAACTAGCAAAGGAGGTGGTGAAATTAATGCTAAGTAACAGAGTGGGAGAAGGTGAGCAAGGAGAAGAAATTTTCTATCCTAGGCAATCCTTAGATGAATCTTCAAGAGCCAAATCAGAGCCAAAGCTACTAAGAATGTCAGAGACTCTTGACCAGTGGTCTCCAAGTTTATTGATCTTGCACAACATTACATAAAAATTTTGGAGGATATATCCAAATATATGTAAACTCATCTATACATTATATATGTGTTTCACTGTGATTCACTAGTATCTTGAGGTAAAATATATATTTAGGATTTAATATTATCACTAAAGGTAATGAATATTATTATTTTTTCCAAAATATTCTTGATAATTTTGTTTTGTTTTCCTTTTGGACAACTGGTTTTTCAAACTAATTAAGTGACCAGAGGTTTTGCCTGATATATCAATGACAGATGAAAAGCTTATACCAGAAATAGATAACCCTACTACTTTACTGTTGCTCATTTGAACTAATATTATTAATGTCATCTTTAGGCCAAAGTTACTTTGAAAAAATATTTATTAAGCCACATGTCTCTTTTGTGAGAGTTTATTTAAGATAGGAATATTATTCATAAATGCACTGATCTGGGCATATATAAACTGCAGTGCACCATATTTTTTTTTTTTTTTTGGTACTGAGGATTGAATCCAGGAGTACTTAAAAACTGAGCCTCATCCCCAGCCCTTTTTTATTTTATTTTATTATTTTTTTTTTTGAGACAAGGTCTCGCTAAGTTACCTAGGGCCTTGCTAAACTGCCAGGGTTGACTTTGGAAACCTTATAAATCTTAGGTGGCATTAATTCCTCTGATGTAGATAATGGATAAAGAAATCAATGCCAATTTGAGCACTAAATATATCTTTTTTTGAGAGAGAGAAAGAGAGAGAGAAGAGAAAAAGAGAATTTTTTAGTATTTATTTTTCAGTTTTTGGTGAACACAACATCTTTATTTTATTTTTTTTTATGGGGTGCTGAGGATCAAACCCAGCACCCCACGCATGCCAGGCAAGCGCGTTACCGCTTGAGCCACATCCCAGCCCTACTAAATATATCTTAATTCCTTTGCTATGATGAAATGAAAATATAACTAGAATTTCTTCTGGCATTCATTTTGGAGACCATCAATCTAGAACCATCCTCAGGTCAATATATAGACATGCACCATTATAAAAGTTCTAAATACATAGATATGAACCATTATAGAAGTTCTAAGTCAAGTTTGGTTTAGTATCCACCAGATAGGTCTAATGTGTTATTAGGACCTTCCCTAGCTAGTCCTTAACGATTGAGCACCATGTAGCATATTTGAATCCTAAATAGCACTTTAAAAGGCAAACTGCCCTTTCATTATTTGTTGACAAAAGACTTAAAGTGAAAAATCTAGTATGATTAACATAAATTTCAGACAGAGTAATTGGTCAACCATGACTATGTTAATCTCCAGATGCTCAGAACTTCATATCATAGGTGATAGCCAAATAGTATTCATGTCTACACAATGATAGCTCTTTAAATTACAGGTAAAATATCATATCAGAAATGAATACTCATGGATTCTTGAAAAGCCAAATCCAAACTCACAACCAGAAATGATGATTTAGAAAATACTAATCATATTAAGTGTTATATGTGAGTATTGTGGGGAGCAGCAACTAGACAGAAAAATGTGCTGAGGACTTCTACTTGATCTTCATATGAGGGATATTGAAATTGGGTATAGAGGGAATGGGAATGTTAGTTGCCATTAAGCAGCTAGTGGAAAACTGGAGAAGAAACAAAGGACAACAGTATTCATAGAGAGCAAGCCTGTGGAGAAAGGCACTTAAGTGGACTAATCATGAACTGGCTCTTGACTTTGGCACCAGTTAGCTACACATGGTCTGACTTGGCAACTTGTCCAACTTGATGCTGATGGGGACCAGGATCAAAGAGACAAGGAAATTAAGACACTGATAGTTTAGTTCATTTCAGCCATGGAAGATGACATACATCCAGAGCTTATATTCCCTGCTTATAAAAGTTTTGTAGTTCACTTTGGTCACTACCAAAGTTACCAGCTTTACCAAGTAGCATGAACTCTGATGAACTACTGGGCAAAACTGTACTACTGGTAATATTTATTTTAGTGTCCCCCACTTTTTTTTTTTAGTTTCTCTTGCTCCTTTTCTTTTATCCCTTATTCCTCCCATACTAGCCTAGATGTTGTTTCCAAAGGGCTAGCTCTAGCTGGCTATAAATTAACTCTCAATAAGCTATGTTGAAAATTAATGAATTGTCTAGTAATGTTTTCCAGTGTTCCAATTCCTAGACTTTTTTTTCTTTTTGATTTTTTATTTTGTAAGCCACTCCTAAAGACTAGAAAGCCCTTAGAGATAAAGAAATAAAATGTTAACAAAATTTCAGGGACTATGATAGAGAATGAGAGACAGATCTCATTCAAAACTGTCAAACAATTTGAATCATACTACCTAGGATCCTTTAAGGCCAACTCTGTATTAAGCAAAGAAGTTAGGCTTTATTGTGCATGTACTATTGGCAGAAAATATTACTGTCATATTTGTTCTCCTTAACCAACATTTGATTATTTATTATATACCTTAGTCTCACATGTCCTGCTATTATGATTCTCCCCATTAGCAAATGAGTAAATTAAAATTCAAAGAGGGTAAAGAATTTTATGAAAGCTGGAGCATAATAATTACCATAGCTGACATTAGTACCCAGGTGGTTTCTAGGTTTCACGTTGTTGAAACTGGATTCTACCTCCTATTGGGAACTAGAGAGAAATGAAAAATAGTTGCTAGTGTTGTTGACATCAAGCCATTCATAGTGGAAAAGGCAGAGTCCTCCTTGGATTCATGAAATATTTTCCTCCTCTATTTACCACCACCTATATTCACACACTCTATTGATTTAGGGCATCTTTAGAGATCTTACTTCCTAAGAATACCCAGGACAGTGCCTAAACCAATATTTAGTATCCTTATAGGAGGGCAGGAGTACCAGAGGACTCTAATATTCATGCACACATTGCCCAGCTTCCCTACGATCCGAAGCAATGAGAACATGGTATCTATTCTCCCCTCTCATTGTGTAATTTCCTTTAACCTACAGTAGCATTGGCTAGTGCTTACTACAGGCCAAGGAATGTCAATTTCTCTAATGTTTAATGAGAGCTATTGATTTCAAGGCTCATAACATTCTGGAGAACCCCCTGTTGTCAAGAATGGATCATTAACTCTTCACACTGCTAGTAAAGGACTGTTGGATATAATTTCTCATTAAGAATGGAGAGGCCAAATACTTTGAAATAAGCAATAAGATGACCTCAATTTATGAACAGATATTAATCAGCTATTCCATCACCACTGGAAAAAATAAGGCAATTTCTCATCCTAAAAATGCTGGAGAGAACTTCTTACTCCCTCTATACCAAAATAAACATGCTCAAGCAAACAATTTAATCCTAGGGACTTCTGAGGCAATCATACCTCTTATCTTTACAAGTCCATTAAAAACAGGGGGGGTATCCAGTATTATAGGAATGCTTGTTAGGAGGCAAATGAAGCAGGGGAAGGGAAGAATTCAAACCTCAAATTTAATTCAGAATTTTAACGTTACTTTCATATAAGTTTTTGTGATCAGAATGCATATATGAAATATTTTGCTTTGCTAGGGTAAGCAAAATATTCTGTGGTGTCCACATCATACTAATCCCTGAAACTTTTTTCTTTAGAAATAGATTTATGGGCTGGGGATGTGGCTCAAGCGGTAGCGCGCTCGCCTGGCATGCGTGCGGCCCGGGTTCGATCCTCAGCACCACATACCAACAAAGATGTTGTGTCCGCCGAGAACTAAAAATAAATATTAAAAATTCTCTCTCTCTCTCTCTCTCTCTCTCTCTCTCTCTCTCTCTTTAAAAAAAGAAATAGATTTATTATTGGAAACTTAAGGCTATGGTAACTATAAATATAAGGATCCTATGGTTAGGAGAATGGTGATGATAAATTCATAATGTTATAAAGTATTTAGAGAAACCACTCTTGTTATTTAATTGTAGTGTTAGAATATTTTATTTTGATGAGGCCAAAGAGTTCTATTTCAAGCTTCCACTTGGCTCACCAACCTCCTCTACATGCCCCTAATAGAGCTCTAGGAGATTACTGGGAACTTCTTTCCAAGCAGACTTCAGTGCTGCAGGTGTCCGAAATTGAATCTGGATTGTCCTCTCTGGAACCTCTACTCCTTGCCTTTAGTGCTGTCCCCTGAAGCTACAATCTAGAATTAAAACAAAGAATCAGCCCTTGATTATGAAAGGAAATATGTGTATTACAGATGTGTAATACCTTTATATTTTATATATATATTGGTAGCTAATTTCAAAGCCCTTAAAAATATTTGGTGAGAAAATCGATCCCTTGTGTATTGCTGGTAGGAATGTAAAATGGTGTAGCCAGTGTAGAAAACAATATGGTGGTTCCTCAAAAAATCAAATGTACAATTACTGTATGATCCAGAAATTCCACTTCTGGGAATGTACCCAAAATAAATGAAAGCAGCAACTAGAACAGATATGTGCACATCCATGTTCATAGCAACATCATTCACAATAGCCAAAAGATGGAAGCAGCACAAATGTCTATAAACAGACGGATGAATAACCAAAGCATATCTATGCAATGGAATATTATTCACCTTTAAAAAGGAATTCTGATACATGTTACAATATAGATGAAGTATTTCACCTCCTGTAGTCACCACCACTACCCATCTTCATACACTCTATTGATTGAGAACCTCATACTAAGTGAAATAAGCAAAGAAACTGAATAGACATTTTTCAAAAGAAGTATGCAAATAGCCAACAGGGATATGAAAATGTGCTCAAAATCACTAATCCTTCACTTAGAATGATATTCTCCAACTCCATCCATTTATCTGCAAATGCCATAGCTTTATTCTCTTTTAATGTTGAGTAATATTCCATTGTGTGTGTGTGTGTGTGTGTGTGTGTGTGTATACACATATCACATTTTCTTTATCCATTCATCTAGTGAAGGGCATCTAGGTTGCTTCTGCAGTTTAGCTATTGTGAATTGAACAATAAACATTGATGTGGCTGTGTTACTATAGTATGCTAATTTTAAGTCCTTTGGGTATAGACCGAGGAGTGGGACAGCTGGGTCAAATGGTGGTTCCATTCCAAGTTTTCCAAGGAATCTCCATATTACTTTCCAGATTGATTGTACCAATTTGCAGTCCCACCAGCAATGTATGAGTGTGCCGTAAGCAGAGTAAGCCAATCCCAAAAAAACAAAGGCCAAATGTTCTCTGATAAGTGGATACTGATCCATAATGGGGGAGGGCATGGGAAAAATGGAGAAACTTTGATTGGGCAAAGTGTGGGGAGGGGGCATGTGGTCAGGAAAGATGGTGGAATGACATGGGCATCATTACCCTAGATAACATGTATAACTGCACATACGGTGCAATGTTACCTTGTGTACAACCAGAGAAATGAAAAGTTGTGCTGCAATCATGTACAATGAATCAAAATTAATTCTACTTTCATATATACCCAATTAAAATAAATTAATTAATTAATTTTAAAAATCACTAATCCTCAGGGAAATGCAAAGCAATCAAAACCACAATTAGACATCAATTACATTCAATAACAACAAAAGACAAGTGTTGGCTAGGAGTTGAAGAAAGGGAAACTTTGTAATTGTTGGTGAGAATGTTAATAAAGAAGCCACTATAAACAATGGTGTAGAAATTTCTCAAAAAAATTAAAAATAAAACTACCATATAATCTAACAATCCCATTTCTGCCTACAAATTCAGAGGAACTAAAATCAGCATCTTGAAGAGATAACTCCATGCCCATATTCACTGCAGCATTATTCATAATAACCAAGACATAGATGCAACCTACATGTCCACCAACAAGTGAATGGATAAACAAAATGTGCTATGTACATATGAGATATTGTTAGACTTTACAAAGAAGGAAATCCTATAATATGTGACAATGTGAATGAACATGGAAGGTATCGTGCTAAGTAAAATAAGCTGGATATAGAAGGACAAATACTACATGATACCACTTATATAACCAATTGAAGAAATTAAACTCACAGAAGCAAAGAGTAGAAGAGCAGTTTCTAGAAGTTAGGATCAGGGTGGGGGTATATGGGATGTATTAGTGTAAGGGTACAAAGTTTCTGTTATGCAACATGAGTAAGTCCAGAAATAGCTCCTGTTGTCAGTAACACTACATGTTATAATTAATATTTTGCTGTGAAGACATATCTTAAATGAGTATTTTTATCACAAAATACAAATAAATTAATAGAGTGGGATGAAATATTTGGAGGGTATTAATATGTTTATAATGTATATTGTGGTGATGGATTCATAGGTGTAAACTTATCCTTTAATTGTTCATTTGTATGCACTAAATATGTACAGCTTTTTGTGGGCTGATCATTCTTCAATTGGTGTTTTTAAGGTAAAATGGTGGTTGTCAGAAGCTTAATAAGGGAGTCAGAGGAAGTTATTATTTAACAAGTTCAAAATTTCAGTTTGGAGAAGATAAAAACTTCCAGAGATAGATGGTGGTTTTATTGGACAACAGTACTTAATGCAATTAAACTGGAAACTTTAAAATGGTTAAAATGGTAAGAATTATGTAGATTTTACTATAATTGGAAAAAATGGTGAAATCAGAAAAAAAAAGCCTAGAGTTTAGTTAATAGTAAAAAGTAAACAACAACAACAAAACCCTAAATGGTACCCCCCCCCCAAAGACCCATGTGTATACGGCAACAAAAACTGTACCCAGCTCTAACTGTGATTGGGCCAGCACAAAGTATAGCCAACTCTATTATTTCTTTGATCTAGATGATATATTTAATAAGCACAGACTTAATCACATAAGAAGACAGTGGCAATATACAATGCACTTCTCTAAGCAAGCCCTATCTATTAACTTATTTAATTCTCCCTATAATCCTGTGAAATAAATAATACTAGCCTTTCTTTACTGAGGAACAAAGTGAAGGATAAAGAACCAATAGCATTATGTGGCTTCTAAAATTTTAATACATAGTATGAGTCCAAGATATTTTTTCTTTCTCACAAGCATTTTCTCATTCAATAGTTTACCATTGCTTTGATTCCTTGTTCTGCTATCTACTTCATTATTTCTCTAAGCTTGAAATAAAGACATAAAAGTAAGCTATCAGATCTTCCTATAGATAACACACATTAAAAAGAACACACATTGCTGCTCATGTGACATACATATATATCTCCTCCAGGGTCATTTGGAGCCTCAAGTCAACCAATATTATGAGACACAGTGGGAGTAGAAGTAAGCCTGTTCAATCTCGATTCTAAACCATCTTCCTCATTTATACATCACTGTAATTAAATATAGCTGCTCCTATGAGAATATGTTTTAATAGAGAGAGACTGTCTTGATTGAACTTGGGGAAAAAAATGTTTGACTGACCAAGTGAGGGATGCTGAAAGGTGACTAGGGAAATACCAACCCCACTGATTGACTTGCTTGTGATTTTGCCTCAGGCCCACCTGCCAATATGTTTGCACTCCAATTTTGTCACTGGAAACCCTCTCTCTGAACCTCAGCTGGATCTTCTTCCAGGTCTAGTTAATAAGATTGTAGAAATAGTACTCAAAACTTCATCCTCTGTATCTGGCAGGAAGACAACCAAAACAATGAGAGATTCACAAAAGCATTTTAGGAGAAGAGTGACTGTAGGAAACCAGGATGTTTAGTTTTGAAAAGAGAAGGTTCAGTGCCACAAGGGGCCTTGTTCATAATGGCAATAGCAATGATTATATTAAGTGCCATGAACTGATCCAAAGACTTCATATTCGTCAGTTCTTTTGATTTTTATAAAATCCCTATAAATAAGGCACTATTATATCCCAAATTTGTATGTGAGCTAATTTTAGGCTAATAGAGAAAACGTTTGCACAGTGAATAGGTAGCAAAGATTAATGCATTATTTGATTATACACTCCTAAATCACCCCTATCACCAAATTCTCTTTGTTTCTTCCATGGCAATTTCCAAAGTTTGTATTTATCTTGTTTGTTCATTCCCCAACTAAACTGTAAAGCAGGCAGGGAACATAAATAGTATTGTTCCACATTGTGTATCTAGTGCCTACCCTGGTACTTTTATATAACTTAGCATTCAACAAACACTTGTGAGAGGGAACCAAGGAGGAAGGAAGGAACTAAAACCTAGGCAGATGTAACTTCAGGGCTCATTCCCTTAACCACTAAATTACACTATAATATTTCTGTGGGCTGCCAACACCATATTTTGGCCAACACCCTGGATCAGTCATCTAGGTTGTACACATTAAACCCAATTTCATGTGCTATTCAAAGCAGACAAAGCAATAGCAGGCAGAGCTCCTTAGACAGTCTATTAGATGTTGTCTTACTCTCTTTGACTCTGCCCATGGTCCAGTTCTAAGCAGCTTTGTTACAACTGGAACACACATTCTAACAAAACATCCTACCAGACAGGGCAGGCTTAAGAGGTAGTTTGCATAGCAGTCTCACAAGTTTTTGAGAAGCAAATGCATCAATGTACTCTTCCTGCATTTCATCAGTCTTAATAACAAAAAAAAGTCTATTTCTCCCTCTGACCCTCTGTTTTAATTGGTCCTCTTTCTAAGCTCTATAGTGGTTCTGCTATGAAAAACCATTAAAATTAAAAGAACATTTCCTGACTAAATCCCTTCCTGTACTTCCAAGCCTACAGTTGTCTATTTACAACTGTGCACTTCATTTCACTAAGTTCTATTTCTAGGCCACTAATATCATCTCATGCAGAGAAAGATGTATTCAGCATTCCATGTGGTGTCATTTTCTGAAGGAGGTGAAGTCTCATCACCAATGCCATACTATTCGTTTTTACAGAGAGTTTTAGAACACACAAACAAACTGTTTTTAAGAAAGAGCTCCCTTCTGTTCTTATCATTTCTATTTCTTGATTCTAATGGTGAAGAGTGAATGTATATCCTATGGTACTGCTCTCAAGAAAAAAAAAAATCCCTTTCCTTTAGGAAAAAGGTGATATTCTCCAGGACTTTGTGAATTCCAAGCTCAAAGGCAAAATTTTGTTCTTAAGATTTCACAGGAGCTGAAAAATCTAAGGCCTGGTATCAAGATCCCTTTTTCTTCCTTAAATGAGATGCCCTGAAATTCATCTGAAAATTTCCACGGGGACTTAAAGAATGCAAATCAACTAAGTATGTTAACTGATTTGTGTTGCTCTCTTTGTGTCACTCCAACATTCTTAGAAAGGCTCAGCTTTAATCTAAGATGATAAAAGTCAGAGATTTACAAACTTCAGGAAGTAATCGGCTGAATTTTAGATAATATAATGAAAATGCTGTAATATACATAAAATTCAAATATCAGTTCTGAGTGTCAATCTTCAATGTTCTTGTTATCATTGAACTAAGTCACATAGAGCTTGCTATGACTGCATGCTATCATTCATTCAAGGTTATATTGTATTAGGTAATTTAGACATTATACAATTTATCATTAAATAAGCTCTAATATATGCCAGGCACTGTGCCATGGGTTTTTCATTTATTCAGTTTTTAACTCTTACAATAACACTATAAATTAGGTACTATTACTATTCTCATAATGAGTAAGCTTGTTTTAGTCCACTTTTTTTTTTTACTGCTGCAACTAAAAGACCCCATCAGAACAGTTGTAGAGGAGGAAGAGTTTATTTGGGGGCTCACGATTTCAAAGGTCTCAGTCCATGGACAGCTGGCTCCATTCCTTTGGGCTCCAGGTGAGGCTAAACATCATAGCAGAAGACTATAGTGGAGGGTGGCAGCTCACATGATGATCAAGAAGCAGAGAGAAAGACCTCATTTGCCAGATACAAAATATGTACCCCAAAGGTGTTCCAATGACCCACCTCCTAAAACCACACCCTACCCACCTTCAGTCACCACTAAGTTAATTTCATCAATGAAATAACTCACTAACCGGGTTAAGGCTCTCATAACCCAATCATTTTACCTCCATATGTTCTTGAATTGTCTCACATATGAGCTTTTGGAGAACACCTAGTATCTAAACCATAAAAAGTTGAAATACGGAGAGGTAAATAACATTCTCCATTATCACAAACTTTGTAAGTGACAGAGGTAAGATTATAGCAAGACTTTCTGACTGTAAATTTCTTCTTCTTCTTAGTATTATTGTTGATTTTGGAACCAGGAATTGAATCTAGGGGCAATTAACCACTGAGCCCCATCCTGTGAGCCCTTTTTGTTTTCTGAGACAGAACCTATCTAAGTTGCTTAGGGCCTTGCTAAGTTGTTGAGGCTGGCTTGGAACTCATGATTCTCCTGCCTCAGCCTCCTAGGGTGCTGGGATTACAGGTATGTGCCACCACACCTGGCCAAATCTCATATTCTTAACACCTCTACTTGACACCTTCTCAGGAAGGGTTTAAGAAAGCTAGGTGAAAAAAAATGAGAGCAGGAGAGTATTTTGGTTAGCTTGTTTCCACAGAAAATCAATCTCCAAGAAACCAAATGTTCCAAGGTTGTTTGAGAGAAAACAGAGATTTACTCTAATGTCTAGGAAAACATCTTTGGGGAAAAATGCCTCAAGAAGAGGATAATCTCCAGGAGAGACAGATCTATAAAGACAGAAATATGTATAGGAAGAAGGAAATGGAGACTGCCTGCTGACAGGTATGTGGGTCTATTGAAGACAATGAAAATGTTCTGGAAGGAGATCATGGTGATGATTACATAAGTGAATATACTAAAAACCACTGAATTAAACAGTTTAAAAGAGATAATTTTATGATATGTCACTTATATTTCAATAAAGTTGTTTAAAAACAAGAGGTGAGAATGAAATTAGAAGACTTAATAACATGTTGGCAGAAAGTTGCCTAAAATATAGGGTTGTATTAAGAATAGATACTGGAAGTGTTTTGTGAGCTACTCTCTGAAGAGACCAGAATCCCTATTTCCAAGTTTGCTTGGACATTTGGAATATAGTAGTACTGTCTGGTCACACTCCTGCACCTCCCTTTAGCATTTGTGTGTGGTGGATTAGTGGGGAAAGAGTACATAGTTGCACTGAAACTGTTTCCTTCAGATGCATTGCTCTTTGTTGGAATTGCATTTTTAATTCTTTTCAAAAATTTGTTCTTATTAGATATACATGTAGAATATATTTTTGACACATTGTACACAAATAGAGCACAATTTCTCATTCCTCTGGCTAAGCATGGTGCAGAGTCACACCCGTAGTGTAATCATACACATATTAGGGTATAGTGCCCATCTCATTCCACTGTCCTTCCCATCTCACACCCCCTCTCCTCCCTAACTTCCCTTTTCACAATCCAAAGTGCCTTCATTATTCCACCCCTCCATTACAATTTAGCATCTGCTTATCAGAGAAAACATTCAGCCTTTGTTTTTTAGGGTTTGGCTCATTTTGCTTAGCATGATATTCTCCAGCTCCATACATTTACCTGCAAATGCCATAATTTTATTCTTCTTTAAGAGAGAGTAATATTCCATTGTGTATTATACCACATTTTCTTTTTCCATTAATGTGTCAAAGGGCACCTAGGTAGGTTCCATAGCTTTGGCATTATTAATTGAGCTGCTATAAACATTGATGTGACTATATCACTGTAGTATGCTGATTTTAAGTCCTTTGGATATACGTATAGGAATGGGATAACTGGGTCAAATGGTGGTTCCTTTTCAAGTTTTCTGAGGAATCTGCTTTGCACCAATTTGCAGTCTCACTAGCAATGTATTAGTGTACCTTTTCCCCCACATCCTCACCAATGCTTGTTATTGCTTATATTCTTGATACTCGCCATTCTGACTGGAGTGAGATGAAATCTTAGTTTTCATTTGCATTTCTCTAATAGCTAGAGATGTTGAACATTTTAAATATATTTGTCCATCAATTGTATTTCTTCTTCTATGAAGTGTCTGTACAATTACTTAGCCCATTTATTGATTGGGTTATTTTTTTTTTGGTATTAAATTTTCTGAGTTCTTTATATATCCTGAAGATTAGTGCTGTATCTGAGGTGCGTATGGTAAAGATTTTCTCCCATCTGTAGGCTCTCTCTTCATGTTATTGAATGTTACCTTTGGTATGAAGAAGCTTTTTAGTTTGAATCCATCCTATTTATTAATTCTTGATTTTACTTGTTGTGCTTTAAGAGTCTTGTTAAGGAAGTCAGATCCTAAGCTGACATGATGAAGATTTGGGCCTACTTTTTCTTCTGTTAGTTGTGGAGTATCTGTTCTTGTGCCTGATCCACTGTGAGTTGACTTTTGTGCAGGGTGAGATAAAGAGGTTTAATTTCATTTTGATACCCAGAGACTTTCAGTTTTCTCAGCACCTTTTGTTGAATAGGCTATTTTTTCTCCATTGTATGTTTTTGGCACCTTTGTCTAGTATGAGATAACCATATTTATGTGGGTTTTTCTCTGTGTCTTCTATTCTGTACCATTGGTCTACAAGTCTATTTTGGTGCCAATACCATGCCATTTTTGTTACTATGGCTCTGTAGTATAGTTTAAGGTCTGGGATTGTGATGCCTCCTGCTTCACTCTTTTTGCTAAAGATTGCTTTAGCTATTCTAGGACTCTTATTTTACAAGATGAATTTCATGATTGCTTTTTGTAGTTCTATGAAGAATATCATTAGGATTTTAATAGGAATTGCATTAAATCTACACAGTGCTTTGGGTAGTATGGTCATTTAACAACATTAATTCTGCCTATCCAAGACCATGGGAGATCTTTCCATCTTCTGAGGTATTGTTCAATTTCTTTCTTTAGTGTTCTGTAGTTTTAATTGTAGAGGTCTTTCACCTCTTTTGTTAGGTTGATTCCCAAGTATTTTTTGAGGCTATTATGAATGGGATAGTTTTACTTATTTCTTTTTCAGAGATATAGAAATGTCTTTGAGTAGGCCCTAATCTCCATCACGTGGGGTTAGGCCCCAAGTTCCTTAATAAGACACCTATAGCACAAGAATTAAAACCAAGAATCAACAAATGGGATGAATTCAAACTAAAAAGTTTTTTTTTTTCTCAGCAAGAGAAATAATATGTGAGGTGAATAGGGAGCCTACAATCTGGGAACAAATTTTTACCCCTCACACATCAGATAGAGCTCTAATCTCTAGGATATGCAAACAACTCAAAAAGTTAAACAACAAAAAAACAAATAACCCAATCAATAAATGGGCCAAGGACCTGAACAGACACTTCTCAGAAGAGGGTATACAATCAATCAACAAATATACGAAAAAATGCTGACCATTGCTAGCAATCAGAGAAATGCAAATCAAAACCACCCTAAGATACCATCTCACTCCAGTAAGATTGGCAGCCATTATGAAGTCAAACAACAACAAGTGCTGGCGAGGAGGCAGGGAAAAAGGTACACATATACATTGCTGGTGGGACTGCAAATTGGTATAGCCAATATGGAAAGCAGTATGGAGATTTCTTGGAAAACTGGGAATGGAACCACCATTTGACCAAGCTATTCCTCTTCTCGGACTATACTCAAAAGACTTAAAAATGGCATACTACACCGGACACAGCCACATCAATGTTTATAGCAGCACAATTCACAATACCTAGACTGTGGAGCCAACCTAGATGCCCTTCAATGGATTAATGGATAAAAAAATGTGGCATTTATACACAATGGAATATTACTCAGCACTAAAAAATAACAAGATAATGGCATTTGCAGGAAAATGGATGGCTTTACAGCAGATAATGCTAAGTGAAGTTAGCCAATCCCTAAAAAACAAATGCCAAATGTTTTCTCTGATATAAGGGAGGTGACTCAAAATGGGGTAGAGAGGAAGAGCATGAGAAGAAAATTACTTCTAGATAGGGAAGAGAGGTGGGAGGGAAAGGGAGGGAGAAGGGGAATTATATGGAAGAGGGAATGAGACCCCCTTTGTTATACAGAATACGGGTATGATGATGTGAGGGAAAAAATAGAAGAAGTGGGTCACATTAGATTGGGTACAGAGAAGTGATGGGAAGGGAGGGGAGAGGAAGGGGGGAATGGAAAGACAGTAGAATAAAATAGACATTATTATTGCTGTGGGTATATACGTGACTGCATGACCAATGTAATTCTGCAACCTGTACACTCAGAAAAATGAGAAATTATACCCCATCTGATTCAAATATACAAAAAAAGAAGATATGGTCTCTCTTGTTACTTTGGTAATTTTTTTCCTCATTTTCAACCTTCATTTGATATCCTATAGATTAAATGCTGAAATATGTACATAATTACTCTTACTAAGTCTGATGTTACTTGGCAGGGGGATGGATGGTAGGGATTCAGAAATGATATGTTGTACACAAATATGCACATATGTTCATAACAACCCAAAATGCTCACAGTTGTTATAGTGATAACAGCCTACCTCTATAAAGGTCACATGATTATAGCTTGTATTTAAAATTGTCTTTTCTAATTATGCTCTTGCTTTGCCTTAAATCTTCAAGAGTTTGATGTTTCTGGTCTGGAAATGTGATCAAAATATAAGTTCCTGGGGAATAGCTTTGCAAAAAAAAAAGAAAGAAAGAAAGAAAGAAATCTCTTTGATTTATGAGTATTGATTTTATATCCTGTTATTTTTCTAAATTAATTTATTAGTTCTGGAAGTTTTCTGGTGGAGTTTTTGGATCTTCTAAATATAGAATCATGTTGTCAGCAAATAGTGATAGTTAAAATTCTTTTCCTATTCATATCTCTTTAATTTCTTTATTTTTTTCAAATTGCTCTGGCTAGGGTTTCAAGGACTATGTTGAATAAAAGTGGTGAAAAAGGGTATCTCTGTCTTGTTCCAGTTTTTAGAGAAAATACTTTCATTTTTTCTCCATTTAAAATTTTTTTAAAGAGAGAGAGAGAGAGAGAGAATTTTTTAATATTTTTTTTCAGTTTTTGGCGGACACAACATCTTTGTTTGTATGTGGTGCTGAGGATCGAACCCAGGCCGAACGCATGCCAGGCGAGCCTGCTACCGCTTGAGCCACATCCCCAGCTCCTCCATTTAGAATTATGTTGGCTTTGGGCTTAGTATAGATAGCTTTTAGAATGTTGAGGTATGTTCTTATTCTCCCTAGTTTTTCTAGTGTTTTTGACATGAAGAGGTACTGTATTTTGTCAAATGTCTTTTCTGTTTATTAAGATGATATGATTCTTTTCTTTAAGTCTATTGATGTTCTGAATTACATTATTGTTTTCTGTATTGTAAACTATTCTTGCATCCATGGGATGAACCCCAATTGATCGTGGTGCTCTATCTTTTTAGTATGTTTTTTGTACGTGATTTGCCAGAATTTTATTGAGAATTTTTGCATCTATGTTCATCAGGGATATTTGTCTGAAGTTTTCTTTCCTTGAAGAGTCTTTGCCTGTTTTTGTTATCAGGGGGATACTAGTCTCATAGAACTAGTTTGTAAGGGTCCCACCTTTCCTGTTTCATGGAATGATTTGAGGAGTATTGGTGTTAATTCCTCTTTGAAGGTCTTGTAGAACTTGGTTGAGAATCCATCTGGTCCTGGGCTTTTCTTTGTTGGTAGGCTTTTGATGGTATCTTATATTTCATTGCTTGAAAGTGATCTTTTTAAATTGTGTATGTCCTCCTGATTCAGTTTGGGTACATAATATGTCTCTAGAGATTTGTCAATGTCTTCAAGATTTTCTATTTTGTTGGAGTATAAATTTTCAAAATAATTTCTAATTATCTTCTGAATTTTGGTAGAGTCCATCATGATATTTGCTTCTTCATCACAAATTTTAATAATTTGAGTTTATCTCTTTCTCTTCATTAATATAGCTAAGTATTTATCAATTTATTTTTTCAAAGAACTTTTTGTTTTGTCATTTTTTTATTGTTTCTTTTGTTTCAATTTCATTGATTTCAGCTCTTATTTTAATTATTTCCTGTCTTCTACTGTTTTTGGTGTTGATTTGTTCTTTTATCTAGGGCTTTGGGATGTCATGTTAGGTCATTTATTTGTTGACTTTTTTATTCTTTCAATGAATGAACTCAATGGTTGACATTTTTATTCCTTTATTGAAGGAGCTCAATGACCTTTCCTCTTAGCACTGCCTTCATAGTGTCCCAGAGATTTTGTATATTGTATTGGTGTTCTCATTTACCTCTAAGTATTTTTTGTTTTCTCCCTGTTTTCTTTTGCTCTTGTCATTCAAAAGCATGTTGTTTAGTTCCCAGGTATTGGAGTAGCTTCTATTTTTGATTTTATCATTGATTTCTAGTTTCATTTCATTACAATCTGATAGAATGCAGGGTAGTATTTCTTTTTTTTTTCTTTTTTTATGTTTGCCAAGAGTTGCTTTGTGGAATAATATATGGTATATATTAGAGAAGTATCCACATGCTGCTGAGTAGAAGGTGTAAATAAAAGGAGAAACTAAATCATCACTTGATGATGGATGAAATACTCTATATGTGTCCAATAAGTCTAAATTATTGATTGAATTATTTAGTTCTATAGTTTCTTTGTTTAGTTTTTGTTTGGAAGATCTATCCAGTGGTGACAGAGATGTGTTAAAAGTCACCTAATATTATTTATTGTGGTCTATTTGATTCTTGAAATTTAGAAGTGTTTGTTTGATGTAGGTAGATACTCCATTGTTTGGGGCATATATATTTATGACTGCTATCTCTTCTTGATGTATGATTCCCTTAAGCAGTATGAAATGTCCTTCTTTATACCTTCTGACTGTGACTTGAAGTCCACTTTATCTGACATGAGGAAGGAAACCCCTGCTTGTTTATGCAGCCCATGTAAGTGATATATTTTTTCACAACCTTTCACTTTCTGTCCATGGATGTGTTGTCCTAGGTGGTGAGTCTCTTGAAGACAGCATATTTTGGGTCTTTTTAAAAAATCCAATCTGCCAGGCTATATCTTTTGATTAATGAATTTAGGCCATTAATATTCAGGGTTATTATTGAGATATGATTTGCATTCCCAGTTATTTTGATTTATTTTTTGTTTTTACTTTGATTTAGTTTCTCCTTTGATTGACTTTTCCTTTAGTGTAGTTCCTCCATTTGCTGATTTTCATTGTTTCTCTTTTTTTTCTTTATTTTTGTTTTTGCTTTATTTGTCTTTTCATTTCCTCCGCATGGAATATTTTGCTGAGAATGTTCTGTAGTGCAGGCTTTCTAATTGTGAATATTGTTTATCATGGAAGTTTTTTATTTCATCTTCAAATCTGAAGCTTAGTTTTGCTGGATATAAAATTCTCGGTTAGCATCCATTTTCTTTCAGAGTTTGATATATGTTATTCCAGGACTTCTGGCATTGAGTGTCTTGAGATGGGAAATCAGCTGAGATCTGAATTGTCTTCCCAGTATATGTAATTTGATTTTTTTTCTCTCATAGCCTTTAAAATTTTATCCCTATTCTGTATGTTAGTAATTTTCCTTATAATGTGTCTTAGTGTGGGTCTGATGTAATTTTATACATTTGTGGTCCTGTATGTCTCTTGTAATGTATTTCACATTTCATTCTTTAGGATTGGGAAATTTTCTGATATCATGTCAATGAAAAGATTGTGTATTCCTTTGGTTTGTACATCCATAACTTCGTCTATTCTGATAAAACTTAAATTTGGTCTTTTCATGTTATCCCATATTTCTTGGAAGTTCTGTTCATGGTTTCTTACCATCTTCTCTGTATGGTCAACTTTATTTTCAAGAGTATGTATTTTGTATTCATTGCCCAAGGTTCTGTCTTCCAAGTGGTCTAGACTATTGGTTACACTTTCCATTGAGTTTTTAATTTGGTTTATTGTTTCCTTCATTTCAAGAATTTCTGCTTGATTCCTTTTTATAATCTCTGCCTCTTTATTGCAGTGATCTTTCACTTACTATATGTTCTATCTGATACCATCCTTTATTTTGAAGATCAGTTCAACTTCTAAATTCCTTCTAAATTCCTTCTCTGACATTTCTTCTACTGTACTCTTTACAGATTCTATTGTTGAAACATCTTGGTTTGTTTGGGATGCTTTGTTCCCTTGTTTTTCATGTTGTTTGTGTGTCTTCCTCTCTAGTGATATAGATATGAAGTAATACATTTTCTATCCTGTGGTTATAGTGTCCCTGAAGATTTCCAATACCTTGCCTTTAAGGGGGGACAATATTAATAGCACTCAATGCAGACAATATACATCCTTAAACCAAGTATCTCCTATTAAGGTGTCTATAGTTTTATCAAAATAAAGAGAAATGATGTGTTCAATTATTGTCTACAATATAAACTGTAAGTTTGCTAAAAGTGTTTACCATTTCAAATGAGGGAATATAAGTAATGTAGGGTGTGATTTTATGAGGGATAAGGAGAGAAGATACAGGTAAAAATTTATAGTAAGGGCAAAGGAGGGATTAATAGAGGTTGGCTATTAGCATGACGAAGTGAGAAAGAGAATCCAGGGAGACAGATAAGTGAAAGAAAAATATATACAGATTTTTTAAAAGGTAAAAATATAGGAATACACAACAAAACTGTAATATACTATTCAGACAACCCATTCCTCAATAAATTGATGCATAAAAATATTTGGATTATAAGATTGTAGAGCAGTGAGGGGGAGAGAAAAAAAAAGGTAATTCTCTATGGAAAACTGACTAATTGCTTCCATTGGCTTTCAAATATTTTCTCAGTTTCCCTTTTCTGCCAATAGATGGGTTTGTCTGAAGTTTGATGATAGCTCCAATTTGGTGGATGCCATACAGGTTGGATGGGCCAGCAGAGAGCAAAATGCCCTCACACTCTCTTCCAGTCTTCCCACCTGTTGTAGCCAGTGCCTTCCATCCCTGCACACCTGGGGACTCAGTGAGTTGGAAAGAGCCTAGTTTCCTCTAGTTTCTCCAACCTGTGCTCCTCCTGGGGGACTGGCCCCAGTCTCTGACTTTCCACAAGCCTGACAGGCCCAGACTGGTCCATGCAGACCCAGCTGCAATTTGACAGACCTGGGCTTCAGGTTCCCCAGGCTCTGTCTTGTTCCAGTCCCAAGATCTCAATGCTGTTCCAACTTGCAGAGAGATCACCAGAGATGTGCTCACACAAAGGAATGACCCTGAAAAGAGGCAGCCAGATGGCAGCCACCAGTACACTCAGCAGAAAGACCTCAGGTGCAATCAGACCTGCAAGTACAAAGACAATATAACTCCAGGCCCTGGCTGGTGTTCTCAGACTGAGGCAGTCACACCCTAATATGGCCTTGGTGACAGCTATAAACCTGAGGCCCCTTGGCCCTGGACTCCCAGACTTTAGCTGGTGCCTCAAGATGGCCATGGCTGTATGTAAACAAACCTGCGGGTTCCCTGACAATGGACTTCCAGACAATGGGCAGCAGGCACTCCATGGGTGGTCTTTGGGCAAATGGTGGATGATTGGCAGGTGAAAGGAGGGTGATGGGCCAGCAAAAGGCAGGCAAATGGGCAAATAGTGGGCAGCTGGTGGTGGTCAGTGAGTAATCTGCACACAAAAGGCAGGTTATATTCTGGCAAGGGAAGGGCATTAGCAGCAGATAAATGTGGGGCAAAGAGCAGGGGATCAGTGGGCAGCAAGGACTGCCTTTCAGAGACACAGATTTCCTCTGCTTGAATCCGGAGTCATGGGGCAACAAGGAATGCAGCCTTCTTCTAATTTGTCATCTTGGATCTCCCCTTCAGGTGCATTTTTGTAAACAGACTGATGCCATTTCTAGTACAATCCTGTTTGTAAAAATCTAATTGCTGCACAATCTGGAGAGTTATGTTGCCATCACCAAGAATCCTAAAACAGTGTTCTGAGAACTGATATCAAAGGTCTTAAGGCCTATGTAGAACCCAGTACAGTCTATCAGGATGTGATATCACATGGGGGCTTGGATATATGCCACACTTGGCAGGTTCTTGAAAGAGACTAAAAAATACCTCTTTCTCCCAAAGACTTTCAAATACAATTGAACAATCTTCTATAAGTCAGTCTCTGCCCTGAAAACAGCTTAGAATATTTATGGTTATGTCTTCACATAGTACATACCCAGAATTTCTGATAACTTTACCTGTTTTTAAGCAACTGAAAGTGTCCACTTTATCAGTATCAAGAATGTTAGTGATACTTTCTCCCTTGATTAAAGCGCCAACTTAATTGATGCCATAGGTAGATGATAGCTATATTGACATTTTCAGTCTCTCAAATTGCCTCTTTAGATTGAATATTCCTAGTTCTAGGAAACATTCTTATAAAGAGCTCAGAGATCTTACAATTTTAATCTGTTACTGAGAGATAAACTATGATCAATCTGAGAACTTGATCTCAAAACTAGCAACTATTATAGAAACATTATCCTGCAAGCAAAACTATATCTGAGTTTAATAGTAATTAGTGAAGCCTCTCAGACCAAACGTGTCTCTTAAATTTGCAATTCCTCTTAGGTCCTGTTTCCTAATGCTGCAGAAGCCATCAACTATACAAACAGCAATGACTTATTAAGAAACACAGGGACAACTCTATACAAATAATTATTTGGTGCCCCTTTTCATTGAACTCCACTTCAACTAATGGCAGTTTGGAATCATAACATCATTCATTAATTTCAAGTGTAATTTCCACTGACTTTGTAGTAGATGCTTTGATTTAACCTTTGACCTCAAAGCCACGACTCCCTGTTCTTAGCAAACTGAGAGCAATGTCCTAGTCTAACATTTGTTAAAATGAGACATGTTTTCAGGCCATGCAAATCAATGGGATCAATTTATAAAGCATCCCTTGTATCCGTTACGACTGCAAAACATTTATATATAATGAAGATAAGCTACAGGAGCAGGATCTGGTGTTATGAACCCCACATTCTATTCTATTAAATCTTAAATACAATTAATCAAACTATGTCTTAGTTTTTATTTTTATTAGAGCTTTATAGTTATTCATAGTAGTTGGGTTCATCCCAGCAAACTTATAGTTGCACAGAAATCAATTTCAGTTCATGATCTCCCATTTCCCCTCTGTTTCCCTCCCATCCTCCCTCTTCTCTCTTATGAACCCAGTGCTTCACACATGCTAGGCAAGTGCTCTGCCACTGAGCCACAACCACAGCTCCTTTAATTGGTTATTTATATTATCCCATCCTTACCTCTCCCATTCCTTTATTTTATTCTACTTTCCTCATATGAAAGAAAACATTCAACTTTTGAGTTTCTGAGTTTGGCTTATTTCACATAGCATAATATTGTCCAACTTCCATCCATTTATCAGCAAATGCCATAATTGTATTCATTTGTATGGCTGAGTAGAACTCCATTGCTTGTGTGTGTGTGTGTGTGTGTGTGTGTGTGTGTGTGTGTGTGTGTGAGATCACAGTTTCTTAATCATTCATCTATTGATGAGCATCTGGGTGTATTCCATAATTTAGCCATTGTTAATTGTGTTACTGTAGACATCAAGGTTGCTGCATTGTTGTAGTATGCCAATTTTAGATCTTTGGGGGAAATACCAAGGAGCAGAATAGCTGGGTCATATGGTGGTTCAATCCCAATATTTTGAGATAATTCCATACTGCTTTACATAGTAGTTATACTAGTCCACAGTCTCACCAATAATATACAAGTGTACCTTTATCCCCACAACCTAGCCAGCATTTATTCTTCATGTTCTTGATCATTGCCATTCTAACTGGAATGAGATAAATTTTTTGTACATATAGCTATCCAGTTTTCCTAACACAATTTCTTATAAAGGCTGTCTTTTCTCCAAAATATATTTTTTGATACCTTTGTCAAATATCAGACAGCTAGAGTTATGTAGATTTGTGTTTTTGTCTTCTATCGTGTTCCCTTAGTGATAATGTCTATTTCAATTACAATACCATGCTGTTTTTTGTTACTACAGCTCTGTAGTATAATTTCAGATCAGGTATTGTGATGCCTCCTGTTCCACCTTTCTTGCTTAGTATTGCTTTAGCTATTCTGGGTCTCTTACTCTTTCAAATGAATTTAAGAACTGTTTTTTTCCTACTTCTGTGAAGAATATCATTATTGGTGTTTTTGCATTGAATCTGTCTATTGATTTTGGTAGTAAGGCCATTTTGACAATATCAATTCTGTCTATCCAAGAGCATGGGAGGTCTTTCCATCTTCTAAGGTCATCTTCCATTTATTTCTTCAGTGTTCTATAATTTTCAATATAGAGCTCTTTTACATCCTTGGTTAAATTAATTCCCAAGTATTTTCTTGAGGTTGTTGTGAATGGGATGGTTTTCCTGATTTCTTGTTCATTTGAGTCACTGTTAGCATATAGGAAGGATATTGATTTATGGGTGTTGATCTTGTATCCTGCTATTTTGATAAAATCATTTATAAGCACTAGAAGTATGCTGTTGGAGTTTCTTTGGGTCTTCTGGATATAGGATCTATGGATGGCAAAAAGATAGTTGACTACTTCTTTTCACCAAGTTCTGGATCTGCCTGCCTAACAGTAACTTCAGACAATGGACTTTATTAAGAACTGCACAAATCTCCTGAGATTGCATATTGTAACTGTGAAATGTAATTCCAGAAAAAGCAATGTTACTGAAACTCTAAACAATAATGTAGTTATGGTATTAATGACCTAATGTAACCTATTGGTATAAATAAATGTGGCCACTTGCACAAAGAGCTACTCTGCCATCTTCCCTGCCTCTGCACCTTGACTCTGTATCCTCTTTATTGTTATTTCTTTACAACTGGCAACCAACATTGGGGCATGAAAAAAATTCTCTCCTCTAAAGGCCTCCCAGTCCACAGAGAGTTTGGGACAACAAAATCTGCCTTAATAGAGACCTTTCCGGATGTTGACAGGTAACAGGGGAAGGGAGCAGCTTACTTATGCCTGGAACAGAATTTTGACTTGCATCTCTTTCATGGGCTGGTACCCATCCCTAATCAGTAGGCTATGAGTAATCTCTATCTCTATCTGATGCTGAACAATGTCATCAGGCCGAGTTTTCTCTCCTACTTGGCAAGGGTAGACTTACTGTAAGTGACAATGATCTTACTGCCTTGCTGACAGAGATAAGCTTTTGTTCTTTTTATCCAGAAGGTAGGACACTAAATTTGAAAGGCTGGGAGAAAATAGGTAAAACACTACATGAGAAGCCATGGACTTCTATTCCTGTGCTTCAAACTTGGTTTCTTTGTAGAGATGCAATTGATAAAACCTCTATTTTTCAACCTGCCTGCTCTTCTCCTTCTGTGCCTGGCTGGCTATGGGACCCCTTTAAATCCCCCACAGCTCTCCCTACAGTGGCAGCAGAGCCTTGGCAACAACACTCTGCCCCAAGCTGTCCTGAAGCCTCCAACACAAGTGACTCCTCTAATTCACTGCCATTGCCTCCATGCCCAGCTATGGCAGCCACCTCACCCCCAGCTAGATCCCAGTTAATTGAATGTTTGGGACAAGCTGTGGGGGAGGGCGAGTCTCATAACTTACCTGTCTGTCCTATTAAGATAAATTATTCTAACCAATGAAAATATGAACAGTTACCTTTTGCTGTGTTTAAAGAGTTACAACCTTTAAATGAAGGGGAAATGCAAGATTTAACTCTACTGTCATTGAAACAGGTTTATCAGTTACTGTAAATAGACCTAAATTAAATCTTTGTTTAAATGAGCATTCAATTACAGGGTTATTAGATACAAATACTAATATCATGGTAATAAATACTTTTATTATATGACATTATGCATGGTCTCAAGAGGCCACCCTGGTCTGGGATAAAGGAAACAAAAATAAGCAACTGTCCAAAACCCCCTGTGGCTACCATGCTCTATACTTTCCAATCCACAACAAATCATTACTTATATTTAACCATAAGTGAAAACTGTTACAAGATTTGCAAGATTTCAAACAAAAAGAAAGTCTGGCCTGCTTGAGACCCAGGCTCACAGTAGGCCCGGGTCCACTCCTCCACCCACCCAAGCCCAGGATCTGATACAGGACTGACCCTTCCCACAAGCAGACTACCATGGGAGTTCAAGGCCAGTAGCCCAGATCCACCCACACCAACTTGTGCAGGAACAAGGTTCAGGGTAGGTCCAAGTTTGCCCCCCTCCAACTGGAAGCTTAAACCTAAACCACTTCCATTTTGGGTCACTGCAGTCACCGTCATAGCCTTCCCCACACTTTTTGACAATAGAGCCTAGAAGCAGCTGAATCTCAGAGCAGGCATCCCAAAGAAAGTGTAAGGCCCACCCTTTCAGCCCCATCTCTGATAGACATTGCTTCCATCTTGGATCACCTCAACTATTATCTTGAGTTACCTCAACTATTGCTGCTTTTAGGTGCAGTGGAATACATTGAGTGACACCAGCAGGGTTTGGAAGCCCAACGTCAAGGTGAGGTACAGACAATCTATACAAGTACTACAAGAATGTACGATAGAAACTGTAATATCTCAGACCTACACTGAAAGAAAGGAAGATACATAGACAACATGAAAAATACAAGGGAGGAAAGTGCCCCAAACAAACTAGGATACTAAAATAACAGAACACATGGACAGCAAAATTGATGAAATGTGAGAGAAGGAGTTCAAAAGGTTCATAATTAAAATTATCTGTGAGTTTAAAATGACCTAATGAGCAAATATAGGCAAAAATTGATCTCTCCAACAAAGAGATAAGAGAGTAAATACAGGTAGAAAAAGATTGCTTCAAGAGAGAGAGACTCTAAAAAAAAAAACAGTCAGAAATCCTTGAAATGAAGGATACAATAAACCAAATAAAAAACTCAATAGAAAGCATAACAGATGAGATCACTTGGAAGAAAGAAGTCAGATAATGAAGACAAAGTATACAATCTAGAAAATAAAGTTGATCACACAGTGAAGATAATAAGGAACCATGAATAGAACATCCAAGAATTATGGGACAGCATCAAAAGACCAACAACTCTAAGAGTTATTGGGATAGAGGAAGGCACAGAATTTCAAACCAAAGGAATGCACAATCTCTTCAAAGAGATAATATCAGAAAATTTCTCAAGCATGAAGAACGAATTGGAAAACCAAATACAAAAGGCTTACAGGACACCAAACGTACAAAAAATACAACAGATCTACACTAAGGCACATTATAATGAAAATGCTTAGCAAGAATAAGGATAGAATCTTAAAAGCCACAAGAGAGAGGAAGCAGATCACATATAGGAGGAGACCAATTCGTATCTCAGCAGATTTTCAACCCAGACCATCAAAGCCAGGAGATCGTGGATCAACATATACGAAGCTCTGAAAGAAAATGGATGTCAACCAAGAATTTTATATCCAGCAAAACAAAACTTTAGATTTGATAATGGAATAAAAACCTTCCATGATGAACAAAAGTTAAAAAGAATTTACAACTAGAAAGCCTGCACTACAGAACATCCTCAGCAAAATATTCCATGAAAAGGAAATGAAAAATAATAGTGAAAGTCATCAGAGGGAGGTATTACACTAAAGGAAAATTAATCAAAGGAGAAACAAAGTCATGTTAGATATAAAAAATAAACAAAACTGTCTGGGTATACAAATCATGACTCAATAATAACCCTGAATGTGGGCTGGGGATGTGGCTCAAGCGGTAGCGCACTCGCCTGGCATGCGTGCGGCCCGGGTTCGATCCTCAGCACCACATACAAACAAAGATGTTGTGTCCACCGAGAACTAAGAAAAAAAATAAATAAATATTAAAATTCTCTCTCTCTCTCTCTCTCTCTCTCTCTCTCTCTCTCTCTCCCCCTCTCTCTAAAAATAATAATAATAATAACCCTGAATGTTAGTGGCCTAAACTCACCAAAAGACATAGACTAGTAGACTTGGATTAAAAAAAAAAGAGAGAGAGAACAATATGCTGCCTCCAAGATACTCATCTCATAGGAAAAGACATCCAGAGACTGAATGTGAAAGGTTGGGAAAAATCATACCAGTCAATATGAACTGCAAAAGCAAGCAGGGATTTCCATCCTCATTTCAAATAAAGTAGACTTCAAGCCAAAGTAAATCAAAAAGGACCCCACGGCTACAGAAGGCGGGACGCCACAGAGAAGCGATTAATTAGCAAGCAGGGAGGAAAGTGGCTGCCATTCGGTGGAACCCCGCCGGCCAAGCCCGCACTGACCCCCGGGCTGAGTACGGGATTTCAGACGGGGAAGGAAGCGATACAGTCCCGTCCCCCACACGGAAACCCCTCCAAGGCAATCAGCGGCCACCATCTTGGAGAGCTGAAGTATCCACCGCCACTCTCCGACAGACTGCAAAAATAAAACAGGTCTGTGTCTCCTAGGCTCTCCTAGGCTTTCCAGGGGAGGGAGTATCAGAGTGAGCTCGCATAAAGACTAGGGGAAAACTAGAGACACCTGACCTTCAAATCCCCCTCCCATCAGCAGCCAAAACGAAACCTGTCTAGCCAGCGCTGGGGGAGGGGCAATTAGAAAAAATCAAAACGATAGAGTGCCAGGGATCCCGATAGTCAATTGTGCGACCCTGGGGACCCGGGCTGACTGATTCACCCAGCCTGCCCCACGGCTACAGAAGGCGGGGCGCCGCAGAGAAGCGATTAATTAGCAAGCAGGGAGAAAAGTGGCTGCAATTATGTGGAATCCTGCTGGATGAGCCCGCACTGACCCCCGGGCTGAGTACGGGATTTCAGAGGGGGAAGGAAGCGGTAAAGTTCTATCCCCCACAACGGGAACAAAACAATAGAGTGCCAGGGTCCCCAATAGACACCCTCCACACCTAACAAACGGCAGGTCCAGAGTACAGTTTGAACTGCCGAGAGCCATCACTCAGGGGAAATCTGGTCTAGCAGGAGAAACCAAGACTAGCAGGAGAAACTAGGGGACTAGAGGCCAGGCCCTCGCAACTGGGTGGCTGGAAACCGCAGGCCCACTGGCGACAGTTCACCCACTGTCCGCGTAACTGGGCGGTAGGAGAACGCCCGCCCGCCGGCTACCGACCACAGGACGGGGTGCCTAGAGATCGCCCGCCCACCGGCAACAGCCGGCCCGTTGCCCGCGCGACTGGGCGGCTGAAGTCCACTCCCCCGCCAGCGACCGTTCACCCGCCCGCTGCCTAAGATACTTGGCGGCTGCAGACTGCCTGCCTGCCTCGACGGGGAGCTGAAACCAAACAGAGACAGTCCAGTCACACAGCCCCATTAGGACACCCCAGCAAGGAGCCTGGGGCCCGTCATAGCAGAGTAGTGACATCACTGGAGCTCGGCCGTCGGAATTCCTTCCCAGCAGAATCCACGTTAGCAGGCACAGTTTAACAACACAAAGAAGAAACAACAGAGTAATACAGAACCAAAACAAACCTATAAAAGAGAGCAGAAACACGGCAATCAAATAGAGCTGGAAAGTAACGTGGACAACTTGAGAAAACAAGGGGGAAAAGGAGTACAAATAATACAGGACAACTTAATTCTACAGGAGGACATAGAAACATTAGAAGCAGGGATAGGGAAGGAACTCAAGGCCTACCTAACTCGAATGGAAAGGAATATTAGGGAAGACATGAGACAGCAAGTCCAAGCAATAAAAGTATATTTTGAAAACGAATTAAACAAACAAATTCAAATGGCAAAGAACGAGCTCTACCAGGAGATAGAGATCTTAAAAAAAATCAAACAATAATCCTAGAATTGCAGGAAAATATAAACCAAATTAAAAACTCAAACGAGAATATTACAAATAGACTTGATCAAGTAGAAGTCAGAACATCAGATAATGAAGACAAGGTTTATCAACTTAAAAAGAATATAGTCAACACAGAAAAGATGCTTAAATCCCACGAGCAATCTATTCAAGAGATATGGGATGTCATAAAAAAAACAAATTTGAGGGTCATTGGGATAGAAGAAAGCACAGAGACTCAAACCAAAGGAATGGACAGCATATTAAATGAAATAATTCTAGAAAACTTCACAGAGATGAAAGAAGAAATGGATTGCCAAATCCTGGAAGCCTACAGGACCCCAAACATTCAAAACCATAATAGACCAACTCCAAGACATATAATTATGAAGATAGCCAACGTACGGAACAAGGAGAGAATATTAAAAGCTACGAGAGAAAAGAGGCAGATTACATTCAGGGGTAAACCAATTAGGTTAACGACTGATTTCTCATCACAGACTTTGAAAGCGAGAAGATCCTGGAACAATGTATTTCAAACACTGAAAAATAATGGATTCCAAACAAGAATACTGTATCCAGCAAAATTAAGCTTCAGATTTGACAATGAAATTAAAATCTTTCACGATAAACAAAAGCTAAAAGAATTCGCAGCAAGAAAACCAGCACTGCAAAGCATTTTGAGCAAAATACTACAAGAAGAGGAATTGAAAAATAGTGCCCAAAACTAACAGCAGGAGGTGTCTCAATAAAGGGGGAGGAAAATAACCAAAAAGTAAAACCAGCCAAACTAAAATAAATAAATAAAGAAGTATGACTGGAAGTACAAATCATATTTCGATTGTAACCTTAAATGTTAATGGCCTAAACTCACCAATCAAGAGACATAGGCTAGTAACCTGGATCAAAAAAACAAATCCAACAATATGCTGCCTTCAAGAGACTCATATGATAGGAAAAGACATACACAGGCTGAAGGTAAAAGGTTGGGAAAAATCATACCACTCACATGGCCCTCGGAAGCAAGCAGGAGTGGCCATACTCATATCGAATAAAATCAACTTCAAACCTTAGTTAATCAAGAAGGATAAAGAAGGACACTATATCCTGTTAAAAGGAACCATCCACCAACATGACATAACAATTATCAATTTGTATGCACCAAACAATGGAGCTTCAACGTTCATAAAACAAACTCTCTTCAAGTTCAAGAGTCAAATAGACCACAACACAATAATTATGGGTGACTTCAACACACCGCTCTCACCATTAGACAGATCCTCTAGACAAAAACTGAATAAAGAAACTATAGAACTCAACAGCACAATCAATAACCTAGACTCAACCGACATATATAGAAAATATCAACCATCATCAAGTGGATACACGTTCTTCTCAGCAGCACATGGATCCTACTCAAAGATAGACCATATATTATGCCATAAGGCAACACTTAGTAAATATAAAGGCGTGGAGATAATACCATGCACCATATCTGATCACAATAGAATGAAATTGGAAATCAATGATAAAAGAAGGAAGGGAAAATCCTACATCACATGGAAAATGAACAATATGTTACTGAATGATCAATGGGTTACAGAAGACATAAAGGAGGAGATGAAAAAATTCTTAGAGACAAATGATAATACAGACACAACATACCGGAATCTATGGGACACAATGAAAGCAGTTTTAAGAGGAAAATTCATTTCTTGGAGTTCTTTCCTCAAAAAAAGAAATAACCAACAAATAAATGAACTCACACTACACCTCAAAAACCTAGAAAAGGAAGAGCAAAACAACAGCAAATCTAGTAGAAGACAAGAAATAATTAAAATTAGAGGAGAAATCAACGAAATTGAAACAAAAAAAACATTGAAAAAAATGATAAAACTAAAAGTTGGTTCTTTGAAAAAATAAATAAGATAGATAGGCCCTTAGCCATGCTAACGAAGAGAAGAAGAGGGAGAACTCAAATTACCAACATACGGGATGAAAAAGGCAATATCACAACAGACACTACAGAAATACAGGAGATAATTACAAAGTATTTTGAAACCCTATATTCCAATAAAATAGAAGATAGTGAAGATATCGATAAATTTCTTAAGGCATATGATCTGCCCAGATTGAGACAGGAAGACACACACAATTTAAACAGACCAATAACAAAGGAGGAAATAGAAGAAGCCATCAAAAGACTACCAACCAAGAAAAGCCCAGGACCGGATGGGTATACAGCGGAGTTCTATAAAACCTTCAAAGAAGAATTAATACCAATACTTTTCAAGCTATTTCAAGAAATAGAAAAAAAAGGAGCTCTTCCAAATTCATTCTATGAGGCCAACATCACTCTGATCCCAAAACCAGACAAAGACACTTCAAAGAAAGAAAACTACAGACCAATATCTCTAATGAACTTGGATGCAAAAATTCTCAATAAAATTCTGGCGAATCGAATACAAAAAAACATATCAAAAAACTTGTGCACCATGATCAAGTAGGATTCATCCCTGGGATGCAAGGCTGGTTCAATATATGGAAATCAATAAATGCTATTCACCACATCAACAGACTTAAAGACAAGAACCATATGATCATCTCGATAGATGCAGAAAAAGCATTTGACAAAGTACAGCATCGCTTTATGTTCAAAGCACTAGAAAAACTAGGGATAACAGGAACTTACCTCAACATTGTAAAAGCTATATATGCTAAACCTCAGGCTAGCATCATCCTAAACGGAGAAAAACTGGAGGCATTCCCTCTAAAATCTGGAACAAGACAGGGATGCCCTCTATCACCACTTCTATTTAATTTAGTTCTCGAAGTACTAGCCAGAGCAATTAGACAGACAAAAGAAATTAAAGGCATAAAAATAAGAAAAGAAGAAATTAAATTATCGCTATTTGCGGATGACATGATAATATACCTAACAGACCCAAAAGGGTCTACAAAGAAGCTGCTAGAGTTAATAAATGAATTCAGCAAAGTAGCAGGTTATAAAATCAACACACATAAATCAAAGGCATTCATGTATATCACCAACAAAACCTCTGAAATGGAAATAAGGAAAACCACTCCATTCACAATATCCTCAAAGAAAATAAGATACTTGGGAATCAACCTAACAAAAGAGGTGAAAGATCTATACAATGAAAACTACAGAACCCTAAAGAGAGAGATAGAAGAAGATCTCAGAACATGGAAAAACGTACCCTGTTCATGGATAGGCAGAACCAACATCAACAAAATGGCAATATTACCCAAAGTTCTCTACAGGTTTAATGCAATGCCAATCAAAATCCCAACGGCATTTCTTGTAGAAATAGACAAAGCTATAATGAAATTCATATGGAAAAACAAAAGACCCAGAATAGCAAAAGAAATTCTAAGCAGGAAGTGTGAATCAGGCGGTATAGCAATACCAGATTTCAAACTATATTACAGAGCAATAGTAACAAAAACAGCATGGTACTGGTACCAAAACAGGCAGGTGGACCAATGGTACAGAATAGAGGACATAGAGACCAATCCACAAAATTACAACTTTGTTATATTTGATAAAGGGGCTAAAAGCATGCAATGGAGAAAGGATAGCATCTTCAACAAATGGTGCTGGGAAAACTGGAAATCCATATGCAACAAGATGAAGCTGAACCCCTTTCTCTTGCCATGCATAAAAGTTAATTCAAAATGGATCAAGGGGCTAGATATCAAATTAGAGACTCTGCGCCTGATAGAAGAAAAAGTTGGCTCCGATCTACATATAGTGGGGTCAGGCTCCAAATTCCTTAATAGGACGCCAATAGCCCAAGAGTTAATAACAAGAATAAACAAATGGGACTTACTTAAACTAAAAAGTTTTTTCTCAGCAAGAGAAACAATAAGAGAGGTAAATAGAGAGCCTACATCATGGGAACAAATTTTTACCCCTCACACCTCAGATAGAGCCCTAATATCCAGAATGTAGAAAGAACTCAAAAAATTAAACAATAAGATAACAAACAACCCAATCAACAAATGGGCCAAGGACCTGAACAGACACTTCTCAGAGGAGGACATACAATCAATCAACAAGTACATGAAAAAATGCTCACCATCTCTAGCAATCAGAGAAATGCAAATCAAAACCACCCTAAGATACCATCTCACTCCAGTAAGATTGGCAGCCATTATGAAGTCAAACAACAATAAGTGTTGGCGGGGATGTGGGGAAAAGGGTACACTTGTACACTGCTGGTGGGACTTCAAAATGGTGAGGCCAATTTGGAAAGCAGTATGGAGATTCCTGGGTAAGCTGGGAATGGATCCACCATTTGACCCAGCTATCGCCCTTCTCGGACTATTCCCTGAGGACCTTAAAAGAGCGCACTATAGGGATACGGCCACATCAATGGTTATAGCGGCACAATTCACAATAGCTAGACTGTGGAACCAACCTAGATGCCCTTCAATAGATGAATGGATAAAAAAAATGTGGCATCTATACACAATGGAGTATTATGCAGCACTAAGAAATGACAAAATCATAGAATTTGCAGGGAAATGGATGGCATTAGAGCAGATTATGCTAAGTGAAGCTAGCCAAGCCCTAAAAAACAAATGCCAAATGTCTTCTTCGATATAAAGAGAGCAACTAAGAACAGAACATGAAGGAAGAGCATGAGGAAAAGACTAATAGTAAACAAAGACAAATGGGGGGAGAGAAAGGGAGAGAGAAGGGAAAGCATATGGAAATGGTAGGAGACCTTCAATGATACACAAAATTATAAGAGGTTATGAGGGGCAAGGGGGAGGGGGGGAAAAAGGGGAGAGAATTGAACAACAGCAGAGGAGGTAGAGAGGGAAGATGGGAGCGGAGGGGAGGGCAGGGGGGATAGTAGGGGATATGAAAGGTAGCAGAATACAACAGTCACTAATATGCCATTATGTAATATTGTGAGTATGTAACAGTTGTGATTCTGCAATCTGTATCTGGGGGTAAATTGGGAGTTCAAAACCCAGTCGAGTCTAATGTATGAAAGACGATATATCATGAGCTCTGTAATGTTTTGAACAATCAATAAAAAAAATAAAAAAAATAAAAAAGGATAAAGAAGGACACTACATACTGCTGAAGGGAACCATACACCAACAAGACTTAACAATTATAAATACGTATGAGTGCATACCCCAAACAATGTAGCGTCTACATTCATCAAACTATACCCCATCTGATTCAAATGTATGATATACCAAGATCATTGTACTGTCATATAACTAATTAAAACAAATAAAATTTAAAAAAGGAATCAATAAGTGAGATGGACTCAAACTAAAAAGTTTCTTCTCAGCAAAAGAAACAATCAGTGAGTGAATAGAGAGGCTACATCTTGGGAGCAAATCTTTACCCCTCACACATCAGATAAAGCACTAATCTCTAGGGTATATAAGGAACTCAAAAATCTAAGCACAAAAAAAAAAAAACAACAACAAATAACCCAATCAATAATGGGCCAAGGACCTGAATGGACACTTGTCAAAAGAGGCTATACAATTAATCAACAAATACATGAAAAAATGTTCATCATCACTAGCAATTAGAGAAATGCAAATCAAAACTATTCTAAGATTTCATCTCACTCCAGTCAGAATGGCAGCTATTAAGAATACAAACAACAATAAGTGTTGGCAAGGATGTGGGGGAAAGGTACACTCATACATTGCTGGTGGGGCCGCAAATTTGTGTAGCCAATATGGAAAGCTGTATGGAGATTCCTTGGAAAATTAGGAATGGAACAACCACTTGACCTAGCTATCCCTCTCCTCAGTATATACTTAGAGGACTTAAAAGAACACCATACTACAGAGACAAAGCCACATCAGTGTTTATAGCAGCACAATTCACAATAGCTAAACTGTGGAATCCATCTAGATGCTCTTCAGTAGATGAATGGATTAAAAAAAGTGGCATATATACACAATGGAATTTTACTCAGCAACTAAAGATAATAAAATCATGGCATTTACAGGTAAATGGATGGAGTTAGAGAAGATAATGCTAAGTGAAGTTAGCCAATCCAAATGCCGAATGTTTTCCCTGATATAGGGAAGTTGATTCATAGTGGGGTAGGGAGGGGGAGCATGAGAGGAATAGACAAACTCTAGATAGGGCAGAGGGTTGGGAGGGGAAAGGAGGGGGCATGGGGTTAGAAATGATGGTGGAATGAGATAGACATTATTATGCAAGGTACATATATGAAGACATGAATTGGTGTGAATATACTTTGTATACAACCAGACATGAAAAATTGTGTTCTAATTGTATTATAAGAATTGTAATGCATTCCACTGTCATATATAAAGAAAAATATTAATAAAAATAAAATAAAACATAAAGAAAAATAACTCTCCACAAAGTATGTAAACTACAACACCATGCTTTAAGAGAATTATCTTATAATAGAAGAGAAAAAAAATGGTTACAGCAGTTTTACTTACCTTTTAACTTCTGCTGGATCTCCAAATTTCCTAGCCTTATATTTAAAATGTAAATTGCAGGACCTATAAGATTTAACTAAGCTTATGAAACACCAGGTAAGACAAAAGGAAAAAAGTGATTCTATTGAATCCAAACTGCTTGGCTGACTGTCTTAACTCTGTTCAGATGGCTTTCTTGACTAGTTCCTCCCTAATGTTACAGCACAGAATGACAAAAGTAGAAACATTCTAAATGTACAAGCTTTCTTTTAGAAAAAAAGATTTTTCTTAAAATTTTCACAGGCTTCTAACTGGCTCTTATCTGAGCTAAAAGTACACTCTGACCTGATAAAAAAGTTAGTATTACAGTGATGTAAGTTTTTAAATATTCTTTATAAATTGATGCATTTTTCTGATCAGTCTTGTTTTATCTAACTATAAAGGTTTTTACACTCTGTCATCATCCAAAAGGCCAATTTCTCCAGCATTAACTCTCAAATACATTCAAATATTTATTTTAATAAATCCTTGGGATGATATAAATATGTTTATTTTGGGAATGAGTCTGATACGTATCAAGGACAAAAATGTTGGCTAACCTCAAACTCTTGATTTCAGTGTCCATGATACCAAGATTTCTATACATGACATTTCCAATTGTATAGGCCTGCCTTATATTTATATATAATGTACTTGATATCAAAATTGACATTTAGACAAATGAGTGCTCATAAATAAAAATTTAATTTAAAAAATGAATCCAAATAACTCAAGTAATCAAATAAAAATATAAATGTCTTTAAGGTTCTAGCTTATGGGTTTTTCTAGGTGACCAAACAATAAAGTCTTAATTTCTAAAAAATATCTAAAATATAGTATAATATCTATTACTTATTTTTAATAACTTTATTTAATTAATTTATTTATTTTTATGTGGTGCTGAGGATCAAACCCAGGGCCTTGCATGTGTGAGGCGATTGCTTTACCACTGAGCCATAACCCTAGCCCCAATATCCATTACTTCTAAAATTTTTCTTCAACAAATCAAGGATGATTAATTGTATTAATCATGTTTTCTTATATTTTTATGTTACAATTAAAATAAATAAATTAGATTTAACATAAATGGGATTAATCTTTATAATTATAGTTTCTTAAATACATAAATTAAAAATTACAAATGATGCCAAACTGATCTCTCATTTTTTCCATTGTCAAAGAAACAGAATGCTGCCTCCTTTCTTTATTTAACTTCTTCTTTAAAACAGCTTTACAAAAAATTTAAAAAACATAATGGTGGATCAACTTACAATATCAAATGTACCATTGTCATTGATAGTTTTTGTTAAAGCACCTTATATTTTTATGACATAGTTACTATTATAACCAAAAATTATATATGTATGTTAAAATAATTATATTGTCTTATTTTTCAGGTTGTAATATTTTACCTCTTGCTGTTATGTATACTCAATTAATTACTGATGGTCATACTGAAATTTTACCCTTAACAGACATGGACATTAATGTTTTATACCTTACTTATGAAAAACTTTATATCTCCAATATTTAAAATTCTTCCTCTACTATCAAATTGTATTAACAAAATTTTTAGCAACAATTAATTTTCACATGCCTCACGATGGATAATTCTTTGTTATATCAGGTTCCTTAATTATATCCCTCTTCCTTAATTCCTCTTATAGATGGATTAAAGGTGTATACAGATAAAAGTAAACAAAGAGGAGTGAGTAATATCTGTCTTATTAATGATAAATAGACTGATTATTATACCCTACGTCAAATCTCTCCACAGCAAGCTGAGTTAACTACCATTGTCCTGGTGCTAAAACTGTTTTATACTACTTTAACCATTATTACAGACCTCAATATGTTTCTAAACTTGTTCCTCATATTTTTATGGTTGTGTTATCCCCTCATTTGGATTCCAATTTACTATTTTTTAATCCTTCAAACTCTTTTACACTGTCATATGTCTCCTATCTTCTTCACTCATATATACAGCCACACCAAAATTCCTGAACCTTTGATGGAAGGTAGTGCTCACGCAGATAAAGCTATGAAATCCCTTTGTCCTTTATTTTCAGATACTGTAATATCCCGTGTTTTTTTCATCATAATGCTCAATTACTAATAAAAATGTTTTCCATCTCTTCTCAACATCTTATGCTATAGTCAACAACTGTTCTCACTACGTACCTCTCCAGGTTCCTATGTGGAAGTCTGTAAATCCACAAAGCCTACATTCTAATAAACTTTAGCAAATGAATGTTACACATTTCTGTCCTTTTCATCCTTACTCCTTTCTTCATGTTTTTATTGATACTCATTCTAGGTTCATTTGGGCTAGTGCCCAAATGTCTAATAAGGTATCCACTTTAAATTTCTCATTTATTACTTTGTTTTGCCACCATGAGCAAGCCTATTCATTTAAATATGGATAATGCCCCCTACATATACATCTCATGCTTTTACACAATTTTGTAATCAATAAAATATAATTTTAAATCATGAAATTCTTCATAATCCTACTGGACAAACTTTAGTTAAATGAGCACATCATACTCTTAAAACTTGCCTTTTAAAACAAAAACATAAAAGGGGGATATAGCGGGGCTGGGGATATGGCTCAAGCGGTAGCGCACTCGCCTGGCATGCGTGCGGCCCGGGTTCGATCCTCAGCACCACATACCAACAAAGATGTTGTGTCTGCCGAGAAATAAAAAATAAATATTAAAAATTCTCTCTCTCTCTCCTCTCTCACTCTCTCTTAAAAAAAGGGGGGATATAGCCTCTCTCATATAAATAATGCTTTAAATACTGTTTTGTTTACAGTTTATGCACTCAAGATACAATACAAAGTTAATTCTCACAATTGGTCATCTGCTTTGGATGGACATTTTTTTTCCCAAACAGACTTTACCAAAAATTTATGTAAAATATAGGGTTCCAGTAGACCCAGGATGACAAGACCCTATGCCTCTGATCACATGGGGAAAAGGATAGACTACTATGCTCACACCAACAGGTCCAGTTTGGATTACAGCTCAGTGTGTGAGACCTATCAATTATGAATAGACATCAGGGACTTCACAACTTGATCCCCATGTTTCATTTGATTGTGGATGAGGAGAATCTCACCAAACAAAAGAACAATAACTCTCCTTGAAAGAGAAGATACATTGAAAGAAGATCCCAAGATACTAGACTTCCAGTGACTTGGGGGGATATAAAATCATTAACAGCATCAGCTCATCAGCTGTTGGCTCAAGTGGAGTTAAAATGTACTCCAAAAAACTTAGTTACTGCTTTGATTGCTAAACTCACACAAGACTCTAAATCCTTTGGTCTTAATAACAACGTTGTTCTGTTGTTTTACCCCAGCAATTGAAAATTCAGTACAGTCAGACTCCTTGACTTCTAAAACCCATTATAATATCTGGATTAACTTGGGTAAAATTATTATATACCTGCAAACATGTCTTATGGTACCCATTGTTGTCTTAGCAGACTAACCATGTTCTTACCATCCCCACAGAATTTAATAGCCACCATCCTGCACAACATATCCATAAATGTCTATTTCCCTTGATAAAAATTGTGATTATTAAGTAAACCTTCTCTCTAAGGCAAAATTTAACATTTTCCTTAGTGGATATCCCTTGACTAGCTGTTGGGGCTTCAAAAACAACTATGAAACTATCCTGTGCTATGGTAAAAAATATTAATCATACCTCTATGACAGTTAATATGCTTAATGTAGAACAATACAACATCATCAAGTCATACTTGACAATCAGGCTGCAATTGATTTTTTTTGTTATTATTACATCATAAAATATGTCAGGGGTTTAATAATATATGTTATTTCAACTTAAGTGATAATAGTAATTCTATCTCAAAGGAGTTAGATTACTTTAAAGATATCATTATAAGGGTCCAAGAGATGATAGATGTTTAGACATATTGGATTGGCTAACTTCATGGCTACCCAACTTTACTTGGTTCAAACAATTATTTATAGGTGAATGTTTATTGAGTTCATTATGTTGTGCTTGCTGTTGCCAATGTTTACCCTATTTTTCCCCTGCTGACATTTAAATATATATATATATAATTTATATATATAAATATAATTTTTGTGAAAGGCCTTAAAAAAACAAGAACGGGAAGCTGTGGGGGGGGTTGCATTTGGGACTGGGGTCCCTGATGACTTCATGGCTGTGGCATGCTTGGTGCCTGGGAAAGTTTCTGTGAAAAGGCATAGGATGCCCAGTTGCTATGGTAATTCCCTCCATGCTAGGGTCTTATCAGCTTTGACCTTATTCTCAAGCACATAACTCCTGGGAATAAAGAAACTTGCTTGCTTGATAACTATAAAGTTTCACCAAGTTCTGGTGCTCCTGGATCTTCCCTCCTTACAGTAACTTCAGACAATGGACTTTCTTGAGAACTGCACAAAGCTCCTGAGATTGCGTATTGTAACTGTGTAATGTAACTGCAGAAAAAAGCAACCTTACTGATACTCTAAGCAATAAGGTAGTTATGGTACTGATGACCTAATGTAACCTATTGGTATAAATAAACGTGGCTGCTTGGACAATGAGTCACTTTGCCACCTTCCCTGCTCTCTGCATCTTGTCTGTCTCCTCTTTATTATTATTTCTTTACAAATACTGTCTTTGGTGTGGTGGAGGAAATCTGGCAAAGTAAAGCTTCATAGATCAAGTATTTGATTTCTGAAGAGCTAAAGGCCATCCCATCACCACAGATGCGACTAAAGAAAGACATACTTACTCTGCCACCCCAGGAGAAGAGCACAAGCCAATAAAGACAGATTTAAAATATGCACAGGGATATCCTAGTATTAACCCTGTGCAAACAACATTCAAATAATTGCAGCAGAAAGGTATGCAATTTAATACCATAAAATATTTAAGGGCTAGAGATGTAACTCAGTGATAGAGTGTTTGCCTAGTATGTGCAGGGCCCTGAATTCAAACCCCAGCACTGAAAAAAGAAGAGAGAGATAGAACGTAAATGTTCAGCTTAGCTATGTTTAATTTCATGAATAACCATGGATTTGATTGAAACTTTATTTGTACATGTATTTCCAAAAAATAATTTTATGTATCCCCCCCTTCTCAAAGATAAAATACATTTACATAGTGTTAACATTTTTTCCTTAGGTATATTAAGAACTTCATTTAATGATTTCTTAGGTCATAAATAACTCTTACACAAGGTCAATCTTAATACTCTTATGTAAGAATGTCAGTTATACAAGAACGTTTGGAGAGAGTATAATTTGTGTGCCCTTGTGCAAAAAAAAAGCTTATGTTTTGGGACTTTTATGTCAACCTAATAAAATATATCACAATAAAATACATCCCTCTGCTTTCATGTAAACTTTTGTATTGTACTGTTGTAAATGCATCTGCCTGAGGCAATTCTTCTCCCTCCTAATTATCTGGAAGCTAAGATACCAGATCTGGAAGGCTTATATCCAAGAGAAAATAATAATAAATGGATACCAGCAAGGTTGCAGTATACAAGATCACTGTGGAAGAATCAATCATATTTTTATAAATAAACAATTGAAATATGGAAACTAAAATAAAAAATAATGTCATTTACAATTGTTCTAATGAAATTGAAATATGAAGGTGTGCACTTAACAAGATATGTATAGTATTTACATAATGAAACAAAATGTTGATGAAAGAAATCAAAGACCTAAATGGATAGCTATACCATGCTCATGAATTGGAATGCTCAGCATAGTAAAGGTATCAGCTTTCCCCAAATCAGCCTAAGTTGGGTTTAAATTGATAGCAATTTCTATTAAAATCCTAACGCAGTTGTGTTAGACATAAATGAGCTCATTTTAAAATTTACATAAAAGACACAGAATGGCTAAAATAACTTTGGTTTAAAAAGAATAAAGTGAGCTGCCTTACTGGTGCACATCTGTAATCCTTGCAGCTCAGGAGGATAAGAAAGGAGGATTGCAAGTTCAAAGCCAACCTCAACAACTTAGCCAGGCACTAAGAAACTTAGCAAGACCCTCAAGGGCTGGAGATGTGGCTCAGTGGTGAAGGATCCCTGGGTTCAATCTCTGGCACAAAAATAAATAAATAAGCATAATAAAGTGAGAGAAATCACTCTATTTCATATAAAGTCTTCTTATATAGCTAAAGTTATTAATACAGTACTGTAATACTGAAAGGGTGGATACAGATCAATGAAACAGAACCAAAAAGCTAGAAATAGATCCTTACAAATATGCCTAATTGATTTTTCACAGACAAAAAAGATAATTCAATAGAGAAAAAGAAGACTTTTCATCAAATTGTGCTAGAAAACTTGAATATTCTTAGACAGAAAAATGAACCTTGACTCGAACCTCACATTTTTAAAATATTTTTTTAGTTGTTAATGGACCTTTATTTTATTTATGTATTTATATGTGGTGCTGAGAATCAAACCCAGTGCCTCACACATGCCAGGCAAGTACATTACTGCTGAGCCACAGCCATAGCCCCTAAACCTCACATTTTATTTAAAAAAAATATAAAAATGGATAATGGACTTGAAAATAAAACTAAAATTGCAATATTGAAGAAAAACTTCAAGCTCTAGGACTAGGCAAAGATTTACTAGCTGTAACAATACACAAAAGCACAGTACAGAAAATAACAGTCTGATTAATTGAATTCTGTCAAAATTTAAATCTTTTGCTACAGAAAATACCCTGTTAAGAAAATGAAAATACTAAGTTACAGATACGTAGCGGGGGATATTTGGAATCCATATGTTCAATTAAGTACTATTATCTAGAATGTATTAAAAACTCTCAGAACTCAATAGTGAGAAAACAAAAATAAATGATCCAAGTAGAACATGGGCACAAGACATGAAGAGACATCTCACTGAAAAGGATATACACATGAGAAGATAAACACTTGAGAAGATGTTTAATGCAATTAACCACCAACGAAGTGTAAATTAAAACTTTAATGACATATTTTTACATATCTTGCAGGATGGTGAAAATAAAAAATAGTGACAATAGCATATTCTGGATAAGATCATCAGAAATGAGATGGTTCATATATTGCCACTGGAAATTGAAATACAGCCACTCTGGAAAACCGTTTGGCAGTTTCTTGTAAAACTAAACATGCAACTATCATACAGCCCAGCAAGAGCACTCTTCAGCATTTATTTCAGATAAAGACTTCCCAGTGGAAATAGCGCTTCCCAGTGGAAATAGACTTCCCAAAGCACCACTGAGCCTGCTAAAGGAAAAACACATTGAAGACAGGGGGGTCAAGCCACATTCCAGACAAAAGGAACCAATATGCAAAGTCCAGGAATTGAGAACATGACAGTTACTAGGGCTGTAAGAAGTTTCATTGAGAAGAGTGTCTAGCAGGGATGAATGTTTGATCAGGAAGGGCATTTAATTTCATGCTTTTCTATCTGAATTTATCCTAAGAACAAGAAGAAGCTATTGAGTACCAATGCTGGGAACCGACTGGTCACCTACTTACTAGCTTTGACTTTAGGAAAAGTATTGAATATCTCTGAGTCTCAGTGAACCTTTCCAAACTCATTCTATGAAGCTAGTATTATCTTCATATCAAAACCAGACAACGACACATTGAGGAAAGAAAACTTCAGACCACTATTCCTAATGAACATAGATGCAAAAATTCTCAATAAAATACTGGCTAATCACATACAAAACCATATTAAAAGAATAGTGCAGCACAATCAAGTGGGGTTCATTCCAGGGATGCAAAGTTGGTTCAACATATAACAATCAAAAAACATAATTCACCACATCAATGGACTTAAAGAAAAGAATCACATGAATTTTTCTCAATATATTCAGAAAAAGCAATTGACAAAATTCAGCATTCATTCATTCTCAAAACTCTAGAAAAACTAGGGATAGTAGGAATACACTTCAACATTGTAAGTTATCTACACTAAGCCCAAGGCCATCATCATTCTAAATGGAGAAAAATTGAAAGCATTCCCTCTAAAAAATCAGAATAAGACAAGGATGCCCTCTTCTACCACTTCTATTCAACATACTCATTGAAACCCTAGCAGGAACAATTTGACAAAAGAAAGAAATTAAAGGAATATGGATAGAAAAAGAAGAGCTCAAACTATCCCTATTTGCCAATGACATGATTGTATATTTAGAAGACCCAAAAACCTCCACCCCAAACTTCTAGAACTCACAAATAAACTCCACAAAGTAGCAGAATACAAAATTAACACTCATAAATTAATTGCATTCCTACACACTAATGATGAATCAGCTAAAAAGGAAACTAGGAAAAACTATCCCATTCACAGTAGACTCAAAAAAATAAAATACAATACTTGGGAATCATTCTAATAAAAGAGATGAAAGACCTCTAAAATGAAAACTACAGAACTTTAAATAAATAAATTGATGGGCTGGGGTTGTGGCTCAGTGTTAGAGCACTTGCCTAGCATGTGTGAGGCACTGGGTTCAATTCTCATCACCACATAAAATAAATAAATAAAATAAAGGTATTGTGTCCATCTACAACTAAAAAGAAATATTTAAAATAAAGAAAGAAATTGAATGACACCTCAGAAGATGGAAAGATTTCCTATGCTCTTGGATAGGCAGAATTAATATTGTCAAAATGGCCATAATACTAAAAATGTTGTACAGATCTAATGAAAATCCTATTAAAATTCCAATGACATTCTTCATAGAAATAGAAAAAGCAGACTCAAATTCATTTGGACAAATAAAGGCCCAAAATAGCCAAAGCAATCCTTAGCGAGAAAGGTGAAGCAGGAGGCATCACAAAACCAGACCTTAAATTATACTTCAGAGCTATAGTAACAAAAATGACATGGAGTTAGCACTAAAACAGACATGCAGACCAATGGTGCAGAATAGAGGACACAGAGACATACCCACATAAATACAGTTATCTCACACTAGACAAAGGTGTCATAAACATACTCTGGAGAAAAGATAACCTCTTCAACAAATGGTGCTGGGAAAACTGGAAATCCATATATAGCAAAACGAAATTCAACCCCTATCTCTCACCTTGAAAGGACCTAGGCCTTAGACCAGAGACCCTGTGCCTACTAGGAAGAACTGTAGGCCCAACTCTTCATCATGTCAGCTTAGAAACCAACTTCCTCAACAAGACCCCTTAAATAGAAGAAGTAAAATTAATAAATCAATAAATGGGATGGTTTCGAAATAAAAACTTCTTTACAGCAAAGGAAACAGTCAAGAATGTGAAGAGAGAGCCTACAGAATGGGAGAAAATCTTGTCCACCTGTACCTGAGATAGACCATTAAGCTGCAGTATATACAAAGAACTTAACACACACACACACATACACACACACACACACACACAAACCCACAAATAACCCGATCAAGAAATGAGCAAGGGAACTGAACAGTCACTTCAGAGAAGAAGAAATATGAATGGTCAACAAGTACATTAAAAAATGTTCAACATGTCTAGCAATTAGAGAAATGCACATTAAAACTGCACTGAGAGTCTATCTCACTACAATCAGAATGGCAATTATCAAGAATACAAGAAACAATAAATGTTGGCAAGGATGTGGGGACAAAAGGTATACTCATATATTGCTGGTGGGACGGCAAATTGGTGCAATCACTCTGGAAACCAGTTTGGAGATTCCTCAGAAAACTTGGAATGGAACCACCATTTGACTCAGTTATCCCACTCCTCAGTATATAACTAAAGGACTTAAAATCAGGATAATGCAGCAATGCAGCAACATCAACATTTATAGGATCTCAATTCACAATAGCTAAGCTATGGAACCAACCTACATGCTCTTCAACAGATGAATAGATAAAGGAAATGTGGTATATATACACAATGGAATATACTCAGTCATAAAAAAGAATGAAATTATGGCATTTACCTGTAAATGGATGGAACTGGAGACCATCATGCTAAGTGAAATAAGCCAATTCCTCCAGAAAAATAAAGGCCAAATGTTATCTCTGATATGTGGGGGTTAACCCACAATAACAAAGGTGGGAGGGAAGAATAGAAGTTCATTAGATTATACAAAGGATGATGAAAGGAAGGAAGGGAGAATGGGAATAGAAAAGAGTATAATAAATCTAACATAACTTTCCTATATTCATATATGAATACACGACCAATGAAACTCCACATCATGGATAATCACAATCATGGGATCCTATTTAGAATAACTTATACTCCATGTATGTATAATATGTCAAAATATGCTCTACTCTCATGTATATATAAAAAGGACAAATAAAAATGAAATTGCTTAAAAATTTATATGCGCACAAAAAAACCTTATGGATATTCATGGAAGTTTTATTTCTAATAGCCCTGACCCAGAAACAATTCAGATGTTCAAACCATATCATACATTCATAAAATGAAATATTATTTAGCAGTATAAAGGAATAAGGTATTTATAGAAGCAACTGTTTGGGTGACTCTCCAGGAAATTATGCTGGGTGAAAAAAAGCCAATCCCCAAAGGTTACATATCATATTCCTACAATAATATAACTTGTTGAAATGATAAAATTACAGAGATGTGTTCTCCACTGATTTGTTCTTGCCAAGGGTTATGGACAGGATGAAAATTACAGGTGGGAGATGAATTTGGTTATAAAATAATAAAACAAAATCCTTGTAGTTATGGAACTGTAATGTATTATGACTGCAGTGGTGATATATGAATGTCTCATGTGATAAAATTACATAGAAGTAAACACACACACAAACTAAGTTTATATAAAACTGAGGACCTCTGAATATGATAGTTTGATTATGTCAGCATCAATTTCCTGGTGTAATATGTTCTATAGTTATGCAAGATAACATCACTGGAGGAAACTAGGTAAAGTATGCTAGTGATATCTGTATTGTTTCTTTAACTTCAGGTAGCCACATTTATCGCCAAAAAAAAAGGTATTAAAATCAATGCACATTTTAGAAGGAAATAGATAATGCAATATCTATATCCAAATATGAATGCAATTCTCACACAGAAAGAGACTTTCCTACATACTCTCATTTCAGCCTAATTTTATTTTTGAGAGGTTTTATTCCCCTTATTACCTGGTTCTCATCTTTATTCTCAATAGGGTAAGTGTTTTTTAGTCTTCCTCTCCTTCTTTCTGTGTATTATATTTGACTGGTCCTTGACATGTTTCAAGAACACTATAGCAACTGATGAAAGGCACTTACTCTTTTAAAGATGGCTTTAGGATACAGGTGAGTGAAGAATTCCCTTTGAGGAATCTGGGCCTGGAAGCAAATATTTCATGTAAGGAAGTAAAAACAGAATGGTGGGAAAAGGAGGAGGTAAGATTCAAGTAATGGTAATAGAAGAGATCCTTCTCCATTATTCCTTTTCCTCCATTGGCTTGACATACTGTTTTTATTCCACCTCTCTTACTTATCTATCCTGCCCTTGAAAAATACAGAAGGCTGCCTTTATATTGGATGAGTTGTTGTGGGCAATGATGGTAGTTTATCAAATTGGTAGCATGTTTTCAAACCACCAAAGCCTATCAGAATCACTGCAGATTCATGAATGATAATGATGCTTCTACTTTGACTCTAGTTTGCTCCTGTTGGTATCTGATATGATTACCCAACCAACTTGTGTGCTCAAATCAACCTCAATCAGACTGGAGTGCCTGGTAACTTATCCCAGTATCTGAGCTTGTGCTACTCCTAATTCCAATTCCTGATTCACTAACCAGATTCTCTCAAATCTAGACATTTTTGACCCTTTTGTTTTTGTTTCTTGGCACTAACAGCCCATGTTGAGAGGCTATGCACAGTCAAGTAGTCAAAGGCCCAACCCCTGAAGTTAGACAGCAAATTGTTAATTATGTTTCCTATTTTCTAAGTAGAATGTTATGGTTTAGCTCTAAGGTGTCCCCCAAAAGGTCATGTGTGAGGCAATGCAAGAAGGTTTAGAGGTAAAATGATTGAATTATGAAAGCCTTGACCTAATTAATGAATTAATCCCCTGATAGGGATTCATTTGTTGGTAACTATAGGCAGGTAGAGAGTGGCTGGAGGAGGAGGTAGGTCACTGGGGGTGTGCCTTTGGCATATATATTTTGTATCTGTTGAATGGAATCTCTCTCTCTCTCTCTCTCTCTCTCTCTCTCTCTCTCTCTCCTCTCTCTCTCTCCCCACTTCTTGTTGGCCATATTCCCATCTACTTTCCTCCACCACACACTTATGCCATTATGTTCTGCCTCAACTAGAGCCCCTAGGAATGGAGCCAGCTGTATATAGACTGAGATCTCTGAAGCCATGAGTCCCCAAATAAACTTTTCCTCCTTTACCTGTTCTTCTCAGTCTTTTGGCCACAGCAATGAAAAAAAGCTGATTAAAACATGGAGGAACTTGAGCAACACATTTACTTCAGTAGGCTGCAGTTTTCTCATCTGTAAAATGGGTATAATTTAAGTTACTACTTATAGGCAATGGTAATAATTTAGAGTCATATAAAGCACTTAGAAGAGTGACTTCTCAAAATAAATGAAATATTACATGTTAAGTAATCACTACCATGCCTGATACATAGTAAATGCTCCATAGATTTTAGCTATTATTACTACTATCATCTAGCCTTATAATTAAGAAAGAAATTATTTAGAATATAAGCACAATTTGGAAAAAAAAAACTTTTATGCAATGCAATTAACAACCCTTTCAGGAAAGTATTCAGAATTACTAATAAAATGTTTGAGGTATTTTCTGGTGGAGTTTGATAAGTTTAAAAGACCCTTCTGGGAAGTTAAGTTCATCCAAATGCTACTATGAGGAGTAACTCAGGTAGCAGTCAATCTTGTGACAAGCCTAATAAACTTTTATCCAAATAGACCTTTCTTGAATCTAACAATGTTATCTACTGCTCTTTCATCCCATAAAAGCTTCCAAGAAAGAACTACAAAGCAGAGAGAGAGGCTAAGGGGAGGTTAACAGATGTTTCCAAACACACCCACTCCATCCATTCTCCTTCAAGTAGCTGAAAAAAAGGACAAGATGTGCACATAGATGGTTCTTGTCAGTCTTTTAAAAACTTACAGGTACTTGTTTATCTCTAGGATCATATTTTCTGCCACTCTATCATTATCTCATTCAACTCCTCCAACACTTCTGTCCATCCTTATACAAGTAATGTGCTTTTCTGCATCAGACCTGTATATCTGCTGTTCCCTCTGCTTTTAATGCTCTACTCACTTCTGCAACTCCACTGCCCTCCTTTTGTTAACTTTTAATCATCTTTCAAGTTTTAGCACAAAGAGCACTACTTAAACCCTTAGCTTGCAATTTATATACAGTTATACATTCCATAGCACTCCACAGTTCTCCATAGTAACACTCTGCACATTTTAATCACTTGCTCTGTCTCTGACAGATATAATTAAATATCCTTAAGGGCCAAACACATAGTCAGTATTTGAAAAATGTTGGATGAATAGAAGCATAGATGGATGGGGAGAAGGGAAGATGACTACATAGGTGCCTAGATAAGTGATTCCATGTATAAATGAATGAATGAATATAGAGCATAGAGAAGTTATTGAAAAAATATAAATATTCATAAAGCCATTGACTAATAAACAACAAAAGGACTTGAATTATTTTTACTATAATTTTCATCTTTCATAATCTCAGAAAGGAACCCAGAAGATAAATATGCCCTGATTAAAATCTGGAGTTAATGGCAAAATGAGGACCAGAATCTAGGTCTCCCAGTACTAAGCCATTAATTCATTTGGACATTCACTCAAGAAATATTTACCAGGATCATATTATATGCCATATACCATTCTGGGCTCCAGGAATATATTACTAAACAAATAAGACAAAAATTCCCACCCTCATGAAGTTTATATACTAGTAAGGAGAGAAAAGCAATAAACAATATTAGTAAGTATAGTATGTGTTTGAAACTATTATATTCCAGGCTCTGTACTCCTGTTCCATTTATTAACACATGAATTGTTTTCTTCAGAGCATATCCCCCACCCTGTGGACTATTATAGTCCCAGAACTCCTTGGTTGCTCCATTTTCTGCCCAGTCACATCTTTTGCTTAGCCCTAATCTCCCACCATGTGCTCAAGTATCAGATTCTCTCACAAGACCTCCTGCTCTGAACTTCTCTTCCTCTGCTTCCCTGTATCATGAAAAGCACAAGAAATAGCTATTTTGAGGTTGGGAAGAGAAAAGATCATAAAAGTGATGCCTGCAGAAAATAACTTGGGACTTCTGTTCCCAGAAATATACAGTAGATGTACTTTTCTCTATTTCTCCTACTAACTACATTCCTGAAAATTACGTTAAAAACACATAAAAATATTATGGGGTTGGGGCTGTATCTCAGTGGCAGAGTGCTTACCTAGCACGTTTGAGGCACTGAATTCGATTTTCAGCACCACATAAAAATAAACAAATAAAGACATTCTGTCCATTTACAACTACAAAAAAATTAAAAAGATTATAAAGGGTGGAGAGAAGAAAGCATTCCAACTAAGCATCTTGGGACCCAAATAATGACCATGGAAGTATGGTCTCTGTTTTGTTTTGCCTTGTATACTTCATACCTGTTGGCAAAGAAGCCAGTAACCCAGTAATGTCAATGGTGCAGATGAAATAAGAGCAAACAAATGAGTGATATCTCTAGTCAGAGAACATGGAAAGAAGATGCTTTACAAGAAAGAAAACATTTAGAAAATACTGCTCTAGTCCAGCCATATAGCACAGGGAAGAAAATTGTACCTCACATCCCACCAAGTTGAAATGACAGCTTATATTTCTATACTCACAAAGTTGTAATGAGGTTCTACAGTGTGGTAGTAGCAGAAAAAGCCAAGTATGAAGATAAGGCTTTTATTATAAATAGCCAGGAACAAACCACACCTCTCCAGTGTCAGTAAAGACATGGTGGTGAACTTGGACTTTCACTCCACCTAAGCACTAACAAGGACCTGTCCTCCTTCCCTCTCCATCTAGCAATTGTAGAATACATACTTCATTCAAGTTCCCATATACATATGCCAAGATAAACTATGTTCAAGGACATAAAACAAACCTTAACACATTTAAAAGGATTGAAACCATACATAGTACATCCTCTATTAATAATGGAATCAAACTACAACCAATAAGAGAAAGAATGGTAAATCTCTAGAAAAACAGTCCTTAAAGAACATACAAATAAGTAAGCCATGGGTCAAAGGAGAAGACTCAAGGGGAAATTTTTAAATACATAGAAATGAATGAAAAGGAAAATATAACAAAAAATTTGTGGGTTGCAGCTAAATCTGTGCTATAAGGGAAATGTATAGTGATAAATCCACTCATTAGAAAATAGAAAAATCGGGCTGGGGATGTGGCTCAAGCAGTAGCGTGCTCGCCTGGCATGCGTGCGGCCCGGGTTCGATCCTCAGCACCACATACAAACAAAGATGTTGTGTCCACCGAAAACTAAAAAATAAATATTAAAAATTCTCTCTCTCTCTCTCTTTCTCTCTCTCTCTTAAAAAAAAAAAGAAAATAGAAACATTTCAAAATTACTCTCTCATATGTGGAAGCTAAAGAGAAATAAGAAAAAAAAGGATGGGGGGGAGGCAGAATTCCATGAAAATGAAAGGAACACCAGCAGTGTAGAGGAAGTTGATTGAGGGGGTCGGGATGTGGTAGAAGAAAAGGGAGAAATGGTGGAATGAACTTGACCAAATTATGCTATGTACATGTATGAATATACCACAGTGAATTTCGCCTTTATGTGTTTCTCTAAAGCACTAATTAACAAATCTGTAAATAAATAAAATAAAGACTAATAATGTACATGAGGAAAACAAGGGAGGGAGGATGGGAGGAAAAGAGGTAGTACTAAGGACTGATATAACAAATTATATTCTATGCATGTATGATTATGACCCCAATATTATGTAAAACTATAATATACTAAAAAAGACATTAAACCCTGCCAAAAAAGAAATATCAAAGCCCAGTTGGTTTTATCAGAGAATTCTACTCAAGCAATTAGAGAATTAAATCCAACAGCGGGATAACTAATAATAGTTTATAATAATTTTTATTAATTATATTAATTATAAAAATTATAGGTTATGGTGTGAAAAGTCAATAAATGTATAGAGTATGCAACAATCAAATCAGAGTAGCTAAAAGTTCCATTTCTCTAAGTTTTTAAAACATTTTTGGTTAACATAATAATATTGCACATATTCATGGCAGGCTATTTCAATACATATATACAATATATACTAATCAAATAAAGGTAATTAACATTTCCATCTCATTACCATTACTGTGTGTTTAGAGTCCTTGAGTTTCTCCCTTCTAGTTATCAATAAAATATAAAATAGCTTTTAGTAAAATATAATCACTCCACTGTAATATAGAACATTAGAACTTATTATTTCTATGTAACTCTGGTTTTGGATTTGCATACTAATTATAGAGAATGGTGAGTTTCACTGTGGAATATCCATATATACATAAAATTTAATTTGATCAATTTTACTACCCAATACCTTTATTCCCCTTTCTTTCTCCCTCACCCTATTCTCTTTCCTTTACCTAATCTGCCTTCCACTTTCATGATGCCTCTTTTTTCCCCTTTTTCCTCTCTAGCATCCACATATGAGAAAAACCTATGGTACTTTTATTTCTGAGTTTGACTTATTTTGCTCAAAATTGTGATCTATAGTTCCATCCATTTTACTCCAGATGACATAATTTCATTTCTTCTTTATGGCTTAATAAAATTCCATTGTGAATATAGCCACATTTTGTTTATCTGTTCTTCTGCTGACAAGCACTTGGGCTAGTTTAATAACTTGGCTGTTGGGAACTTTGTTTTAGTATCCATTTTCCAATCTGCCTTTATTTTTACTCCTCCTAATCCTTATGATCAACTTTTAACAGCCACATATGAGAAAGATCATGGGGTAGTTTTCTTTCTTTGTAGTTTTCCTTCTTTGTGTGAATATTTCATTCACCATAATATCCTCTAGCTCCATCCATTTTAAAGTAAATAACAGGTTTTCATTCTTCTTTATGGCTTAATAATATTCCATTGTGTACGTGTACCAAATTTTCTTCATCCATTCATCAGTTGATGGACACTCAAGTTGTTTACATTTCTTGATTATTGTGAATAGTACCACAATGAATGTGGGAGGATGGGTGTCACTTTGACATACAGATTTCATTTCCTTTGGAAATATACCAGATGTGGGATTTCTGGATAGTGTGATAGTTTTTTTATTAATTTTTTGAGAAACATCCTCAGTGTTTTCCATAATAGCTGTACTAATTTACATTCCCTCCAATGGTATACAAGCATTCCATTTCCTCCACATCATTGCCAGCTGTTGTTATTTTTTGCCTTTTTTATAATGGACATTATAGCTAATTGAGATAATATGGTGGTTCTGACTTGTATTTCCCAAAATGCTAATGAAATTGAGCATTTTTTCATAAAATTTGATGGTCACTATCTTCCTTTCAGCAGTATCTATTCATATTCTTTGCTGGCAATGATTTATTACATATTTTACAAACAACTAGAAGACAAGAGTTTGAAGATTCCCAACAAAAAGAAATGATAAATTATTAAGGAAATTGAAATACTAACTACCCTTAATCGATTATTATACATTGTATGTATAAATATATGCCAATATGCAATCCCCCTTCCTGAGGAGAGTGGGAATCAGGAAACTGTTCATTGAGAGATATGTGTCAATCAATGTAGTTACTATGGGGCAACTTTTAAGCTCCATGAATTAGAATCTCACATGAAATACTCAAATAAAATATAAATATTGTATATCATCTAAACAATGTTGATCCTTCAATCCTCAATTCAGTGTCTCACAATAGTATTTTGAGCTAGAAAGTCTGTTTCTTTAAGTACCCAAGATTCCAAAGAAGACAACCTTAGGCTCATCCCACCCAAGCCTATATAGCTTCTTCACAAATCAAGGAGGACCTTTGAACTTGGTTGAAAATAAGGCGTGGTGTAGGAATAAGTTGATTTGGTAAATACATCTAGATATCCCTTGGATTAAAAACTAGTTAACTAATTTAACATGGAAAAAATATGAGAAGGGATGATATTATATGACCAGCGAGCCAAGTAGATTGGCAATAAATTGCTTTTTTCTACTCTTCCTTCCCAGGAAATTCAAGGATCTCTGTGGAAATGTCTGATTGTCTTAGTCTATTTTCTGCTGCTATACAAGAACACCACAGACTAGGCAACTTATATAGAGAAGAAATTTAATTATCACTGTTGTGGAATCTGAGATGTCCAATATCAAGGTGCCAGCATATGGAGAGGGTCTTCACACTGTATCATATCAGAAGTGTAAGGAAGAATGAAGAAGACAGAGAAATGAGAGAGGGCTGAACTCATTTTTATTAGGAACCCACAATAATGAACCATTGTTGGGATAACAGCATGAATCTATTAATGAGGCAAGAGCCTTCATAGTCTAATCACTTTTTTAAGGCTCCACCTCTTTTTTAAAATATTTTTTTAATTGCAGTTCAACACAATACCTTTATTTTTATATGGTGCTGAGGATCAATCCCAGAGTGCTGGCATGTTCTAGGAGAGTGCTCTATTGCTAAGCCACAACCCCAGCCTAAGGCTCCACCTCTTAATACAGTTACAATGGGAATTACATTCATGTGAAGAAGCAGTGGCTACAAAGAGGTAGACATGTCAAGCAGGAGAGCATGAAGGCTACAAATCATTTATATTTTTTGCAATTTTGTACTTATTGGTTCATCATCATATACCAGGCACTGGGCATGATGGCATTGGCTAGGCCTGCTCCAGGTCGTCATAAAAGCCTATTCAAAGAGTGGGGGGAAAGGGCTTCTCTTTTTTGTCTAGAAGGTGAATTGTGACCCTCTAGTTCAGGAGCCTTGCAGAAGATTAGTCCATGGACACTGTAGCCTTAGCACTGAGTTATGTACTCTCAATTACCCCACCAGGGACTGACAATAGGCAAAATGTCGACCTCAAAAGAGAAGAGGTCCTTTTATTAGACACAGTTTTCATTTGCAATGCCTCTGTCAATGTTTCTAAATCACTCTCAGATTCCCTCACGCCAGAAATAAACAAACTGATATCATATGTAATTATGACTCCTCATGAGAGAGAGAAGATAGACAACTTGAATAGGAAAGTGTTAATAACTATTCATGAATTCCCCACATGAAAGGGAAAAATCACAACAGGCTTCTGTGGCCTGCAATCTATGAGAATGAATCTCCAATTAGACTTTACCAACTCTGATCTCTCAAAGAAAGAAGTAAAATCAAGCTTTATTAGGAAGTTTGTTTCCTGGGGAGATTTTCTGAGGATTAGAGAATGTCTTTTGGGGAACTCGGACTTTTTGTAGGCGTCTTCTAAGTGAAAATATTCAAGTGATTTTGCCATTGGAGCACAATGAAATTAAAATGGGAAAAATGGTTCTAAACCCAGCCAATGGCCAGAACTAGAAAGACATTTGAGGGCTGGGGATGTCACTCAGTGGTGAAGAACTTATCTAGTATGTCTGAGGTTCTGGGTTCAATCCCCATTACTACCAGAAAAAGAAAAGAATTTTTTTTTTTGTCTAACCATAGCCAACTGAAACAAAAAAAGTTTAATCAATAAACATTCACAGAGAACCCACTGCATACTAATCACCTTAAGAATTTCATAGACATACAAAAGAAATACAAGATAGTTCACTATCTTCTGGGTTGAACTACACTAGCTATAAAAAGTAAACATGAGTAGATAGTAAAAACCAAATCAGGAAAGGACAACTGGCCTGGAAGCCAGGAGATATCCTTTATGCTATATGATCCTCATTTTTCCCACTTGAAGCTGAGAGAATTGGACTAAATCCATAAAGGCCTTTACAACTCAAACATTTACTTAAATATCTAAGTATATAAATATTAGAAGGGCATAATTGAATATCACATGTGAAGAGGGTTTAGGTTTATTGAAGATGAGTTTCTTTTCTAGAAGAGGCGGGTCATAAAAGTTCAATACTAGGGCCAGAGACATTTCTTCTCCAAGGATCAGTAAATGCAGTCAGGAAAGTTGGTGACTCATTCTAAGACCTCCTCAGGGAAACTGGAGAGTGCAACTCCAAAATCAACTTCAAAGTTTCCAAACTCTCCTTTTTTATTATCTGCTGTCCAAATGCAGAAGGATTGGAAGATGATTGTTATCAGGGCCATTACTTTGGCAGACAGCCCAGTGTCTGTCTGGGAATGAAGGCTAGTAAATACTTTGTAACATTGCTAAGGGGCAATGTTGACTTCAAGAAAAAAGGCCATAAGCAGTTTGGAGGTGAGGATAAAACAACAGAATAAGAAATGGAGATGGTCTATTATAAAGATTATAAACACACAGTTTAGGGTCTTTCATTTCTAGACTCAACTACATCTCCAGCACCTTCAGCAAAGTGTTTGAACATTTTTACAACCTCAGTTACTTCATTCATAAAATTATAATAATAATAATAATAATAATAATAATTTTATAGTTATATTTGAAAAAAATAAATAAGATGTGTATAACGGGTAGGGCATGTGCCTGACACCTCATAGATACTCAATTATTGGTAACTCCTAATGTCATCATTACCACTACAATCATACATTTTTCTTCATAAAGTCAATAAGGACATGCTTGAACCATTAACATAACAAAAAGACTTATCAAAGGTCAATAGCATTAACTGTTTCAAAAGCATCAATGGTTCCTAAACTCCTTTGCTTTGTGCTTAATGCCCTCCACAATTGGCCTCATCCAGACTCTTTCACATCATTAGTCTTTGAAGCCATGACTGTTCAATTACTCTACAAGTTCTAACAATGGCTAGGGTTGTATTGGCAGCTTTGTGCACTCTAGAAGATAGATTTGCTCTAGTTGTTCTTCCCCATTCATGCTATCCAGTGACACCTGAACTCACATCCCTGTGGCATGTCTGTTCCATAATCCATGGTGATTCAGTCTAGATGACTGAGCATCACCTCAGCTTCCTGGTTAGAATAAAAGTTGATCTCGTTTGTCTGTCCAGATCTAACCAGCTCCTTACCAGGAAGTTGGATACCTTCAGCAATGGTGGATGTTCTTATTGCAACACCAATGATTAATAACCAGGATGCCATCCCACAATACACATTGAGTGTCTCTCCTCTCATGGTGCTTGCAATCTGTCATCTAGATTTCTTGGTCCCATGATTCACAAACCCCCAGTACATTCCTGGGAGTAACATATCGGACTGTTTATATTTCAGTCAGGATCACATCAGGAAATAGAAGGTACACTTAGAGGCAGTAACTTATGAAAGTTTAATGAAGGGGCTAATTAAAGGATGTGATAAGGGTTGAGAGAAAGTAACAAAGGATGTTGAAGCACTATAAATAGCAATAGGAGAGTAGTTTTTACTACCCCTAGGTCTAAAGGGATAAGTGGAAGAAGCAGTCACTGGATCCTACAGGGAGAGAGATCCATAGTTATGGCTGTAGAAGATGATCCTACCCAACAAACAATGGTCTTTCGTGAGGGAATTCACATGCCAGCAACCAACATCAACCTGGGGGAATACCTATCCCAACCTCTCTCTCCTCTCACCAGCTGTCACCATCTTGAATTGGCTATACCCAAATAAGAAGTCAAAAAGCAAAATAACTCCATTTATACATCCATAAAGGTCAGCCTCCTGGAACACACAACAGGATGCTGAAGTGTAAGGAACAGATATAGTGGGACAAATGAAAATATTCAGTACAGGATATACTTCTTCTGGAGATTATCTCAACAGGCAAAACAACTCTGCCATCTGTAGACAAATTTTGCTATCACCATTTTGCACTGCTCCTTAGTGCCACTGATGTTCCTACCACCCTCAATGACCAGCTCCCTACCTCCCAGTTAAAGCAGAGATCAGATCTTCCAGTTAAAGCAGAAACCAGATTATTATATATTATATATATTATATAATATATAATATTATATATGTAATATATAATATATAATATATATATATATTTGCCATAACATTATAAATACTTGCTTAAAGATTGTTTTAACGAGTATTACAATTTCTCTCCTTTTTCTTCTTTAAGTCTGCCTTTTTATTCATTTAACAAATAGTTCATGGCTTCCCACCATATATCAGCCACTGTGTAGGTGGAGGTAGATGGTGTATAATGATGCATAAAAACATACACATTCTCTCCACTTATGGTGCTTACAATCTAGTAGAAGATAAAATACTAATCAAGGAGTCACAATAGCAACTGCGCCCAGGTTCGATCCTCAGCACCACATACCAACAAAGATGTTGTGTCCGCCAAGAACTAAAAAAATAAATAAATAAATATTAAAAATTCTCTCTCTCTCTCTCTCTCTCTCTCTCTCTCTCTCCTCTCTCACTCTCTCTTTGAAAAAAAAAGAGTGAATGTCTAGTAAGTGCTTATAATATGCTACCTATTATGTAGTAACTTTTGTGTCAAATTAGTTATAATCTGGGACTATGCTTCCAAAAATTATTTTCCCTATGTGTAGAAGAAAGAAGGGTTGGCCACAGGATAAATATGCATAAAACTTGAACAGAAAAAAATGAAGGGACAGCCATTTTTAATACTGTGAAAATCATTGTGAGGCCAGATGCCATTTCAGTTCATGATCATGATTGCTAATCTGCAGGCTCATCTCATGGAGCAGGAGTTAGATCTGCAGGTCCAGTATCTCCTAAAGGATGTCCTTCTTCAGCTTCTTTGAATCCTAGGCCAGTACATGTGTAGCTCTGTGGTAAAGGGTACCAGTTTCTCCTGTAGTTTACCCACCATCAAGGCTGGAGATAATGAAAGTCAAGTACAGGTTCCAAATGTCCTCATAGAATTCAGTTTATCTTCTTTGGTTCAAATTTATCTTTGCAAATGCCTCACTTCCCCTGCTGACCTTAGACTCAACATCAAATATTGAAATGAGTTTGATGGAAACAAATTAGCCCCCACAGTTGCATAATATCTAGTCACTATAATAAAATACCTTATTCTCTATCATCTATAGTGTTTCTACTTCTCTGATCAAACCTTAATTGAAATAAGGTAGGTACTCTTACTATTCCCATTTTATAGATGAGGATACTGAGGCATAGATTTCTTAATCTTAAGAAACTTGCCCAAAGTCAAACAGTTAATAAGTAGGGGAAACCAAGGATTGAATTCAAGCAATTTAGTGTAAGTGTTTGTGTGTGATTAACCATCAAGATTTAATCTGCCTGTTAACCTCAGTTCGTAATTATGCACAGTAAGGTAAATATGTACTACAAGGAAAAGAACACCACTCTATGAGAGCACAGCATATAGCACAGATGGTTGAATTAGACTATTTATCTGCCTACTTATGAATCCTACCTATCAGCTTAGAAAAAGTAATGAAAGTTCTTAATGAAAGACCGTATGAAGGAAGAAAAGCCTAATCTGCTTATATTTGGACAAAGGTGGAGACCACTGACACCACTATTGGGATACATTTGCTGTCTACTCTACAACAGAGAAAGTAATCTAAAAGGAGAATAACCATGCAGAAGTTGTTTGCAGTGCTAAGCATTGATGAGGGGACAGTGTAAAATGGACCAGATTAGGAATCAAGAAATTTACTCCATAATCCTAGCTTTATCACCAATTTGCTGGATAACTCTGTGTGTGTGATTTCTCCTCTCTGAGCCTTGGTTTCCCCTTCTACGATGCTGTGGTTGGACTCCATGATCTTTAAGACTTCTTCTGAATTCTAAGATTCTATTGCTAGTGGCTTAGGAAATTGAGGTCTTCCAGGTTTTCAGAGCAGTCAAGAAAACACTTGACTAAAGACCCTAGGACTCCTAGGATATTATTTGCAGTATTAACAGAAAATAAAATAAGCTAACGTTTAGATGGTTTTGCTAAAACTCCTGAAGAGAGAGAATGGATGGTAGCTTCAGGTTTACCTGATCATAAACTAGTCTTGCAGTCACTGTGGGCTATAAATCATTTTTTTCACCAAGATCTCAAGTGAATTCTTGTGTTGCAATAAAAAAGATGAACACATTCATTTTGGAAAGTTAATCCCTTCATCCAAAATGTCTCCAGGGAAATTTTTATCAAATAGTAGAATGTGAAAGCAAATCATGTTTCAAGGAAACCACATGACCTTCTACCCAAAGAATGAGGAATACTTTCTGCCTCGGCCAGAAGGAAACATATGAACTAGAATTGATTTGCTCTCTTCTCTGGCAAGACAGTATAAGTGAGGTCACTAGAAATCCCATTTTAAGGAAAATTTTTGCATTTTCTTGATTTGTGGGAGTTAAATGAAATAAAGTATCTGTCCTCTTTAATACTTGTTTTTCTTTGAACAAGATATGGTTTTTCTAATTACATTTTAAAGCAAGTGGGCAGTTCAGGTATCATGGATAGTATTGTAATTTAGGCAGCCATCTCTTAAATGAAGAAAGGTAACAGCTCCAGAACTAGTAAGATATCCTTAAGCCTATGAATCAGATAACCAATAAACTGAGAAAAAATGCCTTCCTTTTGTCTTTAAAGAAAATGAGGCAATTTAAAAATAATTCTCTTAGGTCCATGAAAACCAAGGTCCTAAAAGTGTATGGATGGGATGAGAGCACACTGCTTTAACCTATAAGTCAATAAGGCCTATTAACTAGTTATTTAATATAAGAGAAATGAACTGACCTCATTTAATTAGCATATGGTGGATATTTAAGGAAATAAATAGGCTTAATTAACTGCTTGAAAATAAGCCTATTTCAAAAGATGCAAAATCCACAGTGGGAATTTTTATTAAGGAGAAAAGAAAATCATATTGTGGGAAGTCATTTTTTCACCACTGTTTTATTTCTAGTTGCTCCTCTCATTATGGTATTTGTTTAATTCATTCATTCATTCAAATATCTAGGAAGCTTGGGTGGGCTTTATATCATTTACTGAACTGAATATTTCCATATCCCATTGTCTCTTAGACTTTTAAAAGATGCATTTAGATATTGAGTGTCCTGGACTGGGACTTCATTGCCAATTTTAGAATTTTCTACTTTGCTTTGAAATTTCCTCCTTTTCTGGTTTTCTTCAAACCCACTTCTTTAATCCAGGTTATAGGCTATCAGCAAAGTGGAAGGGATATCATGCAAGATATCATAAGATACCGTTGGCATATAAAGGAATGTTTTCAGAGTCAACACATTCTAGTGATCATATGTATCACTTTAATCCACAACTAATCTGAGTCAAAATATGCCCCTTATCTTCAGACTTTTTTAGTACTATGATCCATTTTTGTGAATTCAGGTCTGCCATATCTGACAGAAAATAAATCAGAATAAATGCCCTACACTAGCATTTGTCTTTAGCATCCCTAGTCCACTAGTGCTCGTCTGCTGCTATATTGGTTTCTTCAGCATCTAGATTATGCTCACCTAGCTCTGAGGCAGCATGCCCGCCCATTATAATCATTAACTATCCCCTTACCTTGTTTGTTACTTTAGAGCACTTAGTACCTCATAGTATATTATGTATTTGTTTTCAATCTGTATAAGCCCCACGAAGACAGGGAATTTTGTATGTCTTGCCAACTCAGTACCTAGAATAGTGCCTGACACACAGTTTACCTCCCCAAATGTGTTGAGTAAATGAATGCATAATGCATGTTTGTCCTTTTTACCTTAGTTGACCCTGTTGCCCTTGACCTTCATTTGTTTAAGATCTATAGCATCTATAGCACTAAACTGATCTTCCTGTTTTTCTGCCTTCGATCGTTTACTTGCCCTAAGAGATTCTGATTGGTGAACTGGACCCATTTCCATACAGGGAGGAAAATAGTCAAGTCAAAGAATTTTTGCTTACAAAAGCAACCGCCCACAAAAAAACTTGTATATTCATTTTTCCTTGAAGCTTTTTTGTTACTATATGTAAGTATGTAAAATAGTTTTGACCTAAATGTGTGATACAGACACATCACTATTTATCACAGTCCCTGTGCAGATACCCATCCTTCATTCAGACTCTGTTTAACCTTACTTGATTTATTCCCTCTCCTAGGTAATATTAGCATTTTAATAAACTATAAACTTAACTCATAATAGTGAAGAACTTTGAACCACATTAATTAGGGGACAAAAGAAACTTGAGACCTTTTTAGCTCTGTCAAGTCATTTGATCTGACACCTTTTCTATCACTAACTCAGGTAGGCCATGCTTTAAAGAGTTTAAAAATCAAACATTAAGTACTGGGGATATGTTTCCCAAAGAGAGTTCTACCCAACCAATCTTTTTTTGTGTGTGTGTGCAAACTACTATAGCTATGTCTAGTAGACCAATAACCCACCAAGAGGACTTTTTTTAAATTGACAATCCAAGAGGCTCTTCACATTCTCTTTGCCCTATCTGTGTATTATATGTCAATTTTCTATGAGGTTTGTAGTCAGAGGAAAGAAACACCCTGAGAATTGCATTCCTATCTTCTCCAGAAGTGTCCTTGGCATGTGTTATATTTCCAGGAAATCAATGAAGGAGTTAGGACTGGGATGGTGGGAGCTCACAGACAAGATTATCACGGAGTGGATCGCCATGATATCTGACAATGAATCAAGAAGGGTTAGGGTGAGAGATCAGGTAAGCAGATTTTTTCCCAGCAAACTATGTATTTTGAAATAATTTTAGATTCACAGAAAAGTTACAAAGATAGTACCAAGAATTCCTATATATTCTTCAATTTCCCCTGCTGTCAATATCTTATGTAACCAGGATAAGTTTATGAAAATAAGAAATTATCATTGGTACATTCTCATTAACTGAATGACTGGATTTCACAACTTTTTTCACTAATATCCTTTCACTGTTTGGGAGTCCAATCTAGGATACCATGTTGCATTTCATAGATAGTTTTTTTGGTATAATGTGAGATCTCATCAGGAACCCAAGCATAGGCCCAGGCTCATTGGAGGAAAACTACTCACAGTGTTATCTTTTTCCTGATTGCAAATGCTGCTTAGTCTGTACTGCATGGTTCAGCTGAGGGGAGCTTAGCTACATGGCAAACTCAAAGAGGATGTTGCAAGGGGTATGATACCTTTTAGGTATAGAAAACCATGAGGGAAAAGGGAGATAACATCAGGTGCCAAGTAGAAATTAGATGGACAAAAAGGAATTCGGTGGCTATTTTTCCAGAGGTTCCAAAGTCAATATTCAGAGGTATCAAGGAGGAAAAACACCAAGAATTCAATAGGACTCTAATGGTAGCAAGGGTGTGCTCAGGCATGAAAAGGGGAATAGTGACATGCTGAATTAATTCCCCATGAAGGCAGAGTTGAATAATTGAGACAAAGATTATATGGCCTGTAAAGCTTGAAATATTTACCATCTGGCTCTTTATAGAAAAAGTGATTTAGATTGACTTAACAGAAACCTAAAAGCCAGAATTATCTCTACCCAATGGTAGTGGCACAAGTATCAGCCAAAATGTGCAACCTCTGTCAGAGGCCTGGTGAATGGCTTCTACTCCAGGTCACACCTCCTGGAATTTCTCATTAAGGATGGATTGCTAAACCATGAAAAAGCTGGATGGCTATAGAAAGGTGGAGATCACTCCTGACCAATGCTCTGAGAAATAAATAGAAGGAAATATAAGCTATTTATATATTTTCCTACATTCCTTTGAAAAAACTGTGTGATCAGGATGACTTCAAATCATTAGGTTAACATTGGACAAGATAATAGTTTCATCGTTCAAGTCATTACTGAACATTTAGTATAAGTACAATCCTGTGGGATTAAAAACAGGAGTTATACACTATGATTTTTGTGAGAAAGAAAAGGCATGCAGTTAACTACCTATAATAAATGTACAATACAGTGGCTCAGCAGTGGAACGCTCACCTAGCACGTGCAAGGCCCTGGGTTTGACCTTTGGCACCACATAAAAATAAATAAAATAAAGGTATTGTGTCCAACTACAAGTAAAAAATAAATATTTTTTTTAAAAGTACAACACAGTAAGTTTCAAAACATGTAAATACCTTCATTTAGTCCCAATGCCTTCTTACTCCTAGGATGCTCTGCACTTCCTTACCCTATAGCACCCTTTCAAACTTTGCCACTAAGTCCTTTGAAACCATTATATTAAGGTCAACAAACTTCCCAAAATGCTTATCTTTTCCCCCACAAAAACTTTTTGCTTAACTGAATCATGGCTTTACCATACATGCCCTGCTGTCCTTTGAGCTCTCTCAAAAGCTGACAGCTCATTCTCGCACAGTTCAGAAATATTTAAACCAACATAGTTACTTTCATTGTCCCCCATTTTAGCATTGAGATAACTGAGATTTAGAGAATCCAAGTAATTTGCCCAAGGTCACAAAGCCAGTGAGTGGCAGAGCTGAGTTTGGGACCCAGATGGGAATGATTGGAGCACTATGCTATCACCACACTAGACACCCTTTCAGATCCTCTGAAATCTTTCATCATCACTTGTTGCTAAAATGTAACATCTGAAAAAATAGTAGATATTTTAAATTTATTATTTCAGATACTTTCCTAGAGTACCTGATGCAATCATTATGTATCTGTAGGGGCAAGAGGAATTTCACAGGGTCACTAGATGTTTTGGCAACACCTGTCACCCATCTACTCCTCATTTTTGAAGTTAAGACATAGTCACCAGCAATCTAATTATAGCCCACAACTGATTTTCACCTAATAGGACATCTATCAGAAGTCTTGTGACACTTGGAACCAGAAGTCAAAAGAACTATTGCTGAGGGCCATTGCCAAGTAGGAATGACGCATCGAAATTTCCTTGCCAGCGTACCCCATGTTAAATGGACTTGCCTTGGAATTCGCTCTGACATTGCATGTGTGTTTGAGAAAGGTGACCCTGCTCAAGGACGAGGGTGGATCCAGGATTAGGGTGTATCCTGCAGGTTTGAGGAAGTATCCCGCTCCTTGGGTTTAGGGCATTCCTGGTTTAAGACAAGTTTAAGGCATTCCCAGTTTAAGACAATAGGGGTTTTAGGGAAGTTAGAGGTTGAAGATTATTGCTGCTGGGAATAGGGCGTTCCTGCTACCTGAGCCCCCGTTGAGTTCTCGGGAGATTCAGAAAGTAATTGGAAAAAAAGCCTCGTGGAGTAGGTGAATTGGGCGGCGGCAGAACTGGGATTTCCCCAGAACGTGTGTGTAGAGGCCGGTGTGAGTTCGGGAATAAAGAATTGCTGTTTGAATTGACAAAGCTGTGTGGTGGCTCATGATCTTGTGCCCAGCCAAGACATTGGCAAACTATAACTAGAGGGGATAGATGAGATCCATCTGAGAGAATGCTGGTAACCAGCAGTGCTTTCAAATATGTCTTCCACAGCACCCTGATGTGTATATGAAATAATAAATTTAAAATATCTGCTATCTATCTACCCTGATGTGGTGCAAATGAGGTAAAATTTGGATAATGATATATTGCTTCCTAAGCCTCAAGGCCTCAATGCTTTTGCCTCTGGTGCTATAGGTTTCATCATTTTAAACTAGGGTTCCATAGAAATATTTTCTATGCATATCATACTTTCAGTGCAGGACATTGGGAAGCACTGATGTTGAAGATGGATGTAATGGTTGGAATACAGGTGTCCCCCAAAAGATTCTGTTTATGCAGGAATATTCAGAGGTGAAATTATCAGATTCTGAAAGCTATAACCTAATCAGTGGCTGGGTGGTCATTGAAGGTGAGTGGGGTAGAAGAGGTAGGTCACAGGGAAAGTGCCCTGGAAGAGTTTATCTTCCCTGCTCCCTTTCCCCTCCCTCTCTCTGATTTCGGGCACTGTGAGTGGAGCAGCTTTCCTCCACCATGATCTTCTGCCATGATGTTGTACCTCATCCTAGACGCAGAGCAATGGAGCTAGTCAATCTTGAATTGAGACGTCTGAAACCATGAACCCAAAATAAACTTTTCCTTCTCTAATTTGTTATTGTCAGGTATTTTGGTCACAGAGACAAAAAGCTGACTAACACAATAGCTAAACTGATATTCTGGCCTCCAAATATTTCACACCTTATATTCATTGTCCAACTGTTTTTCTCTTGGTCTTCTGTGATATCAGAGGCTCATGGTGATTTCCAGAGGGTTTGGAAGTGTAGAGTATAGGAAGAAGTATTGAAAAAAGCAGAGTCTACCCAGAGTGAGAGAAACTGATGGCACTCAATGTGAATTGATGCCTTGCTTTTTAGAGCAATTACAGATCTCTTAATAGATCGTTTGCCCAGCATGCAAGTGAGTTGCATAAGAAGAAATAGGCCTTTTGGCAAATAAGTGAAACTTTCTGAAATATTTGCATCAGTCTGAACAACCTTAATTAGATATAGATTGATATCTGTTATTACCAAAATACAAATAAAGTGAGATAAACAGATATAAATAGAACAATATCAGGTTATATACTAAAATGTTGATTGCTTCATAAGAAGCCAAGGCATCAATGTTTGTTGCCTCTAGTTTTCTATTTTTATTTATTTGGCCTTTTCTCTATATTCTCTCTCTCTCTCTCTCTCTCTCTCTCTCTCTCTCTCTCTCTCTCTCTCTCGATACTGGGTATTAAACCCAGGGGCATGTAGCCATTGAGCTACATTCCCCAGCCCTTTTCATTTTATTTTTTATTTTGAGGCAGGCTCTCATTAAGTTGCTTAGGGCCTTGCTAAATTCCTGAGACTGGCCTCTAACTTGAAATCCTCCTGTCTCAGCCTCCCAAGTTGCTAGAATTACAGGCATGCACCACCATGCCCAGTCCTGTATCTTCTCATTTATTTGAATGTTGAATATGCATTTTTCTCATAACAAAAAAAGTAGTGATGAAGCTATTCTCATTTTGGAAATCACAACCACAACAAATAAATTGCTACATAACATTAAACACTTCAAAACTTCACTTAAACTGAAATTTTCACTATCTTAGTTCATTTCCTGTTACTGAATACCACTGAGAAGGTAGTTTATAAAGAAAAGATATTTATTTGCCATATAGTTCTAGAGGCTGGAAATTCCAAGAACATGTCACCATAATCTTTTTTATGTATTGTAACATGGCAAAGGGTATCACATGGTAAGAGCATAGGAATGTGTCAGTTCATGTCTGTCTCCTTTATAAATAAAGCTACCAGTTTCATCTGGGGGGGCATATTGATGACCTTATCTAATCCTAAGTACTTCCCAAAGGCCATCACCAGTCAACATATGAATTTTTAGATTTAGTTTCCAATATAAGAATTTGAGAGACACATTCAAACCATAGCACCCACTATAAAATAGGGTTATAGCACCTTGTGGGTTGTTATAAAGATCAAAGGAATGAGTTTGGATGGTTGTGATGGCACACACCTGTAATCGCAGTGGAAGAGCATGGTGGGGGAAAGCTGTATCAGTCATAGTGCCAGAAATCAGAGAGAGGGAGGGTAAGGACAACAGAAAAAGATGAACACAATTAGAGGCAGGAGGCTGGCAAGTTTAAAGCCAGTGTCAACAAATTAGAAAGACCCTGTCTCACTGAGGATTCTGCTCAGTGATTAAGGACAGGGGAGAGAGAGATTGGCAGGGGGGAGGTAAAAATGGAAAAAAAAATATTTAAAAAGCAAGTCCTCTGAAAGGAGAGTCACTCAAATAAACATGAGATTGTATCTTCAAAAAACTAAAAACAGTAGAAGCCCTTGAATTTAAGGTCAAATTATTGAGCTTCCTGTGTCTCTAGAAGTCAGGAAAAGGCAAAATATGACACAAGTAGAATTTAGATGACTATACCCAAGGAGGAAATTTACCCAAATCCCATTAACACAATTTGCTGTGCCATTGTTTATTCCCATATTGCTTTTGCTTTTCTATTTTTCCTTTCCCTGGTGATATAAAGGAATTAATAAGCCTAACAGAATCCTCAGATATGTCACTGGATGATCTGTCTTGTGAGATATAAATCTGACATACAGATGCCAGTTTACCCTTTTTGTCACTGACTATAACGATCCAAGAATCTTAAATGGACACAAAATTTGATTCAGGTCAATATGACCTTTTGCACCTGCAAACTCATGGTCCATTTTTTGTTCTGAGAAAGTTTTTGTCTCAACTCATTACTTCCTATCAGATACACAAAGATAAAAGCTTTCAGTGTGTTTACCTTTAAATAGGAAAAAAAAAGATCAAGTAATAAAGTAGAGTAGTGAAAGCCTGCCAAGCCAAAAGGAGAAAACAAGTAAGTGGCTGCAGTAGAGGAGGAATAGAGATAGTCACTCTAAACCAAAACAATTGATCAAGATTATTTAAATAGTAGTTACCATCTTTCAGACCCTGCTCTTAATACTTCACATACATCAACTCATTTAATTTCCACACAGCCATAGGAGGTAGGCACTTTTATTATCCCCCTTTGCCTTTAAAGAAACTGAGGCACAGACTTACTCAGGTAATCAAGATAGTAAGTGGTAGAACCAGATGACTTGATTTTCAGGTCTTTACCATCATTCACTCACTATGTCACCTCTTCTAGGAAACAAAATACTTTAAAGCACAGGCTTCAGTAAAACTGAATAAAAGAGAAACTGTGGTCATCCTCACTCACACTCATTGATACTTGGAAATTTAAAAATATCCTTCAGCAGGGCATTATCTCCAGCAGGTCCTACATATTAACCCTTTAGCTCCGTGGCTTTTTCATTCATTTGAGCTCACTGGTTCTTGTCTCCTTGGTAGTTGCCAATATACAAAAGAAATGCTATTGTCTCCTGCACACCTACTACCCTCCTTCCTCTGACCCACTCAGATCATTCAAGAACATGTTCATATTGGAAATTAAAAGGGAATTGAAACATATCAAAGAATGCACTACATCCTACATTATATTCCCAAATAGTGGACTCAGAGGCTACATTAGCACTTGGAGTTTTGTCATCGCCCATAGCCTCTGAAAGACATTTCTAAGGCCATTACTAATCTGTGCTTTTGTCAAGAACACTACATCAATTACTCATCAAGACTCTTAAGAAAGGGCAGATCCTTTGGATGGATCAGCCATCCATAATGAATGCAATCATCCAGATGGTTTCAATAAGTCATTTATTCTTCAGGTTAGAAATCTCCTTAATCTCCTTCCTCCTTAAGTATGCTGTGTTTTTCTAGATGAATTGATTTTTATAAACACATGCTCAATTTCTAATGAATACATCCTCCATTAATGGCATTTAAATGAAAGGCAAAATGGCACTCCATGATAGGAAAGAAATCTTAGGGGGGCCATGACAATATGCTTGCAGAACATGCCTATACTGGGGTTAGAAGAGTATCTACAGGTACAGAAAGGAAATAGTCACAGTGACAATTCATTCCATTGGTCTCTGCAAGGCCTTTTGGTTGTTACCTATCTGTGTAGGAGGAGTATATAAATACAAAGTTGAAGTAATGAAAAGTACAGCAAATATTCTAGGTCAATTATATTGAAATATATAGAGAGAGAATATTTAAACTATTGAGCTTTGTTTGCAGGGAATAAAATTTCATACTGGTCTTGATCTAAAAGAAGACAGATGATTCAAGTTCACTCAATTTTAGTTAATTCCCAAAGATTTATCAAGGATTTACTATGTGACTGGGGCTGGAAAAAGAATTGGGGTTGGTATCTCAAGGAAGGATTTAAAAATAGAAGAAATGAGGAGAAAAAGAGTGATTTCCTTCAAAGAGTGGGTCATTAGTTAGGTAGAGAAGTCATATTGACAGAAAACAGAACAGTTCATATGAATCTATAAGCAAGTATTGAATAAGATAGCATACAGACTACTGTCTTTTCTCAAAACTATATCTATGCATCTCTTTTAGCATTTGAATAGTCATAAAAATAAAGTCTTTCTTAAAATTGCTGTGTACATTTCATATAGCACTTTGGTGTTTCATTTTATTTTCTAAAAAGTTTTTTATAAAATCAATGGTGTATCTCATGATGATAGACATAGGCTATATGGGTTCTGATTCTCTGAAATGGGAATAATTTTTCTGATCCCAGTACATAACAACACACATTTTTTCCACTCTAATAAGAAATTGGGAAAAATGAGTGTAATGAGGCCAACAAAGAGGAGAAGGCACTCATGGTATGGAAAATGAGAAGTGACAGAGAAACAGAATGAGTCATGCCAGGCACAGGAATGTACATGGCCTGGAAGTGGGTAGGGGAGCGTAGCTGGAGCTGAACTTACTTACAACACTATTAGGAGACTAGGCAGGAGAAGCAGGTAAGTTTTCTAGCAGTTAGGGCTACAATATGTGGTATCTTAGATACATAATATCATGGTGAGGAAATGAACTGATTGAGGAAGGCATTCTGAAGTCAGAGGGGTGAGCCTTGGAAATAATATGCATCTGTAAGGAAACAAATAGGAAACCAGGAAATAGGCTAGAGTCATAATTCAGGGTTTCTAACCAATGGGAAAGAGTAGATTGGGAACAGATTCTAAATAGATTTTTAAATACAGATAGGTAGAGTAAGTAAGAAGGATGAGGCCCCTTAGATCCTCTTGGCAGCAGGCATAAGCAGCAGCACTACCACAGCAATATGCCGTCATCTCCATGATCTGCTGGGCTATCAGTGGACAGTTAGTTAAAGGCTGGCAAGTGTGAGGTAAGGTCAGAAAGGAATAGAATTTACCTATTCCATCCCTAAATGATCTAAGCAGGGGACTAGGGCAGAGAAATTTGATTTACATAATCCTTTCTTCCAGAAAAAAAATGTTTGTTTGTTCTCAGTCAATAGTTCAGCAGCCACTATGAATGGCAGCAGGATGGCTACAGAGGAAAGGGCAGCTAAGGTGGAACTACCTTTTCTAGGAAGCATCCTTTCTAGAGGACATGATTGAAAATCAAGAACTGGGATACCTGTGGGGCAGTATCCCATGCACCTATCTGTCTTCCAATCAACTGCCCACAGAAGTTTTATGGTACACAAACTACAGAGACCTACTTTGAGTCTGTAGAAATCACACAAGCTTTGGAGTTAGATGGTCTATCCCAGGTCTACCCCTTACTATTCGGCTCACCATTGCCAAATCACTTTCCTCTTCTGGACTTGAGTTTCCAAAACTATAAAATTAGCCCCATTTTGCTGATGAAATAGCTGAGATTTCAAAAGGATGCATGTCATTTGTTAAAAATCCTTCTCCAAACTCTTTCTCATAACTGTGAAGAGGAACAACTAACTAGTTCCTGCATTCTCAAAGGATCATGCAGTTTCTGCCAGCTTTCAGAGGGTAGATTACAATCTATTCTGTTTAAAAAAAAAACCTACTAATTAGTGAAAGTCTGCCCTCTGCTAGGTACCTTTCATACTTCATCTCATTCAAACCTCTTCAAAACCCCATGAATGTAGGTACTATAATCTATCTCCATTTTACTATCATGGAAATTGAAGCTCAAACAGGTTCTATGTCTTTGCCAAGATCACAAAGCTAGTTCTTGAATAGGTCTGACTCCAAAGTTCATGCATGCACTTTCAATTCTAAAAACTTTCATCATTGGAAGCAGAGTTTCTGTTTGTGCAAGGAACGTCTTTATCCTCCAGCAAACGAAACATTAGGAGGACCCCACAGTAAAAGTACCTTGTGAAACAAAGAGAATGCTACTCACTATCACTCTAATAGATGTCCTTTGCATATAGCATGAAGAGACAAGATTGGACTCAGATTACAAATACAACCCATTGAGTCTAAGCTAAATGCCAGTTTACAGAACTCTAGGCCAAGCAAACTGCCTTAGAATCTCACATCAATACTTGAAAATACACAGCACTGCCATTATTATTCCCTTTTCAGAGTTAATAGTATGGAGTCTCAGGAATGTTAAGTAAAATGTTTGGATCCCAAGGTCAAAATGTTAACAGAGCAAAAATTCAAATACAGGTTTTATGGCTAGATTCTACACATTTGAGGGTTTATTTTACAACTCTATGCTATCCTTTGGATATATCCCGACATGGTATGGATGCTTAACAAATAATCAATGACATCTACCAGCTGGCTCCAAACCCAAAGTAGAAAACAATGCAAATGTGCTCTATGTATCTTAAAGCACTGGAATATGAAGCACAGATAAATGAAGAAAAGTGCAAAGTGTGTGCCAGGTGCTTAGTATTCATGATTTAGCATCAGCAGCATGCACCAACGTTGAGGCAGTTCTATTTTCAGATGCTGCTAAATAAATTCGTCTCCTTTGCCTGGTATGACAGTAATAGTAATAAATTCTCCTGACTTTTCAAGACAATACTCTACCCCTGTAGTATGCTCTAAAGCAAAAAATGATGATCAAAATGAGAAAAAGCAAACCCATATAGTAGGAATTCCTGAATAAACTGCATTGAGTAATGTCTCATCTACTTTACATTGCAAAGGGCATGAAGTAAATCCACGAAATTGTATGATGGAGTTAATGATAATTAGCCATAACCAAGGTCTCCTAGTGGTGTGGTGTTAAAGTCATATTTTACCCTAAGGCTTATCCTCCCCTGTATAATTTTATCTAAAGATCTCTGTACAGTTTAATTGGAACAGGTCGGGCCTGTTCAGAAATATAGTGTAGCAGAAAGTACTATGGACAGGAGGTTTTAAACTAAACCGTATCACTAATGATGTCAGGGAAATCATTTCTCTTTTCATTAATATGGACATGTACAAGGACAAAGTCTTTTCAAATGGAAAAAGACATCTGACAGCTTTTATAGGCTTTATAATCAATCATGCAAACATTTTACCTACCACATCCACACGAAAACACAATCTATCAATGAGAAAAATGAGAAAAAAAAAAGAGTTTTCTAGTTGTCAGAAGTAGACAACCCAATTCCTTGGAAAGCAGTTTGTTGCCTTAGAAAAGTTTTCTTCAGCCAAGATTAATTCAAAGTGAAACAAACATTTGCCACAATTTTATTGGTCTTTTTTCTTGATGTTATTGTTGTTAAACTAGGTTATTTTAGTTACCCCTGGTCTGTACACCAATACTCCCAGTGATACAACTATTTAAAATTTCTCTCCAAAAACTTCTGTAAATAACAAATGCAATTATGTTTACATGAAGAGAACACAAAGTTATTTCTAAAAATCTACCATGTTGAAGAAAATTATAAAATTTCCTAATTATAGGGCATTACTGTGTCAAGACATTGTTTGCAAGTGGACAAGAAGATTGACCAAAATGGGGAGGGGATATGAGAGTGGATTTTTCTTGAAAATAAAAAAGAAAGAAAGAACAACAACCTGGCAGAGTCATCCTGGCAAGAACCAGGTTTGGCAGTGTGCAGTTTTTAAAAGATTAAGTGTACGTGTCTAGCACAATTCTTGGTAGATAGTATGTGCTGAACAAAGATAGAGGCGCTGTTGTCTCTACTATGTGTATTTGGGTTACTGCCTGTTCACTTCTACAATAGTAGGAACTGCTCTATGTTTTCTGTTCCCTTATGCTGTTCTCTGTACCCCTCAAGAAAAAACAGAACCAAAACTCATTTACACTGAAGGGCAAGGGGTTTAATGTGCTTTATTGTCACAGAGATATTTGCATTTTGAAGAGAGGGTGTCCAAGAAAGGGGAGTGATTTTAAAAGGAATGAATTCCTTGTGGTGACACATTAAGATCTGAGGCACTGAGCAATCAGGAAGAGATTTTTAAGTTAGGGATAGGGACCAACATTTTCCACTTAAGCGATAACAGTGACAATGCAATTGCAAGACTTCAGAGTTTACCAAGCCCCTTTGTATACACACAACATCACAACTATAAGAGACAATATCAGGATGGGGGTGTGGCTCAGTGGTACAGAGCTAACCTAGCACATATGAGGCACTGGGTTCTATCCTCAGCACCACATATAAATAAATTAATTAAATAAAGTCATGGTGTCCATCTACAACTAAAAAGAGGCAATATCAGCCAGGTGCACCTGTAGTCCAAGCACTCAGAAGACTAAATTTGGGAGAATTAGTTAAAGCCAAGAATTTAAGACTAATCTGGACAACTTAAGATAACAGCTCAAAATTTTAAAAAAAGCCAATCTCCTTTCATTTAAATGTCTTAAAGAAAACATGCTTCTTAATTTTAAATTTATTAATATTAATTTTGATGGATAAATCATAATCACACTCATCAGGTAAAGTGTAATGTTTTGGTACACATATACAATATGAAATGATTAAATCAAGCTAATTAACATATCCATCGCTTCAAGCATTCATACTTATCTTTGTATGGTAAGATATTTCATATTTGCTATCTTAATTATTTTAAAATATATAATAAATTATTTTTATTAACTACCATCACCCTGCTTTGAGAAGTGGGAAACATTTTTTAAAATTTCCCCTTGTTTATCTTTCCTCCTTCTACCTAATTAAACTTCTGAATGTGTTTCCTGAGCATGGCATCTTTTGATAACCTAATTCTCTGAGCTTTCTTTCCAGCCCCATTATAACATATACACACACAAGACACATGTCCATCAGTTCCTATAACACATACCTTCTCTCTCCCTCCACCCTCCAGTAAACAATTTGTGCAGTCGAAATGTTCACTTTTCTCAAAGCTCTGCCTCTATACCACACACTCACTCAAGTATCCACATAGTGTTTTTACCACATACTAACCCTTATGTGTGATATTCACTGTTCTTCTATGGCACTCTGTACCTACTTTTACTACAGCACTTATTACCTTGATCATGATATCTGAATAAATACATGCTTTTGAAAGGTGGAGAACAATTTGTCTCATTCACTTATGTGTCCCTAGCATCAAGCACATTGCCTGGCACACAGTAAGTTTAACCAAAGCTCATGAAAAAAATGAATGAGAAAATTATATGATTCCCAAGATACACTATTAAGTTAATGGCAGAGATAAGTCTAGAACCTAGAACTACTTCTAGGTGGACGGTGAGTTCCTTGAAAGTACAAACATCTCAGGCCTTAGATAGAATAGTAGAAGCATGCAGTAAGTGATTAATATATGTTCCAATGAAATGGTCAACTTCACAAATACAAATTAACCTTACTAAGTTATAAACCTGTGCTTCAGGTTAACCAACATGGATAGACAAGCCATATTCAGGTTCTCTTCTAACCTTCATACCTGTTTACCCCCAAGAAACTTGCATTCTACCTGGTGGACACAGAACTAAGTTAAATGTAGCCCTAAAACAGAGGAATTATAGAAAAGTCAGCAACAGAGCAACAGAGTCTGTGGTCAGTTTTTAAAGGATGCGAGAAGGAAAGGTTCTATAAAAATTGAAGTGGGGAGACTCTGTGGAAGTAGCCCTTTATCTGGATCCTGAAGGACCGAAAATATTTCTATAAGCATAAGAAAAAGTGGCAGGGGGAGCCTTATAGGTGTGGAGAACAACAGAAGCAATGGGGTTGCTATCAAGAGAGATCACTGAGAAGATCAACCTGAGTGGAATGTATTTCATGTGGGGAGAAGAGCATAGAGCTATGTAAAAGTGGATGATTAATAATCTTAAATGCCAACATAGACAATGGAAAACCAGTGGCATTTTGCATAAAGAGAAATAAAGTGAATAAATTCATCAAATGTTTACCTTACTATATTAGTCAGCTTCCCATCACTCTAATACCTGAGATAGTGCACTTACAAAGAGAAAAGATTTATTTTGGCTCACAATTTTGGAGGTTTCAGTCCATGATTGACTGGCTCTATTGTTTTGGGGCCTACAGTGAGGCAGCAAATCTTGGTGAGAATTTATGCCAGAGCAAAATCTGAAGTCCCACTGTCTCCTTCAAAGGTATAGTCCCAATGACCTGAGGATGTCCTTCTAAAGGTTTCACCAGTTCCCAATAGTGTCACCCCGGGAACCAAGTGTTTAATATATGAACCTTTGAGGGACATTCAACATCCAAGTTATAGCACATTTTTTAGTCAATTATTAAATAGTGTGTGTATTACTGAGCTTCCAGATTTACCTAAATCTAAAAACATTGGCATCAAGAGAGAAGTATTTTTCCACAAATATGGAAAGTTATACTCCATGTATGTATGATATGTCAAAACACATTCTACTGTCATGTATAACTAAAAAGAACAAATAAATTATTTTTTTAAAGAGAGAGGTATATTCATTATTTCTCCTCTGGGTATCTTTCGTACATGGGATCAATATATTATCATGACAATAATTGGAGAGATGGGTGTCACATTATGGAACAGCCACTGAACTTCACAGTGACTGGATAAGCAACAGAACCTTTCTGAAACACATTTTCATATTCTCAAGCATGCCTATCCCACTCCTGGGCTCTAGTCTTGACTTACAGTGGTTCTGAAATAATAAATGAGCAAAATATTCGATTCCTGCTTATGATTAAAATTGCCTAGGCAGTTGTAGTGAAGCCACTTTATAACTCTCCTTTAAAAATCTCATTAGAAGTTGTTATAATCAATGTGACAGAGACAAACACATTAAATGAGAAAATAAGCAGAGGCTACAAAAAAGGCAATTCATATAAAAAGAAATACAAGTGGTCAGTAAGCACATGGCTAAATAAAAACCTCAAAGATAATGACAGAATGCAAATTAAATCAAGAACAATATAGCATTTTCTTCTGATAAATTGGCATAAAAGATAATACTCAATGTGTCAAGAGTTCCCAGAAACATATATCCTCCATATGCTGGTCAGATTATATATTTGTGTAAACTTTTTAAGGTCAGTCTGACCAGACATTTCTTTTTTTTATTAGTTGCTCAAGACAATACAATGATCTTGATATATCACACATTTGATTCAAATGGGTTATGAATTCTCATTTTTCCACGTGTACAGATTGCAGGATCACATTGGTTATACAGCCACGTTTATACATACAGCAATACTAGTGTCGGTTGTATTCTGCTGCCCTTCCTATTCCCCCTGACTAGACATTTCAAAGGCCTTCGAAATATGCATACACTTTGACCAAGTGTTTTTGCTTCTAAAAGCTGATCCTCAAGAAATTATCAGATAACAACATAAGTATTTAGACACAGGGATATTAATCAAATAATTATTTATAAAAGCAAAAACTGGAAAATTTGTATGTCCATGAATCAAAGAATGGTTAAATTATATCTTGATATGTCCATAATGGAACACTCTTCAGCCATTGAAAATGCTTTAGGAAAACATATAACAATGTGGAAAAAAATGTATATGTCATTAAATGAGAAAAAATTATACAAAATAGGATCACATTAACTGACATAATTCTAATTGTGTTCATGAATGTGTGTGTGTGTGTGTGTGTGTGTGTGTGTGTGTGTGTGTGTGTTACTATGGTTTGGATATGGTTTGTCCATCTCCCAAATTCATTAACTGGAATCTTGGTCCCTGGTATAAGAATATTGAAAGGTGGTGGAACCATTAGGAGTTGGGGCCTGTGGAAGGCCATGAAGCTCTACTTTCATAAATGTATTAAATATTGTCATTTAGAATTGTGTCAGGGCTCACAGGAGTGGATTAATTCCTGAGAGTTGGTTGTTATAAAATATGAAGGCTGGCCCCTTTTAGTCTGTTGTTTCTTATTTATTTATTAGTTTTAGGTGGACACAATATCTTTATTTTATATTTATATGGTGCTGAGGATTGAATCCAGTGCCTCATGTGTGCTAGGTGAACACTCTACCACTGAGCAACAAACCTAGCCCCTGTTGTGTCTTTTTTTGCCATTTGAGTTCTCTTGCACACACTCCTGCCATGTGATTTTATCTCTATGTTGTAATGCAGCCAGGGGGCCCTCTGCAGACACTGAAACCATGCTATCTGACTTTCCATCTACTAGCATTGTGAGCCAAACAAACTTCTTTTTCCTGTACGTTACCAAGCAAGTTATTTGTTACAGCAACACAAAATGGACTAAGATATATACATAGGTAAAGATGCATACTCTATTTATAGAGATATATGTATGCATGTATACGTAGACGTATGTATATACATACATACAGATGCACGTAATGAGTTTCATATATATATATATATATATATATATATATATATATATATATGAAGAGAAAGAACAAAAAGTGTATGCATTATGTTAGTAGTTATAAGGTTGAAAATACTTTTTCTTTTAGTTGTCAATGGACCTTTATCTTATTTATGATATGTGTTGCTGAAGATCAAACCCAGTGCCTCACACGTGTGAACCAAGTGCACTGTCACTGAGCTATATCCCCATCCTGCAAATACTTTTTTCATCTGCCTTTTTACTAGTCTGTATTCTACATTTGGCATAATAAGCAGTATTATCATATTTTTAAAGACTTTAAAAAGTTATATCAGGTGTCTTTCATTGATTTTGAAAAGATATTAAGAAAAGTTTCTGGTTCAGGAGGAGATTATATGAGTCCTTGCTTTTATCAAAGGTAATCAGTTATCTCTCTTTCAATATGAGGGATGGAACCAAGTCATATTCAAATTGCTTTTCAAGAAATTCACCTAAGATGAAATAGGTAGGGGCCTGTGGGACCAGACAAGTGTGGTAAAGGTAAGAGAGGTCACAAGGGCAATAGGGCCACAGGGAACTAAAGGCAGGATTCATGGCAGTCAAGAGGGTCCCACAGATCCAGAATTTATAAGCTAAAGGCAAAATCTCAGCAGGGAGCCTGGCAAAAGTCAGTTTTTATAGATCCAGACTGGGGTGAAATATACAGGTAGGAGCATGTTCTGTATTTAATAAAAGGACCAGGAAAGAGGCTTCAAATCAAACAAAAAGTAATTGCTAAAGAACAGAGAGCACAAGAGGGTATGAATGTTAAGGATGTCTGTGCAACACACCTCATCCCTCAACCCCCATGCATACAGGTAAAGAGATTGCCAGATGTACAAGTTGTCTTGGAAATGCAGTGCTCATTGGTATATGTATGTGAGGTAACTACTACATAAGCAAATACAGGTCAGCTTTCTGTTGATATTCAACTGTACTGGACAAACTAAGGTATTGACCAAATTGAGGATGGAGAAGAGAGAAGAGACAAGAGTAGAATAGATGAGATGCCTAGAGTGGTGTGAGGAGAATACAGATTTTCCAAAAGACCATAGTGTTTAGGGTGCTGCTATATAACTTTTTCTTTCAACTCCTGCCCTGAAGAAAACATCAAAATCTTACAGAATATCAGGGCTATAACCATACTTATGGATCATTTAGCTTAACCCCCTTGATTTACATAGGACGAAATTTAGGTGTACAGAAAAATAGATATATTTAAGCCTTCACTTTAGAAGGAGAAAATGATCAAGTTCATTCAACAGCCCATGTCCTACATTTAGGGGGAAATGTCCTACATTTAGGGGGAAAACAGAAAATAATATAAGAGGCAAACATGTACTACTAGCCCATGTCCTACATTTAGGGGGAAACCAGAAAATAATATAAGAGGCAAACATGTACTACCACTCGAATCTAACAAATTTTAACACACTTCCAGCTTTGATCTAGATCATTTTTTTAAGAAATAAAGCTTTACATATACAATTGACACTCTCTTTGTATATTTGTCAATTTCACTCTTTTCTACTTATTCCTTCCTTCCTTCTTTCCTTCTGTCCTTCCTTCCTTCCTTCCTTCCTTCCTTCCTTCCTTCCTTCCTTCCTTCCTTCCTTCCTTCCTTTCTCTTTTTTGTGAGGGGTTACCAGGGATTGAACTCAGGAGCACTCAACCACTGAGCCACATCCCCAGCCCTATTTTGAATTTTATTTAGAGACAGGGTCTCACTGAGTTGCTAAACAACTTGCTTTTACTGAGGCTGGCTTCGAACTCGTGATCCTCCTGCCTCAATCTCCAGAGCTGCTGGGATCACAAACATGAACTACTGCACACAGCTCCCTTTGATTTTTGAAGCTCTCCTTTCTACGCAATCTAATCTATTAGTGATGCTTTTAAGTAAATTTTTAATTTGATTCATTGCATCTTTCATTTCCAGGAGTACTGATTACTTTCTTTCCAATATCTGTTTCTTTATTGAAACCGTCTTTTTATCTTCTTTATTTACACTCTTAATTCATTCCTTATATATTCTTTTAGTTCATTGAAAATTCTTCCTTTTTAAAAATTATTTATTATACATGACAGCAGAATGCATTTCAATTCAATTACACATATAGAGCACAATTTTTCATGTCTCTGGTCATTCACATGGTAGAGTCACACTATTCGTGTCTTCATACTTGTACTTAGATAATGATGTCCATCTCATCCACCATATTTCCTACTGTCATGCCCCCTCCCTTACCCTCCCTCCCCTTTGTATATCTAAAGTTTCTCCATTCTTCCCATGCCCCCATCTCCATTGTGGATCAGCATCCACATATCAGAGAAAACATTCAACCTTTGTTTTGAGGGGATTGTCTAACTTCATTTAGCATGATATTCTCCAACTCCATTCATTTACCTGCAAATGCCATAATTTTATTCTCTTTTAATGCTGAGTAATATTACATTGTGTATATATACCAGTTTCTTTATCCATTTATCTACTGAAGGGAATCTAGGTTGGTTCCACATTTTAGCTATTGTGAATTATGCTGCTATAAATATTGATGTGGCTGTGTCCCTGTAGTATGCTGTTTTTAAGTCCTTTGGGTATAGACTGAGGAGAGGGATAGCTGGGTCAAATGGTGGTTCCATTCCCAGTTTTCCAAGGATTCTCCATACAGCTTTCCAGATTAGTTGCACCAATTTGCAGTCCCACCAGCAATATATGAGTGTACCTTTTCCCCACATCCTTGCCAACACTTATTATTGTTTGTATTTTTAATAGCTGCCATTCTTACTGGAGTGAGATGAAACCTTAGAGTAGTTTGGATTTGCATTTCTCTAATTGCTAGAGATGTTGAACATTTTTCATATATTTGTTGATTGATTGTATATCATCATCTGAGAAGTGCCTATTTGATGTGTGTGTGGTAAAAATTTGCTCCCATTCTAAATGCTCTTTCTTCACCTCACTGATTGTTTCTTTTGTGAAGAGAAGCTTTTCAGTTTGAATCCATCCCATTTACTGATTCTTGATATTCTTTTTTGCACCATAGGAGTATTGATCCACTTTGAGTTTTGTGCATGGTGAGAGATAGAGACTTAATTTCATTTTGCTTCATATGAACTTCCAGTTTTCCAGCACCATTTCTTGAAGAGGCTTTTCTTTCTCCAATACATGTTTTTGGTGCCTTTCTCTAGTACAAGATAACTGAATTTATGTGGTTTTGTCTCTGTGTCCTCTGTTTTCTGCCATTACACTATAAGTCTATTTTGGTGCCTAAACCATGCCATTTTTGTTATTGTTGCTCTGTGGTATAGTTTAAGGTCTGGTATAGTGGTGCCACCTTGCTAGGGATTGCTTTAGCTATTATGGATCTCTTATTTTTCCAAATGGATTTCATGATTACTTTTTATATTTCTATGAAAAAATGTCATTGGAATTTTGATCGGAATTACATTAAATTTGTATAGTACTTTTGGTACTATGGTCATTTTGACAGTATTAGTTTTGCCTCTCCAAGAACAAGGGAGATCTTTCCATCTTCTAAGGTCTTCTTTAATTTCTTTCTTTAGCATTCAGTAGTTTTCATTGTAGAGGTCATTCACCTCTTTTGTTAAGTTGATTCCCAAGTTTTTTTTTTATTTTTTGAGGCTATTGTAAATGGGGTGGTTTTCCTAGTTTCACTTTCAGAGGATTTGTCACTGATGTACAGAAATGCCTTTGATTTATGGGTGTTGATTTTATATCCTGTTACTTTGCTGAATTCAGTTCTAGAGGTTTTCTAGTGGAATTGTTTGGATCCTCTAGGTATAAAATCATGTCATCAGCAAATAGTGATAGTTTGAGCTCTTCTTTTCCTATCTGTATCCCTATAAATTCTTTCATCTTTTTAATTACTCTGGCTAGAATTTCAAGAACTATGTTAAACAGAAGTGGTGAAAGAGCGCATCCCTGTCTTTTGCTAGTTTTTAGAGGGAATGCTTTCATTTTTTTTTCTCCATTTAGAATGATGTTGGCCTTGGGCTTAGCCATAGATAGCCTTTATGATGTTGAGATATGTTCCTGTTATCCTTAGTTTTTAGTGTTTTGAACATGAAGAGGGGCTATATTTTGTCAATTGCTTTTTCTGCATCTATTGTGATGATCATATAATTCTTATCTTTAAGTATATTGATGTGATGAATTGCATTTATTGATTTCCATATGTAGAACCAACCTTGCATCCCTGGGATGAGCCCCACTTGATTGTGGTGCAATATCTTTTGGATTTTTTTTGTATTTGATTTGCCAGAATTTTATTGAGAATTTTTGCATCTATGTTCATTACAGATATTGGTCTGAAGGTTTCTTTTTTTATGTGTACTTGTCTGGTTTTGGAATTAGGGTAATATTGGCCTCATAAAATGTGTTTGAAAGTGTTCCCTCTTTTTCTATTTCATGAAGTATTGGTGTTAGTTATTCTTTGAAGGTCAGCTGTGTATCCATCTGGTATTGGCTTTTCTTGATTGGTAGGCATCTGGTGGCATCTTCTATTTCATTGCTTGAGATTGATCTGTTTAACTTGTGTATATCATCCTGTTTCAGTTTGAGCACATCATATGACTCAAGAAATTTGTCAATGCCTTCAATATTTTCTATTTTACTGAAGTACAAATTTTCAAAATAATTTCTAATCATCTTCTGTATTTCTTAGTATCCATCATGATTTTTCCTTTTTCATAATGGATGTTAGTAATTTGAGTTTTCTTTTTTGGGGGGCAATTATTTTTAATTGATTTTTTTTATATATGACAGCAGAATGCATTATAATTCATATTACACATATAGAGCACATTTTTCATATCTCTGGTTGTATATAAAGTATATTCACACCAATTTGTGTCTTTAAACATGTACTTTGGATAGTGATGTTCATCACATTCCACCATCATTTCTGACCTGTGCCCCCTCCCTTCCCCTACCATCCTTCTGCCTATCTAGAATTTATCTATTTCTCCCATGCTCCCCCTCCCTACCCTAATATGAATCAGACTCCTTATATCAGGGAAAATATTCAGTGTTTGTTTTTGGGGGGATTGGCTAACTTCACTTAGCATTATCCTCTCCAACACCATCCATTTACCTGCAAATGCCATGATTTTATTCTCTTTTACTGCTGAGTAATATTCCATTGTGTACATATATGCCATTTAACCCATTCATCTACTGAAGAACATCTAGGTTGACCAGAGACCCTGCATCTAAAAGAAGAAAAAGAAGGTCCTAATCTTCATCATGTGGTATTAGGCCTCAACTTCCTTAATAAGACTCCTATAGTGCAAGAATTAAAATCAAGAATCAATAAATAGGATGGATTCAAGCTAAAAAATTTCCTCTCAGCAAAAGAAACAATCAGTGAGGTGAACAGAAAGCCTACATCCTGGGAGTAAATTTTTACCCCTCACACATCAGATAGAGCACCAATCTCTAGGGTATAGAAATAACTCAAATAGCTAAACACCAAAAAACAAAACAAATAACTCAATCAACAAATGGGCCAAGGACCTGAACAGACACTTCTCAGATGATGATATACAATCAATCAACAAACATACAAAAAATGTTCAACATCTCTAGCAATTAGAGAAATGCAAATCAAAGCTGTTCCAACATTCATCTCACTCCAGTCAGAATGGCAGCTATTAAGAATACAAACAACAATTAGTGTTAGTGAGGATATGGAGGGAAAGGCACACTTATACATTTCTGGTGGGACTGCAAATTGGTGCAGACAATATGGAAAGCACTATGGAGATTCTTTGGAAAACTGGGAATGGAACCAGCATTTGACCCAGCTATCCATCTCCTCGGTCTATACCCAAAGGGCTTAAAAACAGCATAATACAGGGACACAGCCACGTCTATATTTATAGCAGCACAATTCATAGTAGCTAAACTGTGGAACCAACCTAGATGTCCTTCAGTAGATGAATGGATTAAAATGAGTTTTCTTTCTCCTTCTCTTCATTAACATGGCTAAGGTTTATCATTTTTTTAAATTTTTTCAAAGAGCCAAGTTTTTGTTTTGTCAATGTTTTAAATTGTTTCTTTTGTTTCAATTTCATTGATTTCAGCTCTTCCTATCTTCTACTGCTTTGGGGGTTGATATGTTCTTTTTCTCAGGCTTTGAGATATATTGTTAGGTCATTTATTTGCTGACTTCTTCTTCTTTTAAGGAATGAACTCCATTCAATGAACTTTTCTGTTGTACTGCCTTAATAGTGTATCAGAGATTTTGATACATTGTATCAATGTTCTCATTTACCTCTAAGAATTTTTTAATCTCCTCCTTGATATCTTTTGCAACCCATTGTTCATTCTATATCATATTATTTAGTCTCTAGGTGTTGGAGTAGCTTTTATTTTATAATTGATTTCTAATTTCATTCCATTATGATCTGCTATAATGCAGGGTAGTATCTCTACTTTTTTGTATTTGCTAAGAGTTGTTTTGTGGCTTAATATATGGTCTATTTTAGAGAAGGATCCATGTGCTACTGAGAAAAAAGTGTATTCACTCATTGATGGATGAAGTATTATATATATATATATATATATATATATATATATATATATATATAAAGTCTAAGTTATTGATTGAATTATTGAGTTTCTTTGTTTGGCTTTTGTTTGGAAGATATATCCAGTAGTGAAAGATTTGTTAAAATCACCTAGAATTATTGTGTTGTGGTCTATTTGACTCTGGAACTTGAGAAGAGTTTGTTTGATGAATGTAGATGCTCCATTTGGGGGGGCATATATATTTATAATTGTTATGTCTTGTTGATGTATGGTTCCCTTAAGCAATATTTGAAATATCCTTCTTTATTCCTTTTGATTAACTTTGGCTTGAAGTCTACTTTATTTGATATGAGGGTGGAAACCCCTGCTTGTTTCTGCAGTCCATGCAAGTGGTATGTTTCTTCCCAAACTTTCACCTTCAGTCTGTGGTTGTCTTTTCCTATGGGATGAGTCTCTTGAAGGCAGCATATTATTGGGTCATTTTTAAAACTCCAATCTGCTAGTCTATGTTTTTCGATTGATGAGTTAGAGGCATTAACATTCAGGGTTATTATTGAGATGTGATTTGTATTCTGGGTCATTTTTACTCATTTTGGTATTTAACTTGACTTGGTTTCTCTTTCCATTGGTTTTTCCTTTAGTGTACTACCTCCTTCTGCTGATTTTCATTGTTGTTTTTCATTTACTCCTCATGGAACATTTTGCTGAGGATGTTCTCTAGTGCAATGTTTCTATTGTAAATTCTTTTAACTTATGTTTATCGTGGAAGATTTTTATTTCATCATCAAATTTAAAGCTTAATTGTGCTGGATATAAGATTCGTGGTTGACATCCATTTTCTTTCAGAGAATGGTGTATGTTGTTCCAGGATCTTCTAGCTATCAGGGTCTGGGTTGAAAAATCTGCAGAGATCCTAATTGGTTTCCCTCTATATGGAATCTGATTCCTTTCTCTTGTGGCTTTTAAAATTCTATCCTTATTCTGTTTGCTAGGCATTTTCATTATAATGTGTTTTGGTGTAGAACTGTTGTAATTTTGTACATTTGGTTCCTATAAGCCTCTTGTACTTGATTTTCCAATTCATTCTTCATGTTTGGGAAATTTTCCATTATTTTTTCATTGATGAGATTGTGTATTTCTTTGGTTTGACTCTCTGAGCCTTCCTCTCTCCCAGTAACTCTTAGATTTGGTCTTTGATGTTATCCCATAATTCATGGATATACTGTCTATGGTTTCTTATCATCTTCACTGTGCATCAACTTATCTTCAAGATTGTATATTTTGTCTTCATTAACTTATGATCTGTCTTCCAAGTGATCTAGTCTGTTGGTGATGCTTTCTATTGCATTTTTTATTTTGTTTATTTTTTCCTTCATTTCAAGGATTTCTGATTTTTTTTTCAGAATCTCTATCTCTTTCATGAAGTATTTTTTTGCTACCTGTATCTGCTCCCTTGTCTCTTTCTTGGTGTGATCAATGGTTCCCTGTATTTGCTCTCTTATGTCTTTGTTGGAGTGATCAATTTTTGCCTATATTTGTTCACTTAGGTCATTATTGAATTCATAGACCATTTTAATTATGCACATTCTGAACTCCTTCTCTGACACTGCATCAACTGCACTGGAGATGGATTCTATCATTGTAGTATCTTGGTTTGTTTGGGGCACTTTCTTCCCTTGTTTTTTCATGTTGTCTATGTGTCTTCCTTTCTTTCAGTACAGATGTGAGGTATTACAGTTTCTACCCTATCTCATAGTGTCCCTGCAGTCTACCTGTATCACACTTTGGTGTTAGACTTCTAGACCTCAGCCAGTGTTCCATGATAAATGCTACTGCAACTAAATGTGGTGGTGGCAATAGCAGAGATAGCTCAAGATAGCAGTGAGGGCGTCCCAAGATGAATCCAACCACTTTCAGAAATGGAGCTGAAAGGGTGGGCTGCTGGTACAGAGATGCAGCTACCTCTAGTCCCTATGTTGTTCCAAGGTGTAGGCTACTGTGTGGGGAGGGCTATGGTGATGGCTGCAATGTCCCAAGATGGAGGTGGGGTAGGTCTGGGTTCTGGTGTGGATCTGCTGGTTGAAGGGGGTGGTCCTGGGACTAACTTTGGCCTTGGTTCCAGTGCAGTTTGGTGGAGGTTCTAGGCCTGGAACTGGGCTCTGGCATGGGCTGCAGGTCAATGGGGTGGTCCTAAGCCTGAGGTTGGACTCCAGCATAGATCTGCCAGTGGGTGGGGTCTGGAGATTTTTATAGTCTTTCTCTGGAATTTCATCCACTTCCATATCTGTAGGAGCCTTTGTTAGGGGATTGTGAATTTTGAGGGAAGATTTATTGCCTGTTTTTTCTTGTTTTCAGAGTTCTTAAGCTTGCACATCACTTGTGATGAATTCTGCTTCCTCTTTTATACACATGTACTTTTGTGTATAGCTATCTTTTTTATTCTGGGACTTCTCACTGTTTTTGATGTATGCGTACATGTTCAGGAGTGGGTCCTAAGGTCTTCCTCTGCTTGTTCCTAGTTGTGCCCCTCACTCATAAATGGAAATTAAACTGATTAAATAAATCTAGATTGATGCTTTATCTCAATATTTTAAGTAAATTTATTCCTAGAATGTATTCTATTTATGTACCTTTCTATTAAAATGCCAATTTCTGTGTTTTTTATGTCCTGAATCTATAATAGTATATGTTTATGTTTTGTTGTTTCCTGGTCTAGATGTTTTTAAAATGGATGTCTATGCATATTTGAAAATTTAAAATTCACTTATTTTAATACTATTTTCTGATTACCCTGTTATTTTTACTTAATATGTAATAAATTCATTTCCTGATTATGGACTTTATTAAATATTTTTCTTAGACATAGTGTTCCTCAATTTTAAGTGTTAGTTTGTTGTCTTAAGTGGGGTAAATCAATCAGTTGTTGTTTCACCAACCCTCCCCGCCTAATAGATTTTTTAGTTGTCTGTATCACAAATACCACCACACCCACCTTACAGTCCCTAATTAAGTACCTTAGTCCTCATGACCTGATGTGTTATTGGGCCTATTCCTTTGGTGGCATCTTCTTACTGTGGCATCCACACACAGCAGAAGGTGGAGGGGTAAAATGTACTCTCACTATGTCCTTGCATAGCAGAAGAGTAGAAGAACAAAAGGGGGAATATGCTGGGTGAAGCCTCTTAATCTTATTCATCAGTTCACCGCCTTCATGACAATCCCCTCCAAAAGGCCCCACTTCTTGATTCTGTCACACTGGTTTGAACAATAAATTTCAACAAATGATTTTCAGGGGACACTCAGACTATATCAGCCACACAAATGAATAGGACTATGGGCTTGCCCAGGAAAGCCCTAATAAGGCCTTGCTTCCTCATCTTTACTGACCTGGAGATTCTGCATTTGCAAGCAGGAGGTAAAGGTTAAGGAAGAGATAAATGGCTAAAGGCAATCCCCAACAATCATAGAGAGCCCTTCTACAAAGTTAGAGAAATTTTTTAGTTCAATTCACCGAAGGATATTTCGGTCTTATCATTAGCTGAATACTAGGATAACTGAGCAGAGTTCACTGACCCCACAAGATAAAGAATATAGACTTTACAGAATAGGTCCTGGCAAGTCACTAAACAAAAAACAAATAGGAAAAACAACAAAACAAATGAAAACAACAAATAATTCTGGGGGAATTTTATTTACAGATTTACCATATTATTTTAAATGTCTAATTTTCAAAAAAGTATACAATACATGCAAAGAGACAAGAAATTATACCTATACAATTGAAAGAACAGACATTGAATTTATAAGAAAAATACTTTAAATAAGTTATTTACAATATGTTCAAAGAACTAAAGGTATGTACGAGAATGATTCTTTAGCAGTAAAGAGAGAAAATTTTTAAAAGCCAAATAGAAATTGTGGAATTGAAAAGTACAATAATTAAAATGAGAAATTCACTAAATGGGTTTAGCATCATATTTGAAAAGATAGAAGAAATAATTATTAAACTTGAAGATAGGTCAATTGAGATTATCTAGTCTGAGGAACAAATATGGAAAATGATGAATAAAAACAGTCTAAGAGATCTATGGATACTATCAAGCACACCGATTTTTTTTTATGATGAGAGTTCCAGAAGGAAAGAAAAAAAGAAAAACAAATACTTGAAGGGAAAATGATTCAAACTTCTCTAGTATGATGAAAAATCTTAATCTACATTTCTGAGAGACTCAATAACCTCCAAGTAGGATAAAATTAAAGATATCCACGCACAAACAAATCATAATCAATCTGTTGAAAGTCAAAGACAAAAAGAAAATCTTCAAGTCATGGTACCTAATTATTGCTACACATTTTTAATTTAAAATGTATGCACTAGGATTATCAAAATTATTTTATATTAAGTCAGCCAAACATAAAAATCAGAGTTTCATTTTTATGAAAATGAATATTTGTATGGGAATTTGTACTTATTTTTTTGTTATTATATTAGCTTACTGAAAGCCTGTTTGGATCTTAGATTCATAATCAAAATATTGCAGGCAAATTATCTCAGAAGGGAAAGAAAAATTGAATAGTAAGTAAATTCAAATATAAAGAGCATGACAGAAATATCTCAACAATCAACTTTCATTTATTCAGTTTGATTAGGAAATGGCATATTTCTTAATTGATCTCTCTAGGCAACTAAAAGTTATCAGCTTCTACTCTACATAGACTGCCATTTTTCAAATAATCAAGATATAATAAATAATTACATGGAAAATAGAAAATCTACAGAGAATGGTCTTTTTTTCTTCAGTGATTGAGCCTTATTTACAGCTTTAATGTCCCCCTGGTGAACATGATTTTTCACTATCTGGTTCTAATTATGAAATGTGACTTAGGAACTTGGAGTGACTGCACATTTAGTCTTACCAGTGCTTGAATGTTGCTTTCCAAAAAATCAGTTCCTGTTGCCAGTTTGCTTACTTTCTCATCAAACTAGAGGGCAGAAAATGCCACATAAGTTTGTTTGTTTGACCTTTTCCATGGTTTAAACTTCAGATATACAATCAATTGTTGTACCTGGTTGTAAAGTAAGTATTCTGGAGGCATGCAAAAGAAATTGTTATAGTTTTCTGTAAATTAAGTACTGTGGAATGATTTCAGGTAACTAGGGCAATGTTTAATAGGATTTTGCTAACAATCTTTAATGATCTCTAAGAAAATAAGTTTATCCAGCTTCTTAATGTATTGTCCTTAAAGATAAGAGGATTTTGATGTAATGGAAGAATCTATCTCACATGGTTTTAAAGAACGGTGATGTTTAATGAAGTAACATACAACAAAGACCCAAAATCATATTTTTATTTATTTAAATCTTGAGTTAAGATTAATGTAAGCATATGTGAAAAGATGTCAGAAAGTTTATAGGACACAAGAGGGACAGAAGTCATTTCTTCCAAACTTCTTTAACAGGACTGCTGTGTTAATTTGGATATAGATAGTTTTTTCCCTAAATGCAGGAGAGGAGGCAAGTTGCTCTCAAGATAATAAGTTTTAATTTTTGATAATTATGTAGAAGAAAGCTATGATGAGTGAAGCATGTAGTAGGTCTTGAGAATATAAGGATGAACATAAACAGAGGTCTTACTAATATGGAGGTTATAATGTAGTTAGAAATAATTATTTTTCCTCAAGTTCCCAATTATATAACTAACTTCCATTAAGAATTCACTAAATGCCTTCCAAAGGCCATTCTAAATCTATGTTAACTGTCAAACACTGAAATTTGGAGCCAAGAATGAAGTGACTTTTCAGGACATTCCAAGTTGCAGAATGTTGGGCAAAAATTAGAAACCCACAACAATAAACTATCCCAATTTATAGTAGTCCCCAGGGTCATAGTGCTATATCTTGCAAAGCTTTTAAGGGCAAGTATGGCCTTTTTGTTATTGTTGCTGTAGTTTTTGTTGCTCCTCTTAGTCCTGGTCTGAAGACAGCTTCTCAGTTCAACTAAAGAAGAGCATGCCCTGAGTCAGAGACCCTAACCTTACCTTGTTGTTTCTGACAGGTCCTTGAAAGTCCTGACAGAAAGAACCACTCTCCTCCCAAATGGTGTATTGTTTTGTGGATTTAGTCAACACTCAACAAGCACTAACAACTGGGTCAACATATAGGACCCACAAGGGCCACCTCCCCGTCTGATTTCTGTATAAAATTCTTTTAATAAACAGGCCTGGCTGTCAACATGCAGATTTTGTGATCAGAGTAGCTATGGGGTAAAGGCTTGGAACCAAAATGCTGCAAAATTGTTTGATTAGTCATTGGACTAAAGCAGCATGAACACCTGCCAGGCTGGAGGATGAAAAGTGAGACTATAGAAATGAATTAAACTCATTTTGCTTCCAGGAGAACACCATCAAATCTTCCTTTTCCTGGTAGCTAAGGAAAGGAAATAGTAAAAAGACATACAGCATTGACATGAAATCATCAGACATCTAACTAACTTGAGTGCTGGAGAAATACCACAAATGACTTCGTTACTGATCATTTTCTACATAATGTTGAAGTGATAAAGGCAAACTTTGGGAATGAACCAGGATACACTGAATTGTCAGTCTATACCAGATTGTGAGCTGGGGATGGAGAAAGCAGTGGAGAGGCAAGGACAATAAACATCTCCAAATAACTACCACTTATGGTTCTCCAACTCTATAAGTGCTTCATAATTGCCTTTGGCTCTGCCCTGAGCTTTTTTCATTGAATATGTGCTGAGAGGCTTAAAAATCAAGTGCCCAAATAGGGAAGCTCCCACAGAAAGAAAAGTATCCCCAATTTGAGACCATGTTCTGTGAGGCTGTGTGCTGACATCAGCAGTCCCAGGCAGCCTGGTACTGATGTATACACTTTAACTTGGTTGAGGATGACATTCTTCCTTTTGGAAGATTTTTATACATGTGAGAAAATTCAGATCCCTTCATGTACCCTGACTACTCCTCACTTTCTTGACTTTATTGCAAACAGTGTGACCAGATTCCTTTCCCATGGAAGGGTGAGAGAGCAGAGGAGTTATCATGCGCCCCTGTCCCTTATATAAATCCCAATGGTTAACACCAGAAGAGCAAAAACAAAGAGAAAATGGGTAGATGGGAAAATAACCTCAACTAATTCCATCAGAGAAATGGTTTGTTTCCTTTCTTAGTCCTCTATGGCCCATTCATTGCCTTTATTAAAGCAAAAATCCCTGGCTGTTCTCTTAGGAAAGAACAACCATGCTGGACTTTAATAAATCCATGAATCTATGTAAATATTATCTAATATTTAATATTCTTCTGTTCATCAGTGTTTTTCTGAATAGAGATTTCATAGCTTTTATCGAATTTTCAATGATCTTTCACTCTGAAAAGTTTAAAAGTCACAATCTTGCATGCCGCTAGTACCAAACATTTGTATGTTTTCCCTCTTGAGTTTCAGCATATTTAAGAGAGAGGGAGTAGTAAAAGAAAAGAATGTGGGAGTTCTTTACAATGGCTTTGTCTGGGCAGGCAAGCAGGGTGGGTACAATCGGTTTCCACCAGGAGCAACTGTCTTGAATGGCTAAAAGTAGCTCCACTGCCTAGGTCTCTGCTGTTTGCTTTTATCTGTCTAAGATTATTATCTTCTCCATTCCCTCTGCTCTTTGTGAAATGGGGAAAAAAACCTCCAATTTGAAAATTACTACCTGATTAATAAATCCATTCCAAGAACCATGTCCTTGGCCTTAAGATTCCTTTACTTATTATACACCAAGATTACCCTTCATACTTAGAATTCATCCCATCTTGTTGTCTTTAATCTTTTTCATGTACCAAATTGAATTCTTTATTTCTAAAAACTACCCAGTTGGTTTTTTTCAATTTCTAAAACTTGGATGCATACATTAGTGTTGAACTGGCACCATTCCAGCTTCCCATGCACATATCCTTTGCTTCGTAGGGACAGAAAAATTGTCCTTCAAGCTTTAGAAATAGTATTCTTTTTTTCTTTGATTTTTACAATTTTATTGGTGCCTTATGTAATAGTGGGATCCATTGCAACTTATTCAAACATGTACATAATATAACTCCATCAATTTCATTCTCGAGTACCTCCCTTTTCCCTCCCATCCTCATCCCCTGATCCTCCTGCTCTGCTCTACTGGTCTCCCATATGTGGAAACTACAAGAACAAAAAGAAATCTCATGAAAATAGAAGAGATATAGTATTCTTAAAATATCACCTTCATTTCTTTCAAATAGATGGATTAAATCCAAACTCCTTACAATGGACTATCAGATTCACGTGATTTAATCACCCCTTCATATCACTAGTTTTCTAATTTCATCCTCATATATTTTCTCCCTTGTCCACTCTTCTCTAGCCACACTGACTTCCTCACTGCTCCACAAAAACACAAGGACATTCCAGCCTCATAATCTTTACACTTGTTGTTTCCTCTATCTAGAAATGATCTACAATAAATCTCCACATCTGGTTCTCTTGCTTTCTCCCATTCTCTAATCAAAAGTCACCTGATCAGAAAGGCCTTTCTTGCCCATTTTATTTAAAATACTAACTATCCCCCACATTAGTTGTTCAGCATATCTAATCATCTGACGTATATTTATCCCCCACTAATACTCATTGAACTATAAACTCCATGAAGGTAGGAAGTTTATCTGCCTTATTCTCTGCACTTTATCCTAACACCTGGCATAATGCTTAGCATTTAGTACATACTTATAATTTTTTGAGTGAGCCATGAGCAAAAAAAAAATAGTGAGCAAAAAGCTTATCTCAAAGATCCCATTGCACTTCATCTCATTGCACTTTTGGTAATGAGAAAAACTATGCACCTCACTTTTATTCCAAAGCCAGAGGAGACCTTGAAGTATAGGTTTCATTTCCAAACACTATGACCTAAATTAAAACTCCCATTATTCTTTTTGAAGCTCCCTCCCCTTTTTACTCATAGCATTACTAAAAATGTGCAATTATCACGTATTCATCTGTATAAAAGGTGTTTAGCATCAGTTTCCTTCCACTAGAATATAAACTCATGAGGGAAAGAACCTGGTCTGCCTTGTTCATTGCTTATATTGTCTGCGCCAAGTACACTAATGGGGACCTGATAGACTCTCAATACTCTGAATGAGTAAATAAATAAAAATACTTTTATAGAAATTAAATCTTTTTTTAACCTATGTTGTCCCGCTATCTATAAAAGGCGATACTGTTTAAAAAAATAGATAATTCCCTCTACATTGCCATTTGATGATTTGAAGTAAAGGTGGGAAACATACAGGAAAATAAATACCCAAATCATATCACTATTTTGCCTTCCATTTTGACACTGTGTGATTGCTATCCATGTGACCTCTGACCACCAACTTTGACAAAACTGGTGAACAAAAGAAAGTGGAAAAACAATGTTGTCTCATATTTGGTTTGGTAGAAGTAGAAAGAGTAGTAACACCCATTCATTTTCTGTATTCCAGGTTTGTGAAACCAAAAGATAGGCAGTCCAGGCCCAAAAGTGTTGTTCTATATTTAACAATTTTGTCCACTGACTTGACTCTTCAAGGCTTGTTGAAACTTGATTTATTCTCATATACAGATCAGATCCATGAAAATAAACCTAAGGCATCCTCTATTGTTTTCTTTGGAGTGTTCATCCAATTAAATAAAGGCTTACATTTGTATAATTCTTACTTTAGCATTTTCCCCTATATGCATTATTTCACTACTCACTACTCTGATGGATGGGCCCTATGGTCCTCTGGAAAATGAGAAAGTTGTGACTTAGAAGCAACTGGGATTTGAACCTAGATTTTTAGCTCCAGATCCAATGTTCCTTCCATGACATTTTTCTGTCTGCATATTTTGACTCCAGGGAAGTATAGCTGCTGAATGTGAACAACATGTCCCAGTTGGCTATATTTTTCCTGTTTTTTAGCACTGTCCCATGAACTCTCTTAGTACCAGGCAAACTGGGATGATTCACCACCCTAGTTGCCACTCAGAACATAGGTTTAACATCACTTACCCTCCTTTCCATTCTGTATTACTTGTATTTCAATTCAAATTCAATGTTACTAAATGAATTTGAATTGAAATATTTATTTTCTTCTATGCTCCTATTTATCATATATAGATATGCCCTCTGCATAGACAATAAAAATTAAGAAAAAACAAGTCTATGTACAATTTGTTTATGGTAAATATAGAATCTGATGCAAATAGGCACTTAGTAAAGATAGTTTAATAATTCTGTGACAGGCAATGTGATTTATGTTCAGGAAGAAGCAATGAACTTGAGGTTTATTGGATTCTAGGTTGGAATCTACTATTCTTTGGCTACATATGAGACTCTTTCCCTCTTTTTGGACCTCAATTTCCTCATCTTAAAAGAGATACAATAATCCTTGTCCTTCCCATTAATAATGAAATGAGAGATGTGTGAAAATAACCTGAAAAAGGCTGGATACATTAACAATTTTGCATTAGGTAAGAAGCTGATAAGGAGCCTAGAGTCATGGGGAATACGCAGAACAGTCTGGTTTATATCAGCTGTTTCTGTACTCAGCACTGCCCTTGAAGGCAAGCAGTGGATCATTAAAGCAGTGGAAATTAACAGATTAGCTCTGTCACAATCACATCATTTGGCCTGCACAGACACAACCTTAACTTTACCCTCATTATGGCCATCTGAAGGCTAAAAACACAGCACAGTTTCATCCTTCTTGGAGCCTATTTATTTATTTACTAAATTTGCCAAATGTGTTCCCTGCCTCTGGGTGCAATTAGCAATAGGCAGGATGTGACATCCTGCCATTAGTACCTAGGCCACTTCTCAGATGACAGGAAACTTAGAAATAGCCTCATACTCATATTTCTAGACATTTAAAGTAAATGCAATTTAAGAAAACTAATAATATTAAAGGCCTCAAACTTACAGAACTCGTAACCCATGATTTCTTTATCCAGAGAGGAAATGACATATGTAACAAGCTCATCTCTCAGACACCCAGTTGTTTACGCAAAGGAATCTGGTGATGTGTTTGTAGCAAAGAGCCTAAGATTAAATCTGAGAAAAGAAACACATGATGAAAAGTCAGGGAAGACACATTCGTACATTAGCCTTTCAATATGAGTTTGAGACGTTTTCCAATGCTAGGATAAGACCCGTGATGGTGTGATTGTCACAGTGAACAAAATGCTGAACAAAGGCAATGTCTTGAAGTTGGTGAAACCCCACCACCACTGCCAGGAAAAACCTGACAACAGTAAAATTATTAAATCAGCCATTGATATATTCCTACTTTCTTCTTTATGGTCCCTAGCTACATCCTTAACCAGTGATCATTCCTCTGCTCAAGACCACCTTTCTTCTATCAGCTTCTTTGCTAATAACAGTGGCTAACTTGAGCAACAGGCTCCCAAATCGGAATCCTGTCTTTATTCTTGTCCCCTCTTTGTCTTTACACAGCCACTGGAGTGATTCTTCTAAGTTCTCCATAGCTCTCCATCTCAGTAATGGCAATGTGCTTACTTTTGCCCTAAAGACTCTTACCATCTGCCCTCCAATTCCCCCGTTACCTCTTTGGCCCTATTTCCTACTATTGTTCCTCTTGTTCACTCAATTTTTGCTCTTCTGGCCCCTTTGCTACCATGCACATGCACCAGCTGTTCCCCTGCTTCAGGGTCTTTATGATTGTGGTGTACTATCTTCTTAGAGTGCTCTTCCCCAGGTAATTGCATATCCTTCAGCCTTTTTCTCAAATGCCACCTTCTCAGTGATCCCTTCCCTAGTCTAAAACAGCTACTCTGTCACTTGAGATACTTTTGATACTTCCTGTCACCTTTTCTTGCTTTAGTTGTCTCCCTGGCACTTATCATCATGTAGCATACAATGGTCTTTTACTTTACTTTTGTATTTTCTTTTTTCTTTGTTCTTTTATGGTACTGGGGATTGAATTCATCAATGGTAGAGGGTGTGAGCAATAGAAAGTTCAGTGTTCCATTTTCAGAATATAATATTTAGCCATTATTAGGATGTAAGATCCAATAATAGCCATTTTCCCTCTGCCCCCCCCAATTTAAAAATTAGCCAATCATCAGGGTAGATTATAACCCTGAGCTCCTCCTATCAGAGCAAGGGGACAGAGCTGTGATAACAGCAGGCAGACAGCCCACCCAAGTGTGCTTGCTTGCCATATTTTGTTCAGTAGCACACCTTTCTGCAGAAGTAAAGTTTGCCTTTCCAAGCTACTTTTGAGCACATGTGCTTGATTCTTTAATGGCGCCCGGTATTTCTAACAAGGAACACTCTACCATTGAGCTACATCCCCAGCCCTTTTTATTTTTAAATTTGAGACAGCATCTCCTTAAGTTGCCCAGGCCAGCCTCGACTTGGCAACCCTCCTGTGTCAGGTATTCAAGTAGCTGAGATTAGAGGTGTGCATCACTGCATTCAGCTACATTATTATTATTATTATTATTATTATTACCCTCAAAAGACTACAAGTTCCAAGAAAGTGAAGACTGTTGTTTTACAGAATGTATCCCTAGTACTTAGAAAAGGGCCTCACTCACAGAGGTGCCTATTAAATATATATTAAAGAAATTAACCAGTAATGAATAAATGAAAAAGGGTAAACTATGCTAAAAGTTATTTTCTTTCCAGGAGAAAAGAAAGATGAGATAGCTTAACCAATGAAAATTCATGTGCTACATCTGCAGACAGGTTGAAGAGATAATGGAGCTACTCAGAGGCCGGAAGCCTGCATTCCCTACCTGCCTCATAGGTACCATCATCACCCACTCTTCACCTGAGGTACTTAATGGAAAAGACAGGTTAATAGGATGATATTTATGGCCTATTTATGGAATAGTTAAAACTACTTTAATATTTTTCAGATATAAATTTAGAGTTTACTATGTAAAATCCTTATACTAACTTATCAAGGTAGATAGCATTACCCTTATTTTATAAAACAGAAAACTAAGATTCTGAGAAATTTCACAATTTTCCAAATATCTCATAACTAGAAATATACAGAACCGGGTTTCTAACCCAGGTCAGTATCACACAAAGACTTTGTTCTCTCTGCTCTACCATCCTGCTCTAGGCAAAGCAAGGGAATGTACAGTCATCCAAGGTTTTCATCCTGGCAACACTTGGCATTTGCAGTGATCATTTTCAGTTTCCAGCTACAAAAGGCCTCTGAATCAACAAAAATTGAACAGCTGCCCTGTCCCACCCCCTGAAGGACATCCTAACAAGTGTCAATCTTCTCCTTTGCAGGCCATTGACTATATTTGCCTATTTCATTCCATTAGCATAGCTGACACTGGAAGACCCAAACTAGATGTACAGGGAGAAGAGGAACACATGTATTCCTCCTTGTTTATGGCATGCTAATAGACTCTGAGGAATCTCATGTCTACACCACTGTATGGAGCAAGTTCCCAGAGACAAAACATTCCACTTAATACCAAATGAGTAGGAAGCACCAGGGTCCTTTGAGACCCACCATAATTTTCTTTTCCTTCTTATAGCCACCTTCTCCTGAAATGAAGAGTTCTGTTGTTCATTTGATATATGTGGGTGAAGGAAAGTATTCAGATGATGCATTAGGTAAAGACAGAAAAAAATGAGTCCACCTGTTAGAGTAAAGACACAGGTAATTAGATGATAAATGACCACACACATAGCAAAGAGTATGGTGAAGGTAGGAGGAAAGTTCAAGAAACATATACAAAGGATTCCTGACTTTTGTTGGAGGATACAGAGAAACAATTTCCCTAAAAAGATGACAAAGAATCTCTCAATTCTTTTCTTTTAATTTTTAGTTGTATATGGACACAATACTTTTATTTTATTTATTTTATATGGTGCTGAGGATAGAACCTAGTGCCTCACACGTGCTAGGCAAGCACTCTATCACTGAACTACAACCCCAGCTCTCTCTCAAATTTTTTAATCAACCAAATACTTTTTGACCACCCAATTTCTTCAAGATAAATAGTGTTTGGCCTTATTTACCCACATGTTTACTTGAAAGAGCAGTTTACTGAAGTGCAGTATCCATAATTCTGTTCCATATATGCTGGTGGCTCTGGGGTATGTGGTTCAGAGCTACAGAATTTCCTAATATTGGACAACAATCCCGTAATTGGTCACAAGGTGGTAGGCAGATAAAAATCTGACTTCTGTAATTCTAAAAGCCAAAGGCACATCATTGACTGGTTTTCAAACCACAGGGCAGAGAAGAGGGAAGAGGAGAGAAGCCAGTTCAGTAAATGGAACTACAAATCCTACATCCTAGCTTAAAACAGTGCACCTCTGCTGTTTCACATATTGAGTTTTAGTATCTGCATTTAAGATGAGAAGATCTTGTGGCTGAAAAAAAAAGTAAAGTAATCCATTTGTTCATTTTAGATATCAGGGGAACTGAAGCTCAAACAGGAAAACAATTTCTCCCAGATCACACTGTGTGACATTTGAGTAAATGACTTTACCTCTGTAAGCCTCAGTTCCCATATCCGTGAAATGAGAAGGCAAATAGTGTATAACTCATTTGGCTATCATGAAGAATAATGCATGCAAACACTTAGCACAGTGCCTGAAAAACACCAGATATTCGGGGCGGGTATTCACCACTACTACAATTGGCACTCTGTATTTGTGGGTTCCATATCCACAGATTCAACCAACTGTGGATTGAAGATATTCAGAAAAATAACCATACTGAACATATATAGACTTTATTGCTGTCTTTCTTCTCTGAATAATAGAGTATAAAAACAACTTAGATAGCATTTTCATTGTATTGGTAATTAAAAGTTATGTAGAAATCATTTAAAGTATATAGGAGTATATACATGGATTACATGCAAATATTATTCCATTTTACATAAAGGACTTTAGCATCCTTAGATTCTGGTATCCATGGAAGCTCTAGAACCAATCACCTACAGATAATGAAAGATGAGTGTATTATGATTATGGTGATGATGCAGTTAGTTCCTGTTAGTTGTTAAAACTCAAGTTCCTGGCTTTGCAAACCAGGATTCTGTTCACTGCAATATACTGACTCATCATCCCTTTCTCCTGCATTCACTTGATTCACTTGGGTTTCAGGGATATTCACTCACTGATTTGTCCTCTTACATTACTGGCTTCTCCTTAGTTTCCTCCACTGCTTCCTCATTTCCCTGACCATTAGCTTTCTGATGGCCTCAGAGCTCAGGCTTAAGATCTCTTCTTTCTTTTATGCTCACTGTCTAGCTCACTCAGACCCATGATTTTAAATCCCCTGTATATGTTAAGGACTCACAAATGTGTCGGTCTCCAATCCAGATCTCTCTCTTAGACTTAATTCATGATGCCAATCCAGGATTTCCACCTTGTTATACACATCTCAAAATAGAAATGATTGTAGTAGAATTCCTCACTTTCTCCCAAATTTGCTTTTCCTTCTACTATTCCTCATTTCAAAAAAAAATGCACCAAACATTTTTTTAGGTGTTCAAACAAAAAATCCAGATGTCTCCTCTCTTTTCTTGCCATCCCATATCCAATCCATCACCAAGTCTCATTGGCTAGGCTTCTAAAATTCATGGTATTCATAAATACATACACTTTCACCCTCTGGATTTCTATAACCTTAGTCTAAGTCATCATTATATTTGTCCTAAATTATTGCAACAGCATCCAATCTGATCCCCCTGCATTCAATCTTGCCATCATTCTTTTTCTTAAGAGAGAGAGAGAGAGAGAGAGAGAGAGAAAGAGAGGGAAAGAGAGAGAATTTTTTTAATATTTATTTTTAGTTTTCAGCGGACACAACATCTTTGTACGTGGTGCTGAGGATCAAACCCCGGCCGCACACATGCCAGGCGAGCGTGCTACCGCTTGAGCCACATCGCCAGCCCAATCTTGCCATCATTCTTAAAGACCATTTTCTATGAAGCAACCAGAGTGATAATTGTTAAATTATTAATTAGGAAATGTTATTCTTCTAATATCTGCTTAAAACTTCCCCAAATGCCTTCTCATTGCAGTTGAAATAAAATCCAAACTCCTTACCATAGCCTACAAATCCTATATGGATTGACCCAAGACTACTGTTCCCTGGCTCTCAAACTTTTATTTTCTGTCAATCCCCTGACTTTAATTTGTTTCTCTGCTGGAAATGTGCTTCTCACAAACTCTCTTAAGCTTCTTTCTTTCTTATCATTCAGTCTCAGTTCAGATGTCACTTCCTCAGAGAGTCTTCTAACATCCCAAAGTAAACCAGCATATCTCTGCGGCACTGCCAGTGCATTCTCTATCCTTTTTTTTTTTTCATAACACCTATCACAACTTGAAAAGTATATTCTTGTAATATTTTTACTTTTTTTACATTTTAACATCTCCCCATATGCTAGCCAATAGAATGTCAATGCCATGAGGGCAGAAACTTTACCTACTCCACTATGGTTTGCCCAGCACATAAAATAGTGCCAGACAAAAAAGACCCTCAGCAAATATTGGTGGAGCACATGAATGATGAAGGAAACTTAACTGGAGACTCAACTTGTTCCCAACATTCCCTGCCTATCTCCATAAAGCCCCCTTCCCAAATGTGGTTTGCATTCTAGGTAAGATCATAGGAAGTCTGTGAAGAACTGCTCTCCACCTCACCTGCTCTCTGACAGGTTAATTAAACATCTACATAACTATCTGAAAGCATCCTTTCATAGCAAAACTGTGATTTCTGCATTCTACAAAATATGGAAATGAAAAAGGATTCATCATGATCAAAAATATTGTTCCTAACTATGGTCATAATGAACATACAACAATTAAGGTATTCCAACTAGTGTCACTTGCTTGACACACTCCAATTAAAGATAATGCTATAAATAATGAGGTTAAAAACATCATCTGTTGCAAACATTCTATAAAAGAGTTCCTGCACCAAACCTTTCAGGATAATAAGATTGATGATGAATGGCTTAATGCTACTGAAATAAATTGACTTACATTTCCATAGACGGAGAAGGAGGGAAAGATTATCCTGACATAAATTCACCCCCAGCCAGCATTGAGAACCTTGAAAATAGTTCAAAGTTGGGATTAAAAGATAAAATTGCTATAGGTAATATGATACAAGGAGGAAAGTTGTCCAGTGGAGAAAATAACAGTACAGGGACTTTTCATCTTCTCCCCTTATTATTCAGCTACATGGGGGAGAAGATGTGAGGAACAGAGAAAAATTTCACCTAGAACTTATAGCAAATGTATGTGGCAACATTGAATCCCCATTAGAATCACCTGGGAATATTAAAAGATACTCATGCCTAGGTTGTAATTCCAGTGATTCTGATTTGATTAATCTGTAACAAGTCCAAGGTATGAGTATGTATTTTAAGTCTCCCAGATAATTCCAGTGGGAAGTCAGGTCTGAGAACCATTTTTCACTGATTGAAATCCTAGGTAAGCAGCCTAAGTTTGTTCCCATAGCTCTGTTCTCAAAGTCTTGTCACCAATACTATGGCAATAACATCAACCAGGAAACCTATTAGAAATGAAAATTTCAAGGCTCCATTTCATTTCTACTGAATCAGAAACTCTGAGCATGTGGTCCAGCAATCTTTGTTTTAACAATCCCTCCAGGAAATAATGATGCAACCTCAAGTGGGTGAACCACTGACTCTGACATGGAAAAAAGCCCTGATTGTTCTCATAGCACTTTAAGATAATACCAAACACTCAAGCTTATCTATTTTTCCTTGTATCTTTGACTGTAATCAAGTTAAACCACTGGAGCTAAAAGCAGCAACCAGTGGCACTCTGACTACAAAATGAAGTATTACTATAGCTGGAATTGTGTTTGTAAAGACCTCAACGTGACTGAAAATAACAGCAACTTTTTAGAGTGAGCACTGAACCAAAATGTAACTAATCCAGTTAAATTCGAGGGTAGAACTAACAAGAAAGGAACCAATTTGTATTTGCAGGATTCTTTCATTTAGAAAGTACTCATACATGAGTTGATGGATATGTTAGCTAGCTTGGTTTAATCATTTCACAATCTATAAGCTTGGTAAAACATAATTTTGGACATTATAAATATATACATTTTGTAAATTATGTCATAATAAAGCTGAGGGAATATACATTTTAAAAGTTCTACAAAAGTGCTTTAAAATTAGTATCATGCAACAGTATCACATAGGAAGTTTATTTAAAATGTAGATTCCTTGGTCTCACACCCAGAGTTCCTTATTAAGTAGGTCTGACATGGATCCTAGGATTTACATTTATAATAAGTTTTTAGGTGATATTATAGAGGGCATTCTAGAAAAGGGGGTTCTCTTACCAAATATTAGGAAACACTCCTCTATATGAACTTTATCAGTTTTATCAATTAAAAATTTTAAAATTGAAAATTAATGTCAGTGGTGCCTTGTAGATTTAATCATATGACCTTGAAAATGAAGACTCCTACTTGCATCTTTCTGGTATCTGTCTCCTGAGGAAAAAAGAACTAACAATAAACTGCCTCTCCACTGTTTTATCCACATGGAATTACGGAGTAGCAACAATAATGACAAAAGCAAAACCCACACAAGCTGTGTGAAGGCTTAATGCAACTTGCCTTATATTATATATTTAATTCCTATTTTAGATGCACATATTTGAAATCTATGAACACACTGTCTAAGTTCATTTGAAAGAAGTTTTAAAATGATTTTGAGTACATATCTTGGTACATAAACTTATACACAGGTCACTATTTTCTGACAGACTCATCCTAATATCATATATCCCCAGTCACAACCACTAACTATTCATTAATAGTGGTTCCATTCCAAGTTTTATGAGGAATCTCCATACTGCTTTCCATAATGGTTGCACCAGTTTGCAGTCCCACCAGCAATGTATGAGTGCACCTTTTCCCCCACACCCTTGCCAACATTTATTGTTGCTTATATTCTTGATAATTGCCATTATGACTGGAATGAGATGAAATTTTAGAGTATTTTTGATTTGCATTTCTCTAATTAGTAGAGATATTGAACATTTTTTTCATATATTTGCTCATCAATTGTATTTCTTCTTCTGTAAAGTGTCTGTGCATTTTGCTGTCATGTATAACTAATTAGAACAAATTAAAAATTTTAAAAAATAAATAGTAGTAACAACACCTAAAATTTTCTCCTCTCTTGTCAGAATATGTCTGGATGTACATTAACATAAGTCATAAATGGAAGAAGAAATACTCTACTACTCAGCTTAAATAAGTTTTACTTCTTACATGTCAATTATACACACACACACACACACACACACACACACACACAAACACATTAAAACATTTTCAAACTCCATGTAGCTTTGCAGTCTCTCATTCCATCACCTGGCTGAACCCATTAGAACAAGGACAACTCAGTTATCATCTTAGAATTGGGTCACTATTTAGTCTCCTCAGAAGCCTGACTTGGGGGCATGGCTAACTCAGGAAATTTCCCAGGCTCTAATCTTTTTTATTTCACCCATGAGAGTGAATCAAGAAAAAAAAATATGGAGGAAGAAGTAGATTGATCCAGATATTCATAATAAGAGATACTAGGAGATCTTAGGTAAACTCAAATAAAATAGTGAAAGCATTAAATTTTCCCACCCATCACGATATGGAGATTATAGTCCCTTGGGACTAATTTTAGTGACTTTCTCTCCCCCTTGACATTGAACCTGAAAGATATTTTAATATTAGTTCACTGATATCTATATACTGAGGGCAGGAATCTACCATGCAGTGTAGTTTGCCCTATCCTCTTCTCCACCCTTCAACCTTGAATGCCAGCCTGGAGCCAGTCCTAGTAAGCAACCCAGTGATAGTGTTGATGTTTCCTTGTCTTAAAAGTTTTCATTTTTTTTTCTCTTTGGTGGTTTTACTAATTTGGACAAGAGATCCCATCTTAAAAATTCCCATCTTTTAATTTGGCTACTTCACCCTTAGTTTCTTTTAGCTTCTTTGTTTGGTGTTGGCAAGTACAGATTACAATAGTGTATTATCAGAAGAGAATACTAAAGGCCATCTTCCCAGTTACTTGTTTCCTAAAATTTATATGCCAAAAGACCTTCAGAAATAAATAGCATATATTCATTCCCTCCCCCTCTCCCCCCTCCCTCACTCTCTCTATTGTGCACACACAATGAGGACTAAACCCAGGGCCTTATGAATACCAAGCAAGTGCTCTACCACCGAGCCACATCCTCAATCTCTATCTATTCTCTTTCTAAATACCACAAGGATTAGAGTTTCCAAATCTGTAGGTATTAAACTTTAAAGACACTTGACAACAACTATCAATTTCCAAATAATGGAACATATTAAACATAAGCCAAAGGAAAATCAAATAAACGTGTTGCTGATGCTCTCAACATGTCTCCGTTGATATTTATTTCCTTTCTTTCACTACATTACTCACATTCCCTCAAGACATCTTTACAATGTTCCAGATTATGTATTACTTGATATACTAGGTATATCCAGACCATTTAACATATGACCCCTCCAGGTCATAGTGGCATTTAAGAATTATATAGGCTAAAAATAGCCTTTGATACTAACAAAAATAGATATCTAGCAGTGGAATGACAGGGAACACAGCTTATATTTGTGCGCAAGGGGCTGAGAAATTACACTATAACTATGTCCTAGTTTACCCACTTGCAAGGGCAGCTCTCTTTAGCACACATAATATGATGTCTATCAATGCTTCAATGTTTCATAGATGAAGTAAAAACAAGCAAACACACACACACACACACACACACACACACACACAGAAAGCGATCTCTACATTCCTGATGCCTGTGTGGTGTACATATAACCTGGGCTTCTGGTAATTTATAAAGTAAGGAGTTACATATCAATGAATAAATCAACAGTATGTGCTAAGCAACTTATATCTCTACCTCTACTAGTTACTGTTGGTGAAAGATGGGTATATGAAAAATAGGAGACATGGGCTCCTACTCTAGAAAGAAACTTGTAGTGTTGGAGAGGAAAAAGATACAAGGAAAAATAGATAAGCTTGAGTGTTTGGTATTATCTTAAAGTGCTATGAGAACAATCAGGGCTTTTTTCCATGTCAGAGTCAGTTATTAAACACATAACAGCAGACTTCTACTCTAGGTAGAATGCAGTAACAGGAACCAGATTTACTCTCCTGACTAAAACAAATGAAAATAGAGAAAATATGTGTAAAAACAATATTTGTCCTAGCTAACTACCTTCAGAAGATGTGAATGCTACAATGTAGATGAGGAAAACTCAGGAGGAGTACAGAGGAATTAATGAATTGAGGAAACAGTATTAAGACTCTGGAGAGATCAAGTTTGCAGGATAGAATAACAGAGAAGAGAAAGCTGAAAAAAGAAAGAACTCCAGAGTTCCTTAGAGGGTTTCCTTTGAGTATTAAGCAAATCACTTTTAAGAATGCATGTGAGGAAAATACATGAAGCTAGGAAGAGAATAAAACTGAAAGGATTAGAGATAAGAGTTACTAGTGACTGTCCCCAGTCAGCCAGACTAGAAAACTTCAAGATTCATAAACATTGAATAGAGTGCATAGAAAGGTCATCTTTAGTAGTGGGAAATAATCAATTCTGAGCATAACTCAAGTTCTGCCTAACGAATCCCAAAAGTAAAAACTGAAAGTATCATTCTCTTTCCAAGTGATGTAACCACATCCCAAAACATAGCTCAAAAACATTTATATGAATATAAAATATAAACAGAACTGAACAAAGTAAAATACACACTATTTGGTATCTAATAAACAACTACTAGGTGTGCAATGAAACAGGAAAATATGACCCATAATGAGAAAACAAAATCAATCTGCCAAAGCTGATCCGTTACTGACACAGACGTTAGAATGAGCAGACCAGGACATCAAAAATTATTTTAACTGTATTCCAAATATACTAAAATTTAGATATGGCTATAGAACATATAAAGAAAACTTAATTAAATTTCTAGAGATGAAAATTATAGTGTGAGAAGAAAAATTTCACTGAATATCCATTTATGACAGACTAGATGCTGAAGAATAAGAGACTAGTGAACCTGAATAGCAGTAGAAACTATTCTAAACAAAACAAAAAGAGTAAGAAGGAGAGGTGAGAAATAGAAGACAAAACATTTCCAAATTTGATGAAAATACGAAACCAGAAATTCAAGAAAAACCAAATGACAACAAGAAAATTTTAAAAAATACACCAAGGTCCATTGTAATTTTTCAAAAAGGGGGGGGGGTGCAGGGTACCAGGTATTTAATTCAGTGGAACTTGACCACTGAGTCACATTGCAGCTGTATTTTGTATTTTATTTAGAGACAGGGTCTCACTGTGTTGCTTAGCGCCTCGCTAAATTGTTGAGGCTAGTTTTGAATTCCAGATCCTCCTACCTCAGCCTCGTGAGCTGCTGGAATTACAGGTGTGCACAACTATGCCCAGCCCATTATAATCCAACCTTTGAAAACCATAATAAAGACAAAAATCTTTAAAAGAAGTCAGAAAGGGAGACACTTTATGACAGGAGCAAAGATAATAATAATAGTATACTCTTACTGGAAACAATGCAAGTAAGAAGTCAATAGAGCATCATCCTTCAAATACTAAGAGGAAAACACTTTCAAATATCTTTCAAAAAATGAAGAAAATGAAAATATTCTAGACAGGGATAGAAGGAGTCACACCCATATACTTCTTGGTATATGCCTAAAAGAACTGAAATTAGGGACTCAAACAGATATTTATAAATACATGTTTATAACAATAATATTCATAATAGTCAAAATGAACAAATAACACAAATGTCTATGAATGGATGAATGGTGAAAATGTATGAAATGGATAAAGGAAGTGTATGAAATTGAATATTATCTGCCTTCAAAAGGAATAAAATTCTGACACATGCTACAACATGTATGAGCCCTAAGGACCTTATACTAAGTGAAATAGGCCAGTCACAAAAAGATAAATATTGCAGGATTCCACTTATATGAGGTACCTAGAATAGTCGAAAGAATTTTTTTGAGTAGTGAAATTCTTAAAATAAAATAGTGCTTTCTAGGGTTAGGGAGAAAGGGGAGTGTGGATTTAGTGTTTAATGGGTACATAGTTTCAGTTGAAGAAGATGAAAATATTCTAGAGAGGGATGCCAGTGATAATTACACAACATTGTGAATATCCTCAATGCTACCAAACTGTATGTGAGTGGGTATGTGTGTATATATCTATGCTATATATATGTGTGCCAAATACATATTTATCACAATAAAAATTGTAAAAGTTAAAGAGGAAATTAAAATTTCTTCAGACATGTACAAAAGCTGACACAACTCATCACTAGCAGACCCACAATACAAGCAGTTAAAGAAAGTCTGTCAGGTAGAAGAAAAATTATACTAGAAAAAAAAACACAAAAGGGATACAGAACAAAGAATGCATGTGACAAATGTGAAATAAGAGGAGAGGTTTTAACTGAGCCACATCAATAAAAATATTAAATATGAATAGTTTATAAACATATCAATTTACAAGCAAGTTGAATACAGCAACAACACCCACCTATATGCTATCTACAAGAAATATTCTTCAAACAATAAAGGATACAAATAGGGTAAATAAAAATGGTGGGAAAAGATATATTTTGTAAACACTAATCAAACTCATTTGGAGTGGTTATAATATATCAGCAAAATATTTTTTAAAACTCAGAAAAATATGAAAATGTAAAAAAGTGACCATTTCAGTTAAAAAATTGCAAAACATCTTGCATCTATTACCAATAGTTTCACTAAATTAGTGACTAAAAGGAACTGCCTCAGTTCATCAACCTTATAAGAATATCAACAAAATCATAGCTAATATCATATTGAACTGTGAAAGATGATTGTTTTTTCCCCTAAGATCAGGAGCAAGAAAAGAATGTTTATTGTCAACTCATATTTTTAAAAACAGGAGCTTTTAGCAACTGCAGTTAGGCAAGGAAAAGCAATAAAAATTATAAAGGAATCGTTCAACTATCTTTGAGCCAGGCATGGTGGTACATACCTGTAATCTCAGCCTCTTGAGAGACTGAGGCATGGGACTGGCAAGTTAGCAACTTCTTGAGATATTCTCTAGAATTTTTTTAAAAGAACTGGGGATGAAAAGCCTATCTTTTCTCCAATGTATATTTTTGGCATCTTTGTCTAATATAATTGTAATTTTGTGTGTTAGTCTCTGTGTCCTCTATTCTGTACCATTGGTCTACCAGTCTGTTTTGGTTCCAATACCATGCTCTTTTTGTCACTATTGCTCTATAGTATAGTTTAAGGTCTGGTATAGTGATGCCACCTGCTTCATTCTTCCTGCTAATGATTGCTTTAGCTATTCTGGGTCTCTTATTTTTCCAAATGAATTTCATGACTGCTTTTTCTATTTCTATGAGGAATGCCATTGGGATTTTGATTGGAATTGCATTAAATCTGTATAGTGCTTTTGGTAGTATGGTCATTTTGAGACTATTAATTCTGCCTATCCAAGAGCAAGATAGATCTTTCCATCTTCTAAGGTTTTTTTTATTTCTTTCTTTAGGGTTCTGTAGTTTTCATTGTATAGGTCTTTCATCTCTTTTGTTAAATTGATTCCCAAGTATTTTATTTTTTGAGACTATTGTAAATGGGGTAGTTTTCATCGTTTCCCTTTCAGATGATTTGTCACTGATATATAGAAATGCCTTTGATTTATGGGTGTTGATTTGTATCCTTCTACTGTGCTGAATTCATTTACTAGTCTTAGAAGTTTTCTGGTGGAATTTTCTGGGTCTTCTAGGTATAGAATCATCTCTCCATCTTGTCAGATTAGGCCTCAATTTCCTTAATAAGACTCCTATAGCACAAAAACGAAAATCAAGAATCAATAAATGGAATGGATTCAAACTAAAAAGTTTCTTCTCAGCAAAAGAAAGAATCAGTGAAGTGAATAGAGAGCCTACAGCTTGAGAGCAAATTTTTATCCCTAACACATCAGATAGAGCATTGATCTCTAGGGTATAGAAAGAACTCAAAAAACTAAACACCAAAAAAAAAAAAAATAACCCAATCAATAAATGGGCCAAGGATCTGACAGACACTTCTCAGAAGATGATATACAATCAGTTAACAAATATATGAAAAAATGTTCATCATCTCTAACAATTAGATAAATGTAAATCAGAACTATTCTAAGATATCACCTCACTCCAGTCAGAATGGCAGCTATTAAGAATACAAACAACAATAAGTGTTGGTGAGGATGTGGGGGAAAAAGGCACACTCATACATTGCTGGTGGGACTGCAAATTGGTGCAGCCAATATGGAAAGCAGTATGGAGATTCCTTGGAAAATTGGGAATGGAACCACCATTTGACCCAGCTATCCCTCTCCTTGGTCTATACCCAAAGGACTTAGAAATAGCATACTATAGAGACACAGCCACATCAATGTTTATTTATAGCAGCACAATTCACAATAGCTGAATTGTGGAACCAATCTACATGCCCTTCAGTGGATGAGTGGATAAAAAAAGAGAAAAAAAAATCATGGCATTTGCAGGTAAATTAATGGAGTTGGAGAATACAATGCCAAGTGAAGTTAACCAATCCCCAAAAAACAAATGCTAAATGTTTTCTCTGATATAAGGAGGCTGATTCATAGTGGGGTAGGGAGGGGGAGCATGGGAGAAATAGACAAATTCTACATAGGGCAAAGGACAGGGAGGAGTAGGGAGTGGGGCATAGGGTTAGAAATGATGGTGAAATGATATGGACATCATTATCCAAAGTACATGTATAAAGACACAAATGGTGTGAATATACTTTGTATACAAACAGATATGAAAAATTGTGCTCTATATATGTAATATGAATTATAATGAATTTTGCTGTCACATATAACAAATCAGAATAAAAAACTTTAAAAAGAAAGGACTGGAGATGTAATTTGGTGGTTTGGATTTAATCTCCAGTATTACACACACAGACAAACACACACACACAATACTATCTTTTATGTGAATGATATATAAAAATATTTATGTCAGGGGCTGGGGTTGTGGCTCAGTGGTAAAGCACTTGTCTAGCATGTGTGAGGCCCTGGGTTGAATTCTCTGCACCACATATAAACAAATAAATAAATAAAGGTCCATTAATAACGAATAAAATATTTTTTTAAATTTATGTCAAAAAATTAATACAATCTACTTAAAAAACAATCAGAGCTAATGAGTAGGCTTAGTAAGATTGAAGATAAAAAATACCTATAAAGGATTTAAATAGATTATCAATGAAAAATCATAAATAGATATAAAATAGAAATACCATTTACAATAGCCTCAAAACATTAAATACTTAATGATAAATCTCACAAAATATGTACAAGTGCTGTGCACTAAAACTTATACAATGTTTCTGAAAGAAATTATAGAACTAAGTAATATATACTGTGCTTATGGAATATATCATTAAGATATCAATTCTCTCCCAACTGATCTATAGAATCAGTGCAAAAGCCAATCAAAATTCTAACATGGGATTGCAGTTGTAGAGAAGGAATTTATTACAGAGGGACAATACTATGCTATAAGAGTTTTATATTGTGCTGTGGTAGTGGTTTCACTTATATGCATTTGCCAAACCTCACAGAACTGCATCTCACAAAGAGTGAATTTTATTCTATGAAAAAAAAATTTAAGTGGATTATCATGTAAACATACTGCAATAGGCTGAATTTAGTGCTCCTCCCATGTCCCATGGAGGAATTGAATCCTCACTGTGGTAGTATTAAAAGTTGGAGATTTTAGGAGGTTATTAGGGCAGATTCTTTTTTTAAAAATTTTTTTTTTGAAAGAGAGAGTGAGAGAGAGAGAGAATTTTTTAATATTTATTTATTTTTTTTAGTTATTGGCGGACACACATCTTTGTTTGTACGTGGTGCTGAGGATCGAACCCGGGCCGCACGCATGCCAGGCGAGCGCGCTACCGCTTGAGCCACATCTCCAGCCCCTAGGGCAGATTCTTGATGAATGGGATTAGTTACTTTATAAAAGAGGCTTTGGGAAGGCTGTTTGACTCTTCCACATTTGGAGGATACAGCAATAAAGCATCCTCTTTGAAGGAGAGAACAATCACCAGATACTGAATATACAGGTGCCTTGATCTTAGACTTCCTATCTCCAGAATTGTAAGCCATTTTGTAATGGCATCCCCAAATGAGCCATGCCATATACTTTTCCTAGATGTATACTGATAAATACTAGAAACAGTGACAACT